>NC_142357.1:4473319-4796176 GCF_059441175.1 Urocampus carinirostris | reverse complement strand
AAGATAAAAGGCTTGTGTGAGAAACGTCACGCATTCGGGTCCTGATCCTGTTCCGGTTCGTGACATTAGCTGTGGGGTTGGGGATCTTTCGGATGCTCACAATTTAATTACAATTATAAGTAGAGGTGTAAAATTCAATTCTAAATCATTGACTTTTGACCCCCGCTCAACATTTTTTCTTCTTCTGTGCAGTGTTTAGCACATTTGCGAGTTCCCCGTTTTCCTCTATCATCAACGTTAATAATTTGTAGAGCAGGCTTCAAATGTAGGCTAAATGATCAAGCATAATTCTAAATATTTAGTTTGTATTTTTTTTTACTGACCTGATAACATAAAGTGCCCCCGAACCAAACAGAGTTTAATTGATATAAATATATTTTTTGCCATTGACAAGTTTACCTGAATTTGGATACTTTGGTGTTAGATTTCATATCTAATATTGAAAGGAGCTGGAGATTTTCAAATTTCTGCAAAAAAATCCCATTATATTTTTTATTGGTAATTTTTGATCCAGCAGCTGCCCTGCGACTGGCTGGCAACCAATTCAGGGTGTCTCCTGCCCACTGCCCGAAGATGGCTGGGATGGGCTCCAGCACCCCCGTGACCCTACTGAGGATAAACTGTGCGCATAATGGATGGATCCAGTATTGAATTGATGATTTCAAATCACTGGTATTACAAAGTGCAGTTTATTTGCAAATGTAGCAGCTAACCCTTCTGTTGTCCTCGGGTCAAACTGACCCATCACTTTGTTGTTAAAACCCGAAAAAAATGATTCGTAAATGGTGTTCAGCAAATATACCTACAGTGGGTGGTTTTCTTTTAGAGTGGTGTTGACAGCTGACATTTCTAAAATTGCAGGTCATTGTCCGATGATATATAGTTCATTTTTCTCTTGTGCTTTCCTCACTATTGTCTGGCAGGCCGTATTAAATCCGTGGCACAGCCTGATCTGGCCCACAGATTTAGATTTTACACCTCTGCTCGAACATTAAGCGAGCCTAAATCCTGTCAGGTAATACTTGATGTTTTCCAACACAGCGGTTCTCCTCAGCACAAAAAAACAAGTGTTAGTTTCGTTAAAAATGCAGATTGCACAAAAGTGAAGTTAATGGAAACGGAAAAAAAAAAAACAACAACAGCAACCACATAAACCCTAATAATAAAGAAAGGTCTTATATCGTACCAGTGTCAATACTTTTTTGAAGATTGAAAGGAATACATCACCTAAAATAAGGAAATATAATAAGGAAAATAAATAAATACACAGAAAATAAAAAACTAAATACAAAACAAAATACATGACAAACTAAATACAGAAATGAAAAAAATTATAATAATAATGGCAAAATATACGCGAATGAGAAGAACATCATTAATGTCATTTATTTCTGTAATCCTTGATTTATTAATTAATTCATTTTTTTCAATAGAAAACATTTGTATGTATTTATTTATATATTTATTCCTACATATGACAGGATGGGCCCTCCATATTTGTGATATGAAAAGCAAATCGGGCATGTAAAGTCAAAGTTCTTCTTTGTCAAAACTATGCAAATGTCGCTCTCTTAAAATATGAATTGGACCCACAACTATAACTTACAAGAGCAAACGAAAACGCAAAAAAGTTACCGTACTTCCTAGACTATAAGGTGCATCTGATCATAAGGCACACCTTCAAAAATATTCCATTGTGAAAGATTTTTCCAAATACAGTACATGGTGCACTGGACTACAAGGCATGTGGTACTAAACCACGCTAAGCATTTAAAAAAAAAAACATAAAAAGTTAAAAAATATATTTAAAGAACATAAATAAATAACAAATAAGAAATGAATTAAAATACAATTAACTGATTCATTCATAAATGGATACCGTATTTTGAATCATTTAATTGTAATTACGTTTAACAAATCCATTTATCCTGTTTCCGGTCTATAACGTGGACTGGATTTTAAGGAGCTTCTGAATTTCTAGTAAATTTGGGGTTTTTAAGTGCCCGTTATGGTCCGGAAAATACACAACTAACCCTAAGTCTGGCTATCTTTCGTTGCTTAATAACATCTCCCACTTTCTCCTGTGATATTCGGGAAATCGGACTGAGCTATGTGGTAGAAGGTTGAGGTTAGAAGAATGTGCACTGATGGAGTGAGGATAAGAGTATAACAGATAGATGCGAGCGTCAGGACCTGTCGGTGGTGATGAATGGATCTTTCCAAGATGAAGCAAGTAAGACATTAGAGAGCAGTGATGTAGTGAATCATGTTAGAACGAGCGTTAGCGACAGCGTGGGTGAACAAAAGATAAAAGTGTGCATGAATGTGCGGAGGCGTGTCCCAAGCTGCTGGGTGCCACCCCTGGCAGTGGCCCTCCAAGAAGGAGAAAGCGCTCTGAAATTGATGTAGGTGACATCCTGGGATGACAAAGATGAATCTCTGTGTCTGATTACAGGAGAAAAATAGCAAATACCGAAGAGAAAAATGGCAAACATAGAAAAGCACAAGATATGGGGAGCGCACGGCAGGAAAAAAAAGTAGGGTAATGGGAAAAATGTATTAAAAATGGGAAATGCAAATAGATGGACCATATCATGGAGAGTAAAGAGTATTTTCATGTAATTATTCAAATCAGAATGCTCATTGCACGGATCAAATTATTGATTTTCTTAAAGGGACAGTGTCACGTATGCAGGGATGGATCCAGATGCAGGGAAGCCTGAACAGAGGCAGGTGTGCCAAACAATGGATGGTATTTATTGACAACAACCAGGAACAACAAACAGGTCCCAAAACATTTACCAAAATGTCCAAACCACAAACAAAAAACGAACCTGGCATGTTGACAGAAGACCCGATGAAGGTGGCATGGAAATGGATATGACCCAACTTCTTGTCCTGGCGGCGGGGAAATTGTCCCTTGGCCACTTCTGTATAGACGGATGTAAAAATAAATTCATTCACATCGCTACGGCTACCTTAAATTGTGGATAGTATTGACAAAATAGCGATAACGTTCTCTGAAAGTAACCTCGCTCACAACCCCACATTGAAATGTATAGGTATGCTCATCAAAACCAGACATCAACAGATTAGCAGGAGCATGCAAGATAATTGAACAAGTGGCAAGACATCCAGTCCGACATGCAGTCTGACCCGGCCTGACAGCAATATCCATAAATCTGTCAACATTCCAGCTGTTCCGATGGTGTGCGCTGGGTCGTGACCGCCAGCCAAAGGTTCAGTCGCAGTGTAATAGATGTCTTTTTACACAAAAACGCCTCTCTGCGGGCATACAAATGTAGAACGCCAAACATTCTATAATAATAAGAATAAAAGTTATCATGCTTTTGACAGGATTAGTTTGCCTGTGTGCACTTATAAAATGGACTTGTCACTAGGGGAAGCTAAGGGCCAGCAGGCATAAAATGTATCCATTTTTAGGTAATTATTTTTTTTCACCTGTTTGCATAGTTTTAAAGCTCACTTTTTTAAATTGTGTTAGAATATTAAAAAATGTCACTTCATATTTAGTCATAAGTAAAAGAGTTTTCCAGTTACATCAGTTTGACTATTTAAAACATCATATTATTCATTTGGTTGAAGTAATAGACTTCAAGATTATTTATGTTTTTGAGTGAGGCATTTACTTTTTCTTTCAGAACTTCTGCCCAAACACTCTTAAAATCCATTGACCTTATCTCCCATCAGTTGAAAATAAGGTCATTTTGGTAAACCTCCAGTACGCAGAGATTCAACCTACGCTCATGTCTTATAGGGCCACCAGTTTTGCATTACTTTTTGGGTATAAATGCCTCCCGGAACAAGCCCAGAATATATTCTTTGTTTTTTATTATTTTTTGTTTTTATTGTTTTGGTTGTGTTATTGTAATATAATACTTTAGCTGAACTACTCTGCTTTAATTTTGTGCCTTACGCTGCATCTGCGAATGCTTAGCACATTTATATGTTGCATACTGTTCCTTTTGAAAAGAAAATCTCAATAGACAGAAAGTCAGCCATTATGTAAAAACTCCAATCAGCATCAAAAAAGTATTGGCAGGCTTGACTTGGTTTGAGATTGCTAATACTATTACTAATTATATTGTTGAGGCTTAAGTGTGCACCAAATCATAATAGTTAGTCTCACTATCGCCCTCTAGCATGAGCCAAGAAAACTGCGCGCCTCACTCTGCATCTGCAGGCACTCAACACAGTAATATGTCATATACTAATTGTGCTAATAATGTTAGTGATACTGTATACTGTCTAAATTCAGCTATTTTGAAATATAACATATAAATAATGGATTTTTTATTCTACATTTCCATGACGACAGCTGAGACTAAATGTCGCTGGTACACAGTGTTGGGAATAATGACGTTTAAAATAACGCCATTACGTAATGGGGTAATCTACCTTATTACTTTTTCTGTCTTTACAACACTGTTATCGTTACTGACAGTCAAAAGCGTTGTGTTACTTTGGCTGCAGAATGCCAACACGGCATACATAAGAATGCATAATTAATGGTAATACATGGATTAAAAATAAAAAAAACCTGAAGATTCATTTGGAGCCAAAAGAGCTCTTTCCAGTGAGTTAACTGAAAAGGCCGGTTCACTAAAAGGAGTCGGAATTCCTATATCTTCAACTGACCATTCGAGTTAGATTTTATTAACCTTTTTTATATTCTTTACTGCTGATTGTTATTTTCTGATATTTATTACTGGTTATTTTTATTGCACTTCAAGGGTAGGATAAGTCCATTGCTGGTGAGGAGCAATACATTTCACAAGATTATGAATAGAATAGAATAGAATAGAATAGAATAGAATAGAATAGAATAGAATAGAATATACCTTTATTGTCATTGTTACAAAATGGGTTAACATATTGTGACAACGAAATTGGGCATGACACTCCAGTTTTACACATTCACAGTGATGTAACACGAATACCTGTCTGTTCTTCTTTATTCAACTGACTCGAATACTGCTCAGAAAGACTTATTTTTAAAGTAATGGAAATAGTTACTTTCCCTGTTTTTTAGTTACTTTTACTACAGAGTAACTCAGTTACTAACTCAGTTACTTTTGGGAAGAAGTAGTGAGTAACTGTAGCTAATTACTTTTTTGCCCAACACTGCTGATACATACAGACATACTAGATAGATAGATAGATAGATAGATAGATAGATATTTCATTCATCCCCATAGGGAAATTCACACTTCTTGCAGTATCCTAAATAAAATAAAATAAAAGAAATAGAATACAAAAATACCCAATATAACGTGTGGATATAGAGTATTTAAATAGTGCTACGTAAAGTACACACAGTAATAAAAAAAGGATAATATGCAAATGTAGGGGTGTGGTTTATTGCGGCCTTTTACTCCACCGGGTCGAGTTAAAGATCCTCACGGCATGAGGAAGAAATTATCTCCTCAGTCTGTCCGTGGAACAAGACTGTGACAGCAGTCTGTCGCTGAAGCTGCTCTTCGGTTTGGAGATGATGCTGTGTAGTGGATGTGATGAATTGTCCATAATTGACCGCAGCTTTTTCAGTGCCCGTCTCTCAGCTATAGTTGTCAGGGTGTCCAGCTCTGTGCCTACTAAAGAGCTCGCTTTCCTCACCAGTTTATCAAGACGAGAGGCATCCTTCTTCTTAGCGCTGCCTCCCCAACACACTGCCGCATAGAAGAGGGTGCTTGCCACAACAGTCTCATAAAACATTTGCAGAAGCTTTTTGCAGATGTTGAAGGACACCAACCTTCTGAAGAAGTACATTCGGCTTTGTCCTTTCCTGCATAGAGCTTCTGTGTTGGCAGTCTAGTCCAGTTTATTGTCCAGCTGCACACCCAGGTATATGTAGGTCTGAACAAATTCTACACATTCTCCTTTGATAGTTACAGGAACCGGGTGAGTTCTAGTTCTCCTGAAGTCCACCACCATCTCCCTGGTCTTGGTGGTGTTCAGGTGCAGGTGGTTAGCGTTGCTCCATTGGACAAAGTCCTGAATCAATTTCCTGTACTCCACCTCCTGCCCACTTCTGATACATCCCATGATCGCAGTGTCATCAGCAAACTTCTGCACGTGGCAGGATTCAGATGTGTACTGAAAGTCTGACGTATACAGGGTGAATAGGAACGGAGAGAGCACGGTGCCCTGCGGCGATCCCATGCTGCTGACCACAGTGTCCGATGTATAGCCCCCCTGTTTCACATACTGGGGTCTGCCTGTCAGGTAGTCCGTAATCCATGCTACAAGGTGTGAGCTTACTACCATCTCTGTCAGTTTACCACTAAGTAGCAGAGGCTGTATGGTGTTGAAGGTACTGGAGAAGTCCCAAAATGTAATCCTCACAGCACCCTTGCCCCTGTCCAGGTGAGAGAGGGATCGGTGTAGCATGTAGACATATCATCCTCCACTCCCACCTTCTCCTGGGAGGCAAACTGCAGAGGGTCGATGGCGTGGCGGATCTCTGGCATCAGGTGGTGTAGCAGCAACCGCTCCATGGTCTTCATCACATGTGATGTCAGGGCGACCGGCCTGAAGTCGTTCAGTTCCTCAAGTCTTGATTTTTTGGGGACTGGGATGATGCAGGATGTTTTCCACAGCTGGGGGACCCTCCCCTGGTCCAGGCTCAGGTTGAAGATGCGCTGTAGAGGGTCTCCAAGCTCCAACGCACAGGCCTTCAGCAGTCAGGGGGATACTCCATCTGGACCAGTTGCCTTGCTGGTTCACAGCCTCCTCAGCTCTCCACACACCTGGGCTGCAGTGAACCTGAGTGGGGGGATGTCCTTCTCCTATTTATCCATTCTTATTTGTCCACTTAGTGAGAGCATGCACACCTTAATATAATATTCTGAAAGCTGAAAAGGAACTTCGCTGTAAAACTTTGAACAAATAAGAAAATATGGAATTCTTTCAAACTTTATGTAGCTGTTTCTATTTAATCCGACACTATTGCAGTCATTCCCCCTCACATGGACCATTCTGAATACATGACCTTTAGGATCAGTTACTCAAATGCATCTTGGAGCGAGCAGAACGCTGAATGATTGCATCCGCTGAGTGGCCTATCTGGCGGGGGTGAGTGTCAGCAGATGCTCTGTGCCTTCCCCCACACATCGGAACATATGGCTCTATTCAGAAAGGTGCACTTGTATGAATATTAATATACTTCCATCGTGCAATAAGTACCCTCGCAGGAGGCTAGTTTAACTTGAGTGAGCACTCGTGGCACGTGTTAAAATGATTCATCTCGCAACTAAGGATGCTGGGGGAAGAACAAATAAAGATGGCCCAATCTTCAAGTAATTGAACTTTACTGATGATATTTTTATTATGGTGTCCTGTTGAACACTTAATTTTCTGTTTCATTTCTTTGCTTATAACTTAGTAATAAGACCGGCAGTTCATTTTGTCAGAAAAATACCTTTTTTTTTTTATTTCAACTACAGGGCGATACCTGACTAAAAGCCGCATGCACAAATTTAAGAACGAAACTCAATTTTGTCTTTGTACAAGGCTCACCGGATTTTTAACCGCAGGCCTGAACAGACATAAAAAGGAAATACTGTATATTATGGCCTACAAGCCTGCTATTGTTTCCCCACGTTTTAAAAAGTGCTGCTTTAGATATGGTGTGGCTTTTTCAATTATTTTCTTTTTTAAATCCTCACTTGTTATATCTTTCTGTGTAAATAGCTGAGTAATGATTGAGGAATCAGCAAGTACATAGATACACATGAAACGCCGCAGTGACATCAGGAAACATATATTTGAAATAAATGAGCCCAACTTGTTTTCAACCTTATTCATATAATACATTACAGGAACAAAACGGAAGGTTTGACAGTAGGTACTTCAATACAACACAATAGTTTGACTTTGGCACCCAAAAATTGTGTCCCCAATTCATTTATCTGAATTAAACAGCAGTGGAAGTTAATTTTTCTTTTCGTTCCATCTGCATCAATGTCAAGTCACTGGGGTTCCCTTTAATCCACAAGGAATGATGACAAGCAAATGCAAACCACCAATTACAAAAAACAAACAAACAAAAGACACGTGTGTGTAATGCAGACCTAATCCTTTTTATTTCTTGCCTTTGTAATAACCATCTTGAACGGTCACATGATCTTAAAACATGTGAACTAGGCAAATTAAGGGGGGAAAGAAAACATCACAGCTAAAAACATCACTCTCCACCAGTTCTGCTCAGAAAGGTTTACGTCACATATTTTTGGATCATGAGATCATTCAAGATGGCAAACAGAAAGACGAGCACATATATACTACTGTGCCAAAAGAAAACCTGAATGAGGGGTGCGTCGTGTAAGATGTGAACCCTATGTTTCAAGTCCAGCAGTCTGCAACCATACCAGGTGACACAGAAAGACAAAAAAGTTGCCTTTTTTTCTTGCTTATACCATATTTATTTGTGAATGCCTGGAATTATTTTTCACAAGTATTTTTTTTTCATATGTATTGAATAAAGTACTGTCAATTCTCCCGTTTTGCTCCTGCTATGTATCAAATGAATAATGTTGACAAAAAAATGGGACAAATTTTTCTCGAAAGGCGTCATTGATGTTTCCTATCTTTTGTATTTAGAGCGTATGCTTTGCGAAAAAGAGCAGCTTGCTCTTTTCCCCGGTGCTGGCAAGAAGAAAAAAAAGCAGCACTGTATTTAAGGCTGCAGTGTTTAAAATGTTAAAAAAAGTAGTGGCCTGTAGTCAGGATTTCATGGTACTATTTATTAATTTAGTCACTCAAAAAGTTGAGAAATGAAAAAGCCAATTTTGGTAGAATTTGCACAGTATTGTGTTCATTACAGAACCAAGCGTTGTCATCAATTATTGGGTTTGATTAGAAAATAAAAGATAAAAATCCCCGACTTACTGGTGTAAAGCATGTGGCGGCCCCTTTCCGATGGGGGCCGGGAGCTTGCCTGCAAGAGATAACAACACCTCTGGCAGAGTCAGCCAGGCTCTAATCTAATCGCTTGTTGTTGGCAAGATTGTCACGGTGTAGTTTTACCGGATGTTATCTCTGTGATGTTTTGTGCCTGTTATGGAAACACTGTAAACACATATTAGACTGATATGTTTAGTAATTGAAGGCTCTCTTTCTTTTTCCTTTCTTCTTGTTTTCTTTCTTTCTTTCTTTCTTTCTCTTTCTTTCTTTCTTTCTTTCTTTCTTTCTTTCTTTCTTTCTTTCTTTCATTATTTCCGTCTTTCCGTCTTTTTTTCTGACTTTCTTTCCTCTATTGTTCGGAAGTTAAGACATTCAATAATAGCAAAAGAGTAAAAAATACGTTTTTTGTCACACAATAGTGACATTAAATATAAATATATGTACAACGCAAGTGAGACCAATGTGTTATTTAATTACCAGGAAATTCTAAACTGCAATAAATTCCAGTCAAAAAGTTAAGTAAGATAATTGAAAAATGATACATACACAGATTTTTGGTGCAGTATAGCATCTATTGTTTTAAATGAACCTCAGGAATATGCCACAAAACTTTCTTTTCTCCTTTACTGACTGTTTTGAAAAATGTAGTAACTATTTTTGAGTCCGCGCGAATAGACAAATCAAGGTTAGATTCACTCAGAGACAGGTCCTCTATGAATTATATTAAACAAGCTTTGTTTTGTTTTGGACCGATAGAAATGGAATGCAACTTGAAATATGGTTCTACTTGCATTATTTCTCAAAGAGTAGATATTTCTCCATGTTTGTAATGTTGATCACATACACAAGATAAATGTATGTTGTTCTGCAATTAATCCTGGCCAGTTGTCAGTCTATCCTTCCCAGCCCAAGGCAACCCATCTGGGGGACTTGCTTTGGATCTCGGTTCTGTTTGACTGAATCAGTTCACTTGTAGCTCACAGTGAGAAAGAGAGCTAGCCGGGTCAGCATATCACATGTCTCTAAATTGTCAGCACCATATGTTCACACCAAACAGGTAGAAAAGTGTTTATTCAAAATGTTTTGCAAGGTGGCTTTGAGGTACACATCATACCAGAATCTCTTTACTACACAGATTATTGATTTAAATGGCGTATTTTTTACAGTATTAATTACGAATAATCAAGATTTTTTTTCCATCCAGATTTGTAATTATTTTACTAAAAAATGCTTAACAAGTAAAGTAAAAGTGCATCGAGCTTGTCGTGTCAAAGACAAAGCTTCCATGAGCAAAAAGAAAGTAAGTGTAACACACGGTGCCTTGTGCGATACATTCGTTTGTTCTGTTTATTTCTTATCATACAATTTTGGGATTTGGGACATAACTGTTTTTCTGGTGGGTAACTTGACTGTTATATCCCCGATGCAACTTGAATAACTGCGCAGTCCTGAGTCTTCGCATATTTTCAACGTCGGAAAGTGCACCCGTTATTTTTTAATTTGAATACTTGGTAAGCGTCCCACCTCTTGGGATTTTAGGCTATAAAAATATGCAACATTACTTGGCTCTTAGATGATCTAACAAGGAAGAATTCCTCCAAAGGTAATTAAATTCAGCTTTCCAAAGCATACATATCACTTTTGCACTGTCCACATTCCCATCGCGCATTGTTTTAAAGCGAAACTTTCCGCCTAAAAGTGTGTCTTTTTTCCTTTCCATCAGTAGCTCATGCTACAGCCACATCAGCCTCAGTAAACGGAAGTGACTGTTCTTCGTTTGATAGAGGAGTGTGGCTTGATACCAGGTTTCACAGGGCGGAATTTTATTCAATACATAGATATATTTTTACGCGTTAAATTGAAGATTATAACCCTCATCGTTAATACGACATTTTACCCAGCCCTAAAGAAACAATCTACAGTCATTCTAAACACTGCGGCTTCAAATACGGTGCAGCTTATTCTTTTTTTCGTGGCGTCACTGAGGGAAACAACAACCGTCTCTTTTTCACAACGCATGCGCTCTATATACAAAATACTGGGACATCCAGCATAATTATGATGCCCTTTAAAATAAATTAGTCCATGCCTTTGCCAAAATTATTCATATAATTCATAGAAGGAGCAAAACAATTAGTTTGACAGTTGTATGTTCAATATTAACAACATATTTATAACATAACTCTTTCCACCCACAAATCAAGTACTAAATTAATGCATCCAAATTTAAAAGCACTTAAAGTTATCAATCAAAAACTCTACACTTTTATTTTCGTATAATTGACATCAATAGCAAGTCGATGAAGGTTCCTTTATTCATTTGCAAACAATTCCAAGCCAATTCAATTTGGTCCATTACCGCATAAAACCACCAATGAGACAAGAGAGTCACAAAAAGACACATCTGTATTGCAATCTGACTCTATTCTTCACAGTCTGGTTGCCATGGCACTGTGGTCTAGAAATATAAGGCTCACTTTTTATGCGACGCAGCCTTTATCCGCATTTTCTTTCGGCGCTTGGTTAATATGTTCTCATCTTTGTAATTGCCATCTTGAATGGTCAAATGATTCAAAAATACATGATGTACACAATTTGAAGCAGAACTGAAAATGACGCAGCTTGACCCAGACCTTCACCCAGACCTTAGCCCACGGCAGCGTGGGCGTTCTGCAGCCAAAGGCATCGATGCCAAGTTCCCTATGCAGCTCTAGGTGTGTGCCTGGTTTAGAACATAAGAAAATTATGTGAATAATTTCATCTTTAGGCTGGCTTGCATATCTTAATCCGGTGCGACTTGTACAAAGACAAAATAGAATTTTGTTTTTACATTTCAGCAGTGGCTTTTAATCAGGTGCGCTCTGTTGTCTGGAATTTACTGTAATTCTTTTTGACATAAACGCAACATACTTCACTATAAGCAGACACTGCTACTGTATATCTGACAAATAAAAATCAAATGAGTCCAATTATCCAGAAGGTAATAAATTATTCACTATGTTTTGGGCAGTAGGCCCAGGCTGGCAAGAAAGGCCTGGCTTCTACCCCAGAAGTGGCTAAAGGACGCAAGTGTCCGTCCCTCATCTTCTGAACTCTGAGTTATGTAGTGCACAGAGCAGCCCAACACTAGTTTGTTCATTAAGGCTCCCTTGCAAGGAGAAAACATCCAGTCAGTGTCAATTAGATTGTAACAGGTGAGCAGGTGCACTCTTCACTATTGGGTGGAGGAAAATCATTATGGGAAACGGCTAATGCCAGGAAGCAGGAGGAAGAACTTTTTAAATGGGTATAAAAATACTCCACTCTGCACTTAAATCGTTGTGTAAGATGTTCTGTAAAAATGTTAATTATCTAGGCTTAAGATGAATGCATTTGCTTGGCAGGTATCTGCTCTAAATGAGGGGGTCACATAAAACCAAGCCCACTAGCTTCAAAAACCACTTAATGGCTGCTTATTTAACAAAAAATGATTAGATTTTTGCATCTGCCGATAAAGTCTCAAATGCGATACGATAACTCATGTGCAATGGGAAAAACGATAATGCAAGCTTATCGAATTTTTGTAATGTGCATTTATGAACAGGCATGCAGACATCTACATGCACTCGATATATTTCATCATCAGCTGGGTTGTTCTCAAAAGATATATCCTGTGTTGTTCATTTTTTTGACTCATGATTCAGCTGTCTTCAATGATTGATTTTCTAGTTAAAGTTTCAAGTCATATCCTGTTTCGCACACAACTGGAACTGCATAAAAAGGGAAAACAAGCGGTGAATAGAACACACGTTCATCAGGCTTACCTGTATCAGGTGGCCTCCTTACAAGAAGCTAAAAAAAGTGTCACTCTGATCCAAACTCAGACTCCTGTCTTTTTATTTCACATGTGGGCAGACTGAACCAAAGTAATAGACGTTTAGATCCCACAACATGTATACATAGAATAATATTACAAATATTAAGAGATAAAAATACTAGATTTACTTAAGGCAATAAAGATAAAAATGAAGATAAAACACAAGATTAACTCAAGTGTGCATAAGTAGTCAAGTGTAGTCCAGTTAAAAGTGAATGCAGTGCAAGAATAATCCAAGTATGGTCCAGTGTAAAGTGTCTGTAGGCTAATAAAGTGTCTTTGGTGTGCTGATCGTGTCTGTAGTGTATTGTTTGATCAGCAGGCGTTAACAAGTCTGATGGCAGAGGGGTAAAATCGGATATTTGTTTAAAAATAGACCATTCCATCAAATCAGTTTTGAAACACTCAAAGTTAAAGCAAAGTAATGAAATATGCTCCTTTTTTAAGAACTACATCTTATCAAATGCATTTAAAAGCTTAATGACATAGGGCTAGCTCAGAAATGATTTTTGCATGAAATGTGATATCTATCTGTCCGTCTGTCAGCCTGTCCGTCCGTCCGTCTACATATTTTTATGCGCGCATCCTATGCGAGAAGTTTCAACAACAGCAGAAAAACAGCTATCACGTGTTCCTGTATTTCAAAAAGGCATTTGACAGAATATGGCAAGCCGCCTTGTGGGCAGAGGTGGGTAATGTCGCCAAACATTTTACTCAAGTCGAAGTACTGTTATTTTAGAAGAATATTACTCAACTTGAAGTAAAAGTAGTCATCCATATACTTACTTGAGTAAAAGCAAAAAGTACTTGGTGAAAAAGATTACTCAAGTACTGAGTAACTATAGCAATGTCGAATTTATTAATTTAATTTTAAAACAACCAATCGATCATCAAAATTTCAAAGTCTATCTAATCAACAACAACAAAACATTTAAAAGTAGATTAAAATATTCAACGTTAGCACGGCAGCGCAGTGGTTAGCGCATGTGCGGCACAGTTCTGGGGAGTTTGCATGTTCTCCCCGTACTTGCGTGGATTTCCTCCAGGCACTCCGGTTTCCACCCACAATCCAAAAACATGCATGTCAGGTTAATTGGCGGGTCCAAATTGTCCCTAGGTGTGAATGAGCGAGTGGGTTGTCTGTCTCTGTGTGCCCTGTGACTGCCTGGCAACCAGTTCAGGGTGTCCCCTGCCCACTGGCTGAAGAGAGTTGGGATGGGCTCCAGGACACCCGCGACCCTAGCATAAGTGGTGCAGATAATGAATGAATGAATAAAACATTCAATGTAAATACAAGTGCTTTAATAAACAATAAAAAATAGTATAGATCAAATTAATAAATTAAGCACTTTTACAGGCTCTACAAGGAGAACAATGAACTAGCTATGAACTCAAACAAGGGAAACATTGCATATTGTAACTGGTGTTTGGCACCTTTTTAAGGGGAAGATGCTTTTGATGTGAGGCAAAGGGGTGCTCCTCCTCTTCTGTGTTTTCATTTTTGGTAATGCTAAGCAACATTTTCAATCTGTTTCATCTGTAAACAACTTTTCCCCCACTGAAGTTGAGTATGGTCACGTGACGAGGCTGCCACGTTTGATTGGTTGAACATGGTAGTGCCTGGCAAAGTTTTGTGACAAAATACATGTCCCTGAAGCAGAAATAACACGTACTTATGTGGAGGGGATTTATTAAGTAACAAAGTAACAACTTCAATGTTCCCGATGTAGCGGAGTAGAAGTACTGTTTTTTTCTTCGCAAATTAACTTAAGTAAAAGTAAATATATAGGGATTTAAAAACAATCCTTCAAGTACAAAAATTACAGTAAATGTACTCTGTTACCACCCACCTCTGATTGTGGGCCACCATGTTGAGGTACATCAATGGCCAAAAACTATTCAAACCATTGAACACCTCTACGCCAAAGTCAACAGTGTGATACCGAATAATGCTACCATCGTTTCAAACCCACTCGGTGTGAGACGAGGCTGCAATTTCACACTTACTTTATTCATCATCACCCTGGAGATGATCATGACTGAAGCCCTGCGAGACATGGACTCTCATATCAAAGCCGGAAAAAAAACATCCAGGCCATGTAGATGCAACGCTACATGAAACTTCTAGGCGTCAGCTACATAGCCCATGTGACAAATAGCACACAAAGCCATCAGAGGGCACATTGGTCCCTACTAAGAACTGTTGTCAACTGTGTTCGGACAAGATTGTCCTCCAAGTAGACAGGAGGAGAGGAAGACAGAAAAATAACTTGCTTGATCGACAACATCAAGGAATGGACTGGTGCCATCTTTTGCACAACCCAAAAAAAGCTGTCCTTAGTTCTGCTCTAAGAACCGAAAATCACATAACCGCATCCTTGCTAGTCGAACTACCGTATTTTCACAAATATAAGGTGCACATTCATTGTGGGGTCCAAATGTGGGTAAACCCCTGTGGCCGGTCATCAGATATAAAAGGAAATTCAGGCAGAGACAATGTACATTTTTGTTCCGCTGCAGCGGGGGAGAAACAGGGAGAAACACAACGGATGTGTTCTCGGCTCCACAATCGTCCTCCTGCCTCTTCCCCTTCCGCAGCCGGCTTTATTTAGTACAAGTATGGTGTACTTTAGACTGACACATCATTGGGTGGACATTTTACTAAAATAGCAAAATATATATAGACAGTGAATATTAGGGGAATGTTCAGAGAAATACACAAAATATATATATAAACTTCACAACATTAATGTATTAAAACTTGTTCAAAATCTGTACCGTGCCTGATCTTACAGTGAGCCGTGTGTGTTTGTTAAGGACATTTATCAGGAGACCAGAACAAACCAGGAAACCCCAGAGCATTCGTTTCAGTTCTTTATTTAAGGAAGCGTTCAGGGCTTGTGGGAGACGTGATGACCGTCAGACGTCAGCAGCGGAGCCGGAGAGATAGCTTCGGATCAAGTGGCCAATCGAAGTGCGGAAGTCAGGCAGGTCGAGTTTACCGGGGCTGGAGAGGAGATCAAAGCATGGGGCGGAAACAGGTCGGATCGGAGGCAGGCAGCAACAGGTAAGCAGAGCTCTTTGACTAACGGGAAATCAGGAGTCAAACAGAGTTACCAAAGTATACTCTGACGAGGAGGTCTGGGTGCAGCGTGCTTAAGAGCGAAGTGCCAGCCAATCAGAAGGCACCCACATGATTGCTCCAGGTGATCAGTTAGTAATCATGACAACATTAATAGAGGGCACAATTAACTCGTAGGGTGAAATGTGAGCGTTGAACTTTTAGAGTACAAGCTATGCAGAATAATAACAGGAATAATTTAAGAAAACATTTGACCTTTAGCCTGTGTTGTTATATTTTACTGTTTAAAAATAGGAGAATTAGGGAAAAAAAACAGACCCACTGATCTGTTACCAACAATCAAAAGAAAAATGTTATTCGCGCCTTCTTCATTATCTTACAGTTTGAAAAAAGAATGGGGATCAGAACCAGAATGGTATAGTTATATTTTGATGCTCATAATAGTGGGTATCTTAATTTATATATTTATATGGGGATTTAATTTATAAATTCAGGTTGCACAGTTTAGCCTTGTTTCCTATGCTACACAAGCAAAATAATAAATCTAACATCCTGATGAATGAACCACTGTGAAAATCAAAACATCAACAGTCGGAACATGTAGTTCAACTACTTTGGGTAGGAGACAACCTCCATAAATAAGAATGTCCTTGTAATGAGATTTTTCTGCCGGGTCTTCAACATGGAGAGTGACCTTGTAGAGAAACTTTCCTTGATTTAAACTGCAAAACTGTCTAGAGATTTATTTTTTAATTAAATGGCTGTCAGGAAAATGTATCTTTGTATTTAGTTTTATGTTCCCCGTTCAGCTTCAATTTCATTATCTGTTAACAAAAGTCAAAACACTAAAATTTCACTTCATAATGCGTCACTTTTATGTTTTGTTCAAATAGGTGGTTGCTAATATGAAGAAATCAATTGTTCGAAGCTTAAAAAATGAAGTCTTGATAGTTAAATAAGCAACTACTTTCTGTCCTTACAGTGGTGACATACCTGTACAATTCAACTCCCTCAAAAAAGGAATTTGGTAACATGTCTATTCAACAAGCCAGAGTACTTGTTAGTATTTTTAGGAAGTAATCTCTTTGGAATCCGCAGAAGACAAGAGAGAATTATTTCATTCATAACACTTGAGAATGAAGTTTTATTTAAGCAGTACAGGTTTAGTTATTCCATTTTTCTTTTAGCCAAGGTTACATTTCAGTTTTGTCAGGAAAAGCCTCAACTTATTTTAATAACTATATCTCATCGTCTCTTTGATTCCAAAAGGTATGACAACTCGAAGAAAGATCCAGTGTAGTGGTACTCTTGTCTGTCAATGCCGAGGTGTAGCTCATCTCTGAAGAGCAGGAGGACGCTGTACACTGACAGCAATGGCGACCAAATAATGAAAGTGATGTATCTGAGTCAGATCAGGATGCTTTTCCTGCTACTGTTAACCATGGAAATCAGAACAATCTGTTATATGTGGGTAAGCAAACCCCGAGCCAAGTATATACAAATGAGTATTTACATCTCATTCATTCTTATTTTGTAATTTTGTTGTTGCTAATTGTCATTGCACTATTTCTCATTGCACGACTGTAACAATGCACTCACAATCAAGGCCACTCTCCTAGCACTACCTTGTAAATTTGTTTGCCTATTTATCCTGACATTGTTTTTCTCTAGTTTTTCTCATTTAAGTCTTTATTACATTTCTCCTGAAGTGTCATGTCTAATCATGTTGTAAACAGTGTGCATGTTGTTATCAATGTCAATGTAGACTATTCTAATTTTAACATCTTGGCTTGGTCAATTATTAGCTTTTTCATGGAACATAAGTGACCTAGTACACATCTTCTACACATTGAATCCTTATTAGGGGCAAAATGAAGCATATATAAAAATATGAAGGACTACTATTGCGGGGTTATCGTTTTCTTTTTTCTTTTTCTTTCACACACACGCATGTGCTCTACATACAGACAATTATACTAAAACTTAAAAGTATAAAAAGGATTACTACAATGATCAGCTATCGTGTATCAGTTACATGAAGAAACAGGATGTTCTAACAAAGGAAACTTGTGAAAACAAGAACAGCCTGGCATTTTTTTAAATCAAAGAAAATCTCTCAATACTATCAATCGTTTGGAACTATTATAAAGGTTAGTGGGGTTAGTCACCGACTCGAAAGGGACATGCTTAAGGGAATGATAAAACTGTTTAGCAAGATTAATTCAATATGGATATTAATTTCTAAATGCCCCAAAGCGCTGACCTAAAATTAATTGTTCCAACATAAGAAGAACCCTTGAGACAAACGGCAGATTGTAGATGGAAATTATGCAATATTACACAAGTGAGGAACATCTTTTTCTGCGAAAAAGCATTGACGGGTGAAGTTATAAAAAGAGGAAAGCTTACCTGAGGCAGGGGAAGAGCGAAATTGAAGTGTTGACGAAACTGCTCTGCTGAGACTGGGGCAGTTCTCACAAAAAAACAACATCCTGGAAATGTTCAACAATGCAAATCATCAAATACAGGTGTCTATGCCTGGTTACATTAGGAAAAGAGCATTGAGTATTTACTATGTTCCTCAAGGGCAATAGAGTTTATACAGTATTTTCTGCTTCATAAAGCTATGGTGTGCGCGATGCCAGCAGAGTTGTCAATTTAATGCCCCATAGTCAAATTCACTGAATTAACGGATGACCTTAATATCATCCAGGAACTCACATCTCTCCATTTCATCCTGTATATTAGGCAGTTGACTTTCCTAGTGAAATAAGGCTGGATGATTTGATCCAAATATCCATATTATCGATACAGAGCAAGTATTTGAATTGGATCGATACTATAGTAATAAGTCTGATATTGTCATCCCATTCTAACGATCACTATAATAGTGTTGTTAGTGTAGTAAGAGTATAAATACATAATAACTTTCAAATTTGATCCAATTGTCGTAACACTTTATTTGCACTACTGATTTCATTTTTGAAATTTTTGGAACAAAAGGTACCGTATTTTCCAGACAATAAGGCGCACCTCTTTGTAGAATAGAATAGAATAGAATAGAATAGAATAGAATATACCTTTATTGTCATTGTTACAAAATGGGTTAACATATTGTGACAGCGAAATTGGGCATGACACTCCAGTTTCACAGATTCACAGTGAGGTAAATTAGCTAAGAAGATAAAGGAACAGAGAAAATAAGGTTATAAAACAAGGAGGATAAGGTTATAATTATAATTTACACAATATTTACACAAGAAATGTCGGCATGTAGGATGTTACATACAGTTTGGAATTGTAATACAGTTTGGTATCGTAAGGGTTTGTGCAATTATACATTTGGTGCAAAAATAGTCATCATAGTGCAAAAAATGGTCAACATATGCATTTGGTGCAAACGTTGTAAAACAAGAGCTCATTGTAATTAAACATTTCACCCAAAAGCGATATATTACATTGCATGTTATACTTACAAGTTGAACTCCATATTTGAACACATTCTTCCCATTGTCGTCCTCAGAGTAAAACTCCTGCAGGATTCTTTTGCATTTCTCTGGAAGGGAACACTTTCCTTGGGAATATATCCTTCTAAAATATTTTTGTTCATATACAGTATCAGGCGCATGTGATTAAAACAGAAGATAAAAAAATGTATTTCATGGACTATGATTAATAGGGAATCTGGTTTAACAAGTAAAATGAATCAATGCATTAATAAATGGTTAGCATATGGGAAAGCCTTTTGTTGTAATCATGCATTTGTGAATTTATTTACTGTATTTCAGGCTCACTACACACTACTAGGGATTTTCAATTCGCCTTGTAGTCCAGAAAATGTGGTATTTTTGCGGAAATCATTGCACAGTGTTTGTATTTTACTTTTCATTGCTTTTTTGCTTTGACACTCTTGACTTTTGTTTTAAAACAGTGGTTGTCATTGAAGTATTTTAATTTTTGTGCTAAATAAGGTCTTATTGTTTGAATCTTATTTGCATGTTTACCTCATTTGCAAAACATCGTGTAATGGAAGTTATTACTGTTGTCATGTTAACTGTGTTATATTTGTATCATGGCGGCGCCCCTGTTCGGCTGCGGCTGCATCGGCTCGCAACAGTTTTTTACACGTCGGCCATAAGACCCAGTCTTCGACTCAGTTTTGACGGCGCACAAAGTCGGCTCGAACTGCAGATTAAGATACGATCGCAGTTTTTTTTTTACTGGATATGCGATCATCCAAACATCAAGCGCTCGGTGCTACGACCACTCGGGAGTGTTTATTAGCCACGGACTGCTATGTCAACAAGACCCAGCGGCCTACAAAGGAGCGAAGCAGAGTGGCAAGACAGCGGCGTGACCGCCGGACGAGGATGCGAGGTTGTCGGGCCGGGCTAACAGCCAGGCTAAAGGCTAAACGCCTCTCCCATCCATTCTCCAACGTTCGCTCTCTGGACAATAAACTGGACCATTTAACAACTGGAAGTGGCATCGAACCGCGAGATGACGAACTGCTGCGCTAAAATTCTGACGAAGACATGGTTAATCTTGTCTATCTCGGCTGACGTTCAAAGAAACTGTGCGGGTCAGATGTATCGACATTTCGTTCTGTATACACGTGTATACGAATGACAATAAAGTAAATCTGAAATCTGAAAAAAAATCTGAAATGTTTATCTACTAGCTGCTTTTTTGTTTTGACTAATTCTGAAACAGTAGTAATAAAATATTGATATATTTTTTTATAACCTGTAAATTTTGCATTGTAGTTATTTAATGAACATATACATTTTTAGGTTGGTTTTATCAAAATTATAACTCAAGGGGGAGGTACAATTATTCAATGATCATGAGCATTCCGAGTAAAAGGTATCGGATTAGTATCAATCGATACTACCCTATATAAAACAAAAATCCCAGTATCGCCCACCCGAATAGGGAACTTCTTTAAGGCAATCAATTTTAGTTTTTGAGTGTAATTGTTGAAGTATGTGTTTTATAAGCTATGATGCGCTATTGATTGGTTGAGGAAAAATGTCACACTGAGCAAAAGCATAAAAAAAAAATAAACCAAATCCCTCTTGCGACTTTGCTTCTTCTGGTGGTTTAGGGAAAATTTAATAATAAGATCATGTTTTATCCGAAAAAAAAAAACATGTACAATTGCCTGGAGCTGGTGGGCTTTTCGATGTCCTTGAAGATGGTTCAGGTTGAGAGCTGTCACCCCTAAGCTATCGCACCCGCTCCGATCTCACATTCCTTCTGGGTTAAGAGATGGAAGAAAAATGTTAAGCCTGTGATAACCTACAAAGCCAAGATAGTTAGCAGTGTAATGATTGTGCGCAAACCCATGAATATCCTTTGTGGTGCTGAATTTTTACATTTAGGGTGGAGGGCAGGTGTTGTTAATGGGAGCATTAACAACATTAGGGAGCTGAAACTTCCAAGGTTTGAATGTAAAGTGCGACTGATTTCATGAGCTCTCTCTCTACCGTTAACCAGCACCAATTATCTCCCTGCTCTGTCACTGAACCCCGATCAGTTCCACCTGTCTGTTCTCGTTTACCACCAGCTGTTCTGAATTCCCTGCCAATCAAGCTCTGTATTTCAAGCCCTGCCTTACTATGTCAGATTGTCTGAAAAGATATATCCGGAAGCTGTTTGTCTACGCTCACCAACCTTGTTGCTCGGTTTTCCTCTTCATTCCATCTTTGAAGCCATCTTCCTTAAAGGTAGTCCCAAATCTCCACTTCAAGATTTCTCTTCACTCCAAGACCCTTTTTCCCGTTTTCCCCATCCTTAAATGAACTTTCTTCACGTGACACATTTGTGGTCCTTGTCTGTCTGATCCGTGACAGTACGATCTGACCACCACAGACCCCTCTCTCCCAGTATGGACCTTGACCCCTCTGAAACCCACCAGCCACCAACACTCTCTTCAGAAATTCCGCTGCTACTACCCAGCTGGATCAACCTAAGCCCATGGAGATTGGGGGAGCCTCTCTCTCACGATGAGCGTCAGCGCTGCATAACCTTTAACCTCTGCCTCGAATGTGGAAGTAATGGACATTGTGCTGCCACCTGCCCAGGCTCACCGGATGTAGAGGGAGTCTGGCTGAGTCCTATGATTGTCCAGCAAGTCCTTCGTCGTCGCCTGGAGAACAATCTCTATGTGAAGGCTAAGAAATGTGAATTTCATGTCAAAACCGTGGCCTTCCTTGGATACATTGTGGCAGAGGGAAACATCCAAATGGACCCAGCCAAGGTTGCAGCAGTCACTTCCTGACCAGTCCTGGAGAACAGGAAAAAGTTGCAGCAGTTTCTGGGGTTTGCCAACTTTTGCAGAAAATTCAACCACAACTACAGTACTGTTGCCACACCTCTCACTGCTCTGACACACCAAGCAGCCATTTTCCTGGACCCCAGCAGCTGACAAAGCCTTCTCTTCGGTCATTCTCACTGTGGTGGACGGATTCAGCAAGATGGCACATTTAATTCCCCTCCCTAAGCTACCAAACGCCAAAGAAACTGCACAAGATCAGGTGATGGCGTCATTGTACTCCGTGCAGTCTTTTGAGACAGCTGTGTGATTAAAGGCTATAGAAACAATTGTGACTTGACTTGACAAATAGTCCTTGAGCACGTCTTCTGAATCTTCGGCCTTCCCAAGAACATTGTTTCGGATCTGGGTCCACAATTCTGCTGTGTTTTGGAGGGAATTCTGTAAGCTGCTTGGAGCCACTGTCAGCCTAACCACCAGATTCCATCCCCAATCTAATGGACAGTCAGAGCGGGCATTCAGTACCTCGTCGACTGAGAGTGATATGGACCAGAAGAGAGGACCTGGGTGCCTGCCAGTCGGATTGTGAACCAAACCTTCATCTCTGACTTCCACCGACTATATCCAGACCAGCCCACCATCGTTTGGGGGTCGTCCTACTGCTATCAAACCCTGCAGCTGGTCCCCAGCCTGACCCAGTACCATACCCAGTTCTAAATATAATGAATACAACATTGAAAAATGTTTTAAATCCAATTTTATATTAGGAAACACAGGATATCAAATGAAATGCATTTTCCTGACTCTCAGACACACCCAAAAAATTGAAACTTGAAAGTGCGCCTTGAATGCAGATTAAACTGGAAATATGTTACCCTGTTTGTACACTTATTGATCAGTCGAAAATGTTGTCGCCAACCATGATTGCACAGAAATGGTAACAGCAGTGATTACTAACCCCCAAACCATTACTAACGTGGATGGATGTTCACAATTGCATAACTTTAAATGCAACAGGAATCGAACCCAGATCACAGCATGAGGACAACAGGATCCAGGGTGTCGGTGGCTTGAGGCTTCACTGAGATAGCTGGCTTTGTCCCACCGATTTGGCCGCAAGCTTGGCTGCTGACTTGGCAATGTTCTTTGGCTGCCCGTTGAGCTGAGACTTGGTCAGGACCGACCAGGGCGGTCTTGGTCCAGTTCCTCCTGTTAGGACATGCCCGCTTGCTTCTTGCTGGCCAAAATTCAGACTGCCCTTGCGAGGTGAGACGTGTACCAGCTCTTGGTTCTGGTCTCCTGGGAGTGGAGTTGTCACGGCAACATTTGATGTGCAAATGCAAGACAACGTCCACCTCCCCAAACTCAGATTCTACTAGTTTCAGTCAGATAACATATCTATGTGATTGACTTAAAACACAGTATTCACTTCACATTTGACCAAACGTTGACTACTCTACAGTCCTGTGACCTGTCTGTGAAATATTCCTATGTTTTGACCCAATGCTAAATCTATTGCACCCTAGAAGGGGGATTACCACGTGTGAGGTCCCTTCTCAAGGTTTTTTATTTTCCTTGTGCTGAGGTTTAGAGATTTTTGTGCCTGTATGTTCGTTTAAAATCAGATGGTGTAATTGTAACCTGTGCAGTCATTTGAGACAATTTGTGAATACAGTAAGCATGCACATCTTGTTTTAATGAGCACATCGGAGTCATGTTGTGACGACACCAGGAGCGAAGTCAATTCTCTTATCTGATGAAGTCATTTGGATTGCCCTAAGCACAACAGTAGGTAAGATTCACTGAAAAGAAACAAACAGATCCACTGATGTTGAAGCCTTTCTTTTTCAGTCCCACTTCTCGTCTTACTAAAGTCGAGTCCTTTGGGCTCATCAATTACACAGAAACTGCTTCGAAATTATTTACATCAAGTAAATGTTCAAAACCCTGCACAAGTCTCAAGTGAAGTCTTGGAAGCCCGGCCTGAAATGATGGTAGGCCTGTCACTAAAACGTGTTTCAAGAGCACTTTGAATACCACCTCTGCACAACAGATAATCCCCCACAAAGAGTTTGGCTCCATTAACGAGTCATGAACCATCTGCCCATCTGAGTCCCTACAAGCCATGAGGGATGTCTGTCTTGTTATTCTTTATTAATGAGCCATTGTACATTTGCCAAGGATTTACAGTGCGCAAACAGATAATACGCAAATGTTCCTTGCGTCTGTGAAAATGGGACTTCAGGCCAGTGGGTAAGCCGGTGTCACACTTACTAATTCATGTAAAACCAGAATAGTCAATTCAAGGTGAACAGTACCAAACAGATGACCTTTTAAGAATCACAGTTCACGCATCCTTAACCACTAGGGTTGTAGGTGCACCACTTCCTTTGGTGTGTCTAGGGAAAGTACAGCCTGGCGGCGCCCTCCCCTTTTAAGGGTTTTTTTTTAGGTGGGGGTTCACTCACATTAAACATGGATACCAGTAGCAGGAGAAGCCTCATGATCTGACTCAGATATAGCATCTTTATCATCTGGTCGTTGTTGTTTTCTGATGTAAAGCATTATCCCGCTCTTTAGAGATGAGCCAGACCTCAGAACTGACAGGCAGGGCGTGTGACAATACTGATACTGGGGAAAAACTATTTTGTTCCGAAATAATGCAAATCAAAGAAAACATGTGTTGAAGATCAGTGATCGGCAGACCACGTACTGGATCCAAGCCGTGAGTCGTTTGGTACCGTGCTTTGCAGGGGAAAAAAGCCTTATGTTTTGTTTGTACTTCTAACTTTATTGTAAAATATGTTATATGCAAGGGGCAGCATGGCGGCGCAGTGGTTAGCGCATGTGCGGCACAGTTCATGTCTTGGGAACCTCCTGCGTGGGTTCAAATCCAGCTCCAGACCTCCTGTGCGGAGTTTGTATGTTCTCCCCGTGCTTGCGTGGGTTTCCTCCGGGCACTCCGCTTTCCTCCTACATTCCAAAACCATGCATTTCAGGTGAATTGGCCGGTCCAAATTGTCCCTAGGTGTGAATGAGCGAGTGAGTTGTCTGTCCCTGTGTGCCCTGCGATTGGCTGGCAACCAGTTCAGGGTGTCCCCTGCCTAATGCCCGATGATTGCTGGGATGGGCTCCAGCATCCCCGCGACCCTACTGAGGATAAGCGGTGTAGTTAATGAGATGAGATGAAATGAGATGAGATGTTATATGCACAACATACAGCAGAAATGGAATAACTTCCCCTTCCTCGTGTGCAAACATGCAATAAATAAGACACAAATACAAACAACATATAACTACAAGGTAAAAAAAGAAGAAGCATATAAAAGAGATACAGTTTAGAATTAAAACAGTATAATATGGAATCTAAAAAGAGCAGTTTTGCATTGATTTGGCAGAAAGCAGAGGGGTGATGTGAGGTATGGCTGGGCAAGAGTCCTGACAGCCTGTTGTAAGAAACTGTCTTTAGCCTGTTGGTTTTGGCTCTGAGACCCTGCAGTCTTTTCCCTGACGGCAGCTCGTTAAAGAAGTGTTTATCGTATGTTTATCGTAAATATAAACTGACTCAAGAGGGGAGGATTCAATTATTCAATGATCATGACATTT
Organism: Urocampus carinirostris; assembly: GCF_059441175.1. Lineage (NCBI taxonomy): Eukaryota > Metazoa > Chordata > Actinopteri > Syngnathiformes > Syngnathidae > Urocampus > Urocampus carinirostris. The sequence continues at coordinate 4,770,430 of NC_142357.1, read as the reverse complement.
CCTAGCAAAAGCATCTGTATTGGACCTGTATCAATCAATACTACCACGTATTTGGATAGGATTGATCTCAAAATTCCCAGTACTGCCCAACCCTTGCAACTGATACTTAGTCAGGAATGAATTCAGTTCAACATGGATTATTTCTGTTCATCTTAGTAGTCAGATGCACTAGTGGGTACAAGATGGATAGGGAATACAAAGGGAAATTCCTCTACATGTCTGAGGCAGTAGTAAGGCCAAAGATTCCCGTACAGTATGTCCACAAAAATGAACACACGTCAACATCAAGGTAATGAGCCTCACAGGAAAGAACTCGTCATCGTGCTGAGAAGCGATTACAGCCCCCAACGGTTGCCATGCCATTACTGATGATTGATGTGATTAATGAAACTGTTGTCATGGTACCCCCTTGCCTCCGAATGTAAGCTAAAAGCCATTGGTGATAAGAGAAAAAAGAATACATTAAATATTGTATTTCCTCTTATTTGCATAGTTTTAGCACACATTTCAGAAAATGTGCACATTAACTCTCCATGTAATTCATCCCAGGAAACTATCAGAGCCGAGATAAATTATAGCAATTTTTTTTCAACCTTTCCTGTGACTCATAACATACACGTTCATTCATTCTGCAGCAGCCTCTCCGAGAGGGTGCCACTGGATATCATGTAAAATTAAATCCCAGTTTTTCTCGAGAGGGCATGTAAATGTAAATACATTTACATTTTTCCTTGAATATTGGACATAAATAGTACTTGCTATTTTAACTAATAACCCTCAATGTTCGTTTTTCTTGACTATTATGCTATGTTTGTATCGGTGTTGCTTCGTAAGGTTTTGTTATACAGTAGTGGCCTATGAGGCCATGAGGGGGTGTGTTGCCCTTTTTGCAAATATTTTTCTTTAATAAATAATTTACTGTGTTTAAACAACCGCACAAGGCTAAAAAGAATTGATGTGAGTTCATTTCATACAAATATTTTTAAGTTTATTTGAATGTTGTAAGTTAAGATTTATTTTGTAGCTATATCATACTACTTCCAGGTTCTTTGTGTCAAATCTGGTTCCACAATCTGAAGCGGAAAACAGAAGACTCATACCATAGCTGACATGATGGTCGCATGTCCAATCCATATCCATCTATGGTGAAGGATTAAGAAGGCAATGTTGTAAGTCTCTAAAAGTGTTTATAAGATGTATACAACAGCTATATTTTGTAATAGTTCCAAAAGATATCAGGTGCTTACCCCTTTTTCTCCGCACAACATATTGGCACATGGTCTTATTGTATTATATTGTTACAGTTTTCACCATCCCAAAAAGGGAAATAAAGCTTCAATAACACACCCCCTGTGGTCAAAGTTCTTCTTTGATGGCTTAGCTTAGTGTCATATTGATGACACTACAATATCGTTGTTACTATTAGCTAATCCTGTTTCTGTTCTTTGATCTCAAGTCCCTTCAGGAGATTTGATTAAAAAAATGGGCTAAGGGGAGGGTTTTTAGAAGAGGTCGGGTTTTCATAACTTTTGTTTTTGTCCTCTCCTATTCTCCTTGCAAGTTCAAAATATTCTCCTTATTTTTAAACAACAAACTTGCCACACACATGGTTAAAAAAAAAATTCAAAAGTTTAATTTTATGATCATTTATCATTAGGGTTTTGAAAAAAACAGACTTGATCTGCAAAAATCTAAACAAGTTACTGTTCTTGAACAGAAACCTGTAAATCTGGTTTCATCATGGAAATTTGGTGGTGCTGTGTTCATAAGTATACAGGTAAATAAATTCAATGATCATGACATTTTCAAAAAAAATGTATTCGATCGTTATCGATTGATCTCATCTCATCAGCTGCACCGCTTATCCTCAGTAGGGTCGCGGGGGTGCTGGAGCCCATCCCAGCAATCATCGGGCAGTAGGCAGGGGACACCCTGAACTGGTTGCCAGCCAATCGCAGGGCACACAGGGACAGACAACTCGCTCGCTCATTCACACCTAGGGACAATTTGGACCGGCCAATGCACCTGAAATGCATGTCTTTGGAATGTGGGAGGAAACCGGAGTGCCCAGAGGAAACCCACGCAAGCACAGGGAGAACATATAAACTCCGCACAGGAAGTCCGGTAGCTGGATTTGAACCCACACAGGAGGTTCCCAAGACCTTAGAACTGTGCCGCGCACGCGCTAACCACTGCGCCGCTGTGCTGCCCTGTTATCGATTGATACTTCCATTTATTTACGAACACCTATCCCTGGTATAGGAGAACCAGGACAAGGTTTTTTGTTTTTGTTTTTCAGAAAAACACCTGATTCCTTATACAAAGTCTTACTTCACTTTGAAGAGTATTTCAATTTGTTCACCACGTTATTTGATACTTCATACGTTGAGGGATTTCTGTTTGTAATCTTTTGATGTGTGGCCCCTCTTGAGATAAAACATTCTGAAACGGAACCAGCGCTCACAAAGGTTTGATCAATAGGATTTAACCATGCAGCATGGAAGAAGAGAATGTCACTAATGTTCGTAAATGGCAGCGCCCAATGTAATTAGGAAGAAATTACCCAGAGGTCAACTCACACCTGAAGCCAGATTTAGGCCAAGAAATGTGTTTTAGTGGGATGTTTGGTCATGGTGGAGAAGCTCATTTGGACTCTTGTGATATCACTACTTTTTACTGTGCCCTTACATGAATTATTAATATAGTTTTCAGTAAATACTATTTTAAAGAAAAATAATTAATAATTTGACATTTGATGACTGTAAAAGGTCCCAAAAAGATTAAAGTGTGGGAGATTGTTTCTGGGTTTTTATCTAGCCTTGGCCCCAAATAACAACTTCATCACCAAAAAGCAAATTGAAACAATGACAATAATGCACAATAACAGCTGTACAATACAACAATATAATACATACACATTTGTCCAATGAGAGTAGCAGAAACAATTAACTGCCTACACCCATACTGAATATTTCCTTGTAGGAATATCATATTCAAATCAAAACAAGAAAACGGAACCAGACAGGGAAACAATAGGGGGCTTGGAATTTCCAGACCTGCAATTATGCTGGTAAAGACTCCTATAACATATACTATAACATATACTACCCGAATAAACTCTTGATATTAATCATCTTAAGTGTCACTGCAATGGTCTTTGCTAATTTGGATTGTATACTATTTATATGAGGTATATATCTAATATGGCTTGCAAATTCTTTAAATTGCTTTATTTGATCATTATTTATATAACCGCGAAAACCGGGTGATATATGTACAACAGAAATACCAAAAATATACTACAAAATTACGACAAATCTTATATCAAATTTAGTGCATAAAAACAGGTTCCTGATATATTATTTGCTTGAATTCTGACCATTTCGAAACCTCATCTCATCTCATTAGCTGTACCGCTTATCCTCATTAGGGTCGCGGGGGGGCTGGAGCCCATCCCAGCCATCTCCGGGCAGTGGGCAGGGGACACCCTGAACTGGTTGCCAGCCAATCGCAGGGCACACGGGGACAGACAACTCACTCACTCAGTCACACCTAAAGGCATGGTCACACAGCCTTTCACGGGTGTATCGAGGCTAAATCACGGCCAGAAATTTCTGCCTGTGAAGCAGACGCGGTGAAAAATGTGGAAAATTGGCTAAACCCGCTGTTTACCCGTGGTATGCCTGGGAAACAGACGCTGGCGACTGTTCCCCGTCCTTATCGCGGGTAACCGCGGTTGCATCGCGTTTGACCGTGCTTACACGCGTTACACACGCTAATGCACGTGATAACACCGCGATACAGGCGCAGAACAAACGTGCTATGACCGTGCTCCACCCGCGATTACCCGCTAAAATTTCGCAACCTACCCGCGTGTAACCACGTCTTGGCCGCGGCCGTAGCACGTTGTTCCGCGTCTGTACCGCGTCATTACCTCGTGTGTACCACGTGTGCCGCCCGCGGTTACCCGCTGCTCAAAACTTTAGAAAGTTTTTCAGAAAGTTTTGAGCAGCGCAAAATTTTTCGCGCGTGAATTTCTTACCGCGCGTAAAGCACTGCTGTATCTCGTCTGTATCGCGATCTCAAAGCGTCCAACAGCGTCTGCTTCACGGGCAGAAATTTCTGGCCGTGATTCAGCCTCAATACTCCCGTGAAAGGCTGTGTGACCATGCCTTAAGGATAATTTGGACCAGCCAATTCACCTGAAATGCATGTCTTTGGAATGTGGGAGGAAACCCACGCAAGCACGGGGAGAACATATAAACTCCGCACAGTAAGGCCGGTAGCTGGATTTGAACCCACGCAGGAGGTTCCCACGACCTCTGAACTGTGCCGCAAACGCGCTAACTACTGCGCCGCTGTGCTGCCCCCATTTCGAAACCAATTTAATTAAAGTAATCTGTTTGAAGACTAATATAAAAAGAAATATAACATCTCGATACCTTTATGTGTGTTTTCATAATTGCAAATAAGAACGATTGGATTGGTCCCTCACGCCCGGTCCCTCTGCCAATTTTCTAAACCCAATGCGGGCTGCGACTCTAAAAGTTTGTCTACCCCTGGTCTAGCGTGTAAGGACATAGAATACTTTCCACCCCCATTGTAGAGTGACTCTTAACCTTTGGACATCATTGCAAGCAGTATCCAGTGCAAAAAAAAAAAAAAGACGTTACAAATGAGAAATTGCTTCAGGCAACAGAAAATTCAGTTTTTTCATTCCAAAAAATAAAAGAAAAATACATCTCCTGTTTCTTTGTGTACCTTATTGTGTTTTGAATAACCCTAAGGGGCTTCAAAGAACTAGGGCCCTCATTGTCAACATTTCTAAAATACTACTAAGATAAATGCAATTATTTTCACTTAACTTTTTTTAATAGATGAATGCGCCCAGCAAAGTGACATTTTCAGTGTCCAACATTGTCTATTAAAACAGTAGAAAACAGTAACAAAGTTTCAAACCATTTCTTTTTAAAAATGTTCCAGTTATTGATAGTTTATTCTGTTTTCAATATCGAACACCTGAAAATTATATTGCATTGGATGAGAGTTGACCATTATACATCATGGTTGTTCATTATTTGACTATCACATCATTGTCACTATCGGCCAATCATGCTGCTCTTCTTTAAAAACCACATTCTTTAGGGTGGATTTTTTTGTAACAGAGGAGATATAATACAAAGAGACGACTCGGGGTGGGGGTGGTTTAGAACATATTTGGAATTTTGAATGTTTCTTATTGAGTCCTCTCCTTTTTCTCATTGGAAGTTTAAAATGCATTGACTTGTCTTCTCTCCTTATTTTGACATATTAGCTACACATCATTGTTCATATTGAAAAAACATGTGTGGTGGACAAATTTGGGCACGTTACTTTAAAAAAACCAATTAGTTATAGTTATTCACTACTTCTTCCCAGAAGTAACTGACCTAGTAACTGAATTACTCTAAAGCAAAAGTAACGGCTTTCTAGGAATATTAACTATTTCCTTTACTTTGAATACAAGTTCATGTCCAAAAATGTAAAATTTCCTCGCAGTATTCGAGTCAGGTGAATAGTGAAGAAAAGACAGGTAGTTGTAGAACCTCGTAAAATGTATTGCACCTCACCAGCAACAGAGTTATCCTACACAGGAAGTGCGACAAACATAAACAGTATTCAATATTATAAAATGAAAATCAACACTAAACAAAATAAAGTAATTTCATTGAACTAACTGGAAAAAATGGAAAGAATAAATAAAAGAAAAACCATAGCAAAAGGAAAAAAGAGATAAAAAAGAAATAATAAACTTAACATTTTATATAAACAGGTTAACTCTGGAAAAATGCAGGAAATAAAATGAAAATATTTAAAATCTACCCCAAAAAGATAAAATACAAAAAAATAATCATTTTTCTATACTCAACAAGTTTAAATGGGAACAACACAGAATCCTCCCAAAATGCATATTGACCAATTTAAAGAGAAAAAAGGTGTCTCAAAGGGAACCAGCCGTTGATTGGTGGGTAGCCGGATCCCTTTATTCACTTCCAAGTCTCATAGAGACGTCTCGTTCGTGAGGGACATGAGTCGGTTGCCGCTGAATCAATGAGTGTTAAAAGCAGTGGTGGCTCATATACTGTATTTCGCGACTCAGCCCTTATTCTTTTCTAGCCTTTTCTTTCCGCTCATTTGTAAGTACTATACTATACAGAAATTTGATGGGTCTCCTCACGTTTGTAACATACTGTATCTACCAAGGACCATGCATGTCTTGCGTAGAAATAAATGTATAAATAAATGCCTACAAATGTATACCATACAAATAAATGAACACATAAATAAATGCCTTAATACCTAACTATATGACAGAAAATATATCTCTCTCTCTCTCTCTCTCTCTCTCTCTCTCTCTCTCTCTCTCTCTCTCTCTCTCTCTCTCTCTCTCTCTCTCTCTCTCTCTCTCTCTCTCTCTCTCTCTCTCTCTCTCTCTCTCTCTCTCTCTCTCTCTCTCTCTCTCTCTATATATATATATATATATATATATATATATATATATATATATATATATATATATATATATATATATGTATATACAGTATATATATATATATATATATATATATATATATATATATGTATGGGCAGCACGGCGGCGCAGTGGTTAGCGCGTGTGCGGCACAGTTCTAAGGTCTTGGGAACCTCCAGTGTGGGTTCAAATCCAGCTACCGGACTTACTGTGCGGAGTTTGTATGTTCTCCTCGTGCTTGCGTGGGTTTCCTCTGGGCACTCCGGTTTCCTCCCACATTCCAAAGACAAGCATTTCAGGTAGATTGGCCGGTCCAAATTGTCCCTAGGTGTGAATGAGCGAGTGAGTCGTCTGTCCCTGTGTGCCCTGCGATTGGCTGGCAACCAGTTCAGGGTGTCCCCTGCCCACTGCCCGATGATTGCTGAGATGGGCTCCAGCACCCCCATGACCCTACTGAAGATAAGCGGTGCAGCTAATGATGAGATGATGATATATATGTATATATGTGTGTGTGTGTGTTTGTGTGTTTATTCATGTCCTTTTCACTTATCTTGTCATGTATTTTGTCATGTATTTTGTCAACATCAAAATGTTATTTAAATGCTGAAGCTGACCAGTTGCATGAGCTTTTCACCTTTTGGTTGATCAGTGATGGACAAACCACTTACTACACAAATCAGCCAAAAAATGAAAATCTCAGCCAGTTTGGCCTGACCCCTCATTTGAATAACATTTTGTTGTGACATATACAAAAAAAAGACAGAATACACAATCAGATACATGGAAAAACTAAATACAGAAATAAATAGATGAAAAAATGCATGAATATATGAATACATTCCATTTATGGCAAAAATTTTGTTTTTTAGTGATTTATGTGTGAATGTATGAATATGGAATATATTTGTAGGTATTTATTTATTCATACATGTTTTTGTACATATGCATTTAGTTATTTTATTTTATTTTGTACAGATTTTAAATAACATGTTGATCTGACGAAATACGAAACAAAATAAATAAGAGAATAAACAACAAAGTACAAAACAAAATAAATACCAAAATAAATGGCAACATGCATAAATATATGAATAAATTGCATTTGTGTCATATATTTATGTATTATGTGATTTATTTATGTGTTGATTTAGTCATACAGCACATATTTGTAGGCATGTTTTAACACATGTTTTTCTATATATATATATATATATATATATATATATATATATATATATATATATATATATATATATATATATATATATATATATATATATATATATATATATATATATATATGGCACGAGAGGACCCCCAAATATATCTCTTTGAAACCTTTTGGATCAATCAATTATGCACTTGGAAGTTACAAAAAAGGGAAAGCTATTTTTTTTTTTTAATTTTGTACACACAATATTGATATCACCATGGTTAAAGCTAAACATAATTCAAATTGTTTAAAATTGAAGAAGTAAGAAAAACTCATTACACAAAAATAAGCTCAAAGTTTTATCGCAATCCCCTCTTCCGAACAATTCATGGCCCCAAAGCGAGGGAACAATAAGCTGTCGTCAATCTTTTGAGGAACATATCTGTTCTTCAGCTGATGCATAATTTAGATGCATTGCAACCTCCCCTACTGTGATTGCCATCTCATGCATTTCTTCATGGCTGATCTCAGTTCCTACTTCCCTCCCAATTCATGTCTTGAAGGACAAAAATCAGGTCATTAAAGGCATTCTCAAATTCTAAAACACATTTTCTCACATTTTACAAGTATTTTCCAAGATAATGCATTTTGAAGACAACCTGTCTCTTCTTTCACTTCCTAGGCCGTAACGTCATGTGAAGAACACTCGCACCAGAGCAGGCCACTTACCATATTGGTTTACGTGTTAATTAGTAAAAGAGGTTCTGAATATTTTAGGTCAAGTTTTGGTAGTTTTCGTGGAGAATACCTCGCTATTGTGTCGCAGGTGGATGCAGTAATGGTACAACAAAGGGCAAGTAGGCAAAACCAACCAGCAAAAATTACGCACAGAGAGCTGATGGAGGCTAACCGGTACGGTCAACAAAATGCGGCCGTAGCCTCAGTGAAAAACGTAAGGCTGGCTGACCGAAAAACACGCAGTAAGCAGCTAGGCTTACCGCTACGGTGACAAATGGGAACCCGGCCAGGAATAGACCAAATGAAAATGCAGGCTAACTGGCTGACTGGCCAAACCACTCAATGTGTGCAGATAACAAGAACTTACAGGGGCTCAGCAACAAAAAGCAGCGGTCGCCCTGGCTGAAAAACGCAAGGCTGGCTGACCAAAAACTTGCAGAGAGCAGCCATGCTATCCTCTACGGTGACAAACATGAACCCTGTTAGGAATAAACCAATGGACATGGCAGGTTGGCCGGCTAAACCACAGAATGCTGTTAACGGGGGCAGCCCCGGTGCTAACGAGGAGCTAGCCGGACTAAAATATACAAACCGCAACACACGGCGCAAAAACCCAAATGATAAGCCTACCTAAAAGGGGACGAAGGCAAAGAAGGAATGCACACTGTAACGGCTTGCTTAGCTTGTGGAGGTCAAAGCACGCAACTCTGACAAACGGGATTTGCCATGATGAAAGTGATTTGTTCTTTCAACAATTTTAAGCTCTAGAGGAAAATAACTAGACCAGTCAACTTGAAACAAAATACTTTGAGTGAGCCGGCACGTGAAACATTTTACAACAGATCTGTGTCGACTTGAAAAAAATGATTTTTGTGAATACGTTTAAGAAAATGGTCCACCGAGGCAGAGCAGGCTCTGAGAGACTGCTTTGGATGTACGGACTGGGATGTCCTGCTAGGGTCCAGCAGTGGGGACATTGAGGAGATGGCAAACTGCACTACTGACTACATTAAGTTCTGCATGGACAATGTTGTTCCTATAAAGACTGTACGCTGCTATGCCAACAACAAGCCCTGGATCACGAGAGACATCAAGTGCCTTCTGAACCAAAAGAAGAGGGCCTTTAAAAATGGTGATCCTCAGGAGCTAAAACGAGTACAGAAGGAGCTCAAAGTCCAGCTCCAGAAAGGGAAGGAGCAGTACAGGAGGAAGTTGGAGAAAAAGCTGCTGAACAACAACATGAAGGAGGTGTGGGAAGGGATGAAAACAATTACTGGCTGCAGCACCAAGCAGGGTGTGGCTGTGGATATAGATGTGGGGCGAGTCAACCAGTTGAACAACTTTTTCAACAGGTTTGACCACTCCGCCTCATCCTCACCCCTGAGTTGTGCAGCTGTCCTTCCCCCTCCCCCTCTGGACACTAGCATGGAAGACATCCCCCCACTAAAAATAACTTCAGCCCAGGTGTGTGGGGAGCTGAGAAGGCTACGAACCAGCAAGGCAGCTGGTCCGGATGGAATATCCCCCCGACTGCTGAAAGCCTGTGCGTCTGAGCTGGGAGACCCTCTACAGCGCATCTTCAACTTGAGCCTTGAACAGGGGAGGGTCCCTCAGCTGTGGAAAACATCCTGCATCATCCCAGTCCCAAAGAAATCAAGACCAGAGGAACTCAACGACTTCAGGCCAGTCGCCCTGACATCACATGTGATGAAGACCATGGAGCGGCTGCTGCTGCACCACCTGAGGCTACAGGTCCGCCACGCCATCGACCCACTGCAATTTGCTTACCAGGAGAAGGTGGGAGTGGAGGATGCTATATTATACATGTTACACCGATCCCTCTCTCACCTGGATAGGGCGAAGGGGGCTGTGAGGATTACATTTTTGGACTTCTCTAGTGCCTTCAATACCATACAGCCTCTGCTACTGAGTAGGAAATTGACAGAGATGGGAGTTAGCTCACACCTTGTAGAATGGATTACTGACTACCTGACAGGCAGACCGCAGTATGTGAAACAGGGGGGCTGTACATCGGACACCGTGGTTAGCAGCACAGGATCTCCGCAGGGGACCGTTCTCTCTCCGTTCCTATTCATTCTATATACATCGGACTTTAAGTACAACTCTGAGTCCTGCCATGTGCAAAAGTTTGCCGATGACACTGCGATCGTGGGATGTATCAGAAACGGGCAGGAGGAGGAGTACAGGAGATTGATTCAGGACTTTGTCCGATGGAGCGACGCAAACCACCTGCACCTAAACACCACCAAGACCAGAGAGATGGTGGTGGACTTCAGGAGAACCAGAACTCACCCGGTTCCTGTAACCATCAAGGGAGAATGTGTAGAATTTGTCCAGACCTACAAATACCTGGGTGTGCAGCTGGACAACAAACTGGACTGGACTGCCAACACAGAAGCTCTATGTAGGAAAGGGCAAAGCCGACTTTACTTCCTCAGAAGGCTGGCCTCCTTCAACATCTGCAAAAAGCTCCTGAAAATATTCTATGAGACAGTAGTGGCAAGCGCCCTCTTCTATGCGGCAGCGTGTTGGGGAGGCAGCGTCAAGAAGAAGGATGCCTCTCGTCTCAATAAACTGGCTAGGAAAGCGAGCTCTGTTGTGGGCAAAGAGCTGGACAGCCTAACAACAGTAGCTGAGAGACAGGCACTGAAAAAGCTGAGGTCAATCATGGACAATCCATCGCATCCGCTTCACAGCATTATCTCCGGACAGAAGAGCAGTTTCAGTGACAGACTGCTGTCACTGTCTTGTACTACGGACAGACTGAAGAGATCTTTTCTTCCTCATGCCATGAGGCTCTTTAACTCCACCCGGCAGAGTAAAGGCCCACATTAAACCACACCACCTACATTGGATATTACCGAATCTCACTGCATTATGTGTTCTGTGTAGCACTATTTAGTTACTCTATATAACATGCTAAAGTGGGCATTTGCACGTCACACTGGGTATCTGTATATTGTATTCTTTTGGCTTTATTATTGTATTGTTCTCAGCTCAGGGATGCTGCTGGAAATGTGAATTTCCCTTAGGGGATGAATAAAGTATCTATCTATCTATCTATCTATCTATCTATCTAAGAACCGGCATCACGGCGGCGCAGTGGTTAGCGTGTGTGCAGCACAGTTCTAAGGTCTCGGGAACCTCCTGTGTGGGATCAAATCCAGCTACCGGACTTAATGTGCGGAGTTTGTATGTTCTCCCCGTGCTTGCGTGGGTTTCCTCTGGGCACTCCGGTTTCCTCCCACATTCCAAAGACATGCATTTCAGGTGGATTGGCCGGTCCAAATTGTCCATAGGAGTGAATGAGCGAGCGAGTTGTCTGTCCCTGTGTGCCCTGCGATTGGCTGGCAACCAGTTCAGGGTGTCCCCTGCCCACTGCCCGATGATTGCTGGGATGGGCTCCCGCACCCCCGCGACTCTACTGGGGATAAGCGTTGCGGCTAATGAAATGAGATGACGTTTAAGAACCGGTTCATTCTTTTCTGTTAGCATAAATTTCAACTACTAAAAAAATGCAGACATTTTTTTACTTGAACCAGTGCCTCAGGGTGCAGTAGTCGGACTAGTATTCTTGCGTGTTCATTTCCTGTCGGCTTCCTGTGATGTTCTGCGTGGAAGACCTAAAATCTAACGCCAAAACAACAGTCTTTAGCAAAGAAGAAACTACCTACATTTGATCATACATTAGAGCGCAGCATCAGGCTGCTGATGAAGGGAGGTAACCATGGCAACAGGCTGCTGGAGACAGTTGAGAGAGTGTCAACTGGAGTCAGCAGGCCTCCAGCTTGCGAACACTTAAATAAATAAACTGTTTGTGGTTGATGGTTTAACTTAAGCAAAAACACAGTTAAAAAAAATCTTCTTAGCACATATGTCAATCGCCAAATGTGGCCCGGCTTATCATTTTATGTGGCACGTGAGACAATGCTGTGAGAAGCACAAGAAAAAAATGAACCACACATTCGGCTATAAAAATTGATTGGTCTTTTAGGAACCGTCCTCTCATGGTTCAGATCCTACCTCTCAGATAGGTTGCATTGTGTTAAATATGGTGAAATGATATCTCTTTTGTGTTACCTGTGGCGTTCCGCAGTGTTCAGTACTCCTTATCAGCATTTACATGCTTCCATTAGGGGATGTTATTGCCAGTGCATGCAAGTGTAATATCAGTTTACATTGCTATGCATATGAAACTCAATTGTATTTTCTGATGGATTTTGATTTGGAGGCCTGCCTCACTGAGATAAAAAGATGGATCTCACTTAACTTCTTGCACATCAACCCTGAAAAGACCGAAACATTGATTATTGGTCCATTTAACTGCCATAAAAAAACTGCTCTGAACATTGAAAAATTATATATCACCCAGAGTGACTCTATCAAAAATGTAGGTGTCACATTTGACCCCAATTTGGCCTTCCAAACACACGTTAAGAATGTTAATAGAACAGCGTATTTCCATCTTCGCAACATTGCAAATATTCGCCCTATGCTATTCACGTCTGATGCGGAGATTATAATTCATGCGTTTGTTACCTCTTGTCTCAATTATTGTAATATACTATAGTACTCCCCAGTCTCTTGGAGTCTAAGATAAAGAACTGCAGTTGGTACAAAATGCTTCAGCGAGGCTTTTAACGAAGACAAGAAAGTTCGATCCATTTACTCCGATATTAACCAACTTGAATTGACTCCCTATATTATAGGGCCTATAAGCTTAAGATGTGATTTTAAGGTTCTGTTGTTATTTCACAGAATCATTTATGAACTTGCTCCCTCATATTGTTCAGATTTAATTTCCCCCATATGAATAGAATAGAATAGAATAGAATAGAATATACCTTTATTGTCATTGTTACAAAATGGGTTAACATATTGTGACAACGAAATTGGGCATGACACTCTAGTTTTACACATTCACAGTGAGGTATGAGCCAAGAAGATAAAGGAACAAAGGAAGATAAGGTTATAAAACAAGGGGGATAAGGCTATAGTTATAATTTACATGGTATTTACACAAGAAATGTCGGCATGTGGGATGTTACATACAGTGTTGTCGTGATACCATTGGTATCGTAAGGGTTGTGCAATATTGCATTTGGTGCAAAGTCATCATAGTGCAAAAAATAGTCAGCATATGCATTGGTGCAAACATAGACATCATAGTGCAGAAAAAGGAAATGGTCAGACATTGTGCAAGGTGAGCAGTAAACGTAGTGCAGTCAACATGTGCAAGAACATAGACATGAGTACCATTATATTCGTATGAGGTCGTGTTGGCACAAGTTTTCAGTTTTTTTGTGCAGTGTCTGTTTTGAGCAGTGAACAAACATAGTGCAGACAGCATGTACGTGAGTACCATTTTACATTCGTGTGAGGTTTTTTGCAACAGGTTTCAGTTTTTTTGTGCGGTGTCTGTTTAGGGTGGTAATGGCTGTGGGGAAGAAACTGTCTCTGAGTCCGTTTGTTTTTGCTTTGTGTGACCTGTAGCGCTTGCCGGAAGGCAGCAGGTCGAAGAGGTGGTGGCCGGGGTGAGAAAAGTCCTTGATGATGTTTTCTGCTCTGCTGAGGTAGCGAGAGCAGGCAATGTCCTCCAGACTGGGCAGAGAGCAGCCGACGATTCTCTGGGCTGTTTTGATGATCCTCTGGAGCTTTTTCCTGTCTGCTGCTGTGCACCCAGCATACCACACCGTGATGCAGTATGTTAGGATGCTCTCCACTGTGGCTTTGTAGAAGGACACCTGCAGCTGCTGTTTTAGGTTATTTTTCCTGAGCAATCTCAGGAAGTGCAGTCGCTGCTGGGCCTTCCCTACCACCGCTCTGGTGTTTGCAGACCAGGAGAGGTCGTCGGAGATGTGCACACCCAGAAATTTGAAAGAGTGGACTCTCTCTACACAGTCTCCTTTTATGGTGAGTGGTGCTGGATTCCTGCCATTCCTTCTGAAATCCAGAATCAGTTCTTTTGTTTTTGTGGTGTTCAATATGAGGTGGTTTTCCGAACACCACGTTGAAAGTGACTCCACCTCATCCCTGTATGCCGCCTCGTCCCCTTCAGAGATGAGGCCGATCAAGGTGGTATCGTCAGCGAACTTAATTATAGTGTTTGTGGGGTGGGTCGGTGAGCAGTCGGAGCTGTAGAGGGTGAAAAGCAGGGGGCTCAGTGCACAACCTTGGGGGGAGCCAGTGTTCAGTGTTAGGGTGGGAGAGACGTGGGTACCGAGTTTCACCGACTGTGGGCGGTTGGAGAGGAAGTCCATTATCCAGTGGCAGATGGAGGGAGAGAGTCCTAGGTGTGCAAGTTTCTCCACCAGGATCTCCGGGATAATGGTGTTCCAGTCTGGAGACTTCGCTTGGAAAAAACTGGTCTGATTCCAAGAGTCAAGAGGAGATCCGCAGGTCCCAGAGCGTTTTCCATCCGGGCCCCGGTGCTGTGGAATGCTCTGCCCTCTGAGATTCGATATGCAACCTCAGTGGAAATCTTTACATCTAGGCTTGAAACACACTTTTATTCTATAGCTTATGAATGACCTATATTTCATGTTGACAATATCTGTGTATTATTTGTTATTGCAACATCCATTGCTGTCACGAACAGTACAAGCAGTGGACCTAAATGGGTAACGTTTCACACAATGCTTTATTAAGGGATTGGGTAAGTCAGGGCAAGAGGAAAATGACGGCAATCTGGTGCTCGCTAGGCAGGAGGAGCGGGAAGCCCTCGTGAATGAAGCATAGTTGGAGATCGGAATAATTCGGGCAGCCGGGACAGGAGACGGCGCGTGGTCGGAGATTGGAGATCCGAACAAGTCGGGTAGCCGGGAGGAGTGGGACGACAGGGATCGGGGATCGATACAGGCAACAGAATCAGGATACGGGTAGCCGGGACAGGAGACCAGAGCTTGGATCGGGGATCGATACAGAAAACGAAATCAGGAAAAAAAAATCTAAAACTTCTCTTCACCCAAAAGTTTTTAGCAGCTCTGGTGTACCTTTACGGTTATCAATGTCTCAAGAAGTAATTGCTAGGTTATGGTAAGGCGCACACAGGCAGCTTTTTTTCTTTGCAGGAACCAACCCCACTGGATTACATCAAAACACTTGCGCAAGAGCATTCGCTTGTATGCAGCGCTCAGGGCAAACGTACGATCCAAAATGATGAGTCTCGAGAAGATGAGGGCAGGGCAAGGACAGATAGATGGAGATAAACCGCCCAGTGATTTGTTCACCATCACTGTTCCACCACGAATGGGTCATCCACCTCGGATAGTAATCAATTCATTAGGTAGCTGTGAAAGTCATTTCCTTGATGTTTTAAATGCCTTCTAATTACAATGGAGAAGCATATAAGGATCTAAAACCAAGACGGTTGTTTGCGTAATAGCAATGCACGAAGACTTGCAGCAGGCTACAAAAGTAAGGGAGTGAGAGGAAAGGAGGAGGAAGGGAATCGATAAGAATAAATCCATAGCGGAAGAAAGAAAAGAGCGGAGATGGAGACTGGCTCGTGAACCAAACAGAATCAACAATGAGCAAGGCACAAAGTGAAATTTCATCTGTTCAAATGCTTTTAGGTCAGCTTGGGGGGTCAAGGATTATATAAATGAGTGGAAATAAGATATCACGGACAAAACATTGGAGGGGAGGATAAAACTGGAGGAGAGATTATTTACTGAGGAATCATCTAATGAAATAAACATGAGTTCTAGTTTTCTCACCCCCTTTAATCCACCTACTCAAGTAGGACATACTTCTCCTTCTCTTTCTCTTCGCTGTACCAAACCTCACACTTGAGGGAATTTAAGAAGCTAATGCTACATAGTGATGTTGTGGACGACAAGAGCCACTTCCTGATTACAGCGGCCGGCTCCATCGCTTTTTTTTCTTATTAAATGTGCACATGAATGGTCAATATTGAGGGGAAGGCAACCCACTCTGAAGCATTCTGTTTGGGTCAACAGAGGAAGACGCTTTCTTGCGAACAAAACTGGACTGCTACACTTGCTCTGGAGCAGCATACAGCTCCTTAGCACAGCCGAGTGACTCCCACAAGAGGATACAGGTTGTCACCTGAAACGTGAATTTGTGGCTTTGGGGCTTAAATTTCTGCCTGGAGAAATTAGTTGCAATGCAAAACTCCGGGGCATCTATACTCCGCTTGTTTTTCTCTCTTTCCCCTGTCCCCTGTGTTAGAACAGAGCTGTGCGGGGCAAAGTGTGCCCTTTAAAGGTCCAGCCTCACAATTTAACAGCCCCATGCTACACTCTTAATTTCAACATAGCCTATGACACATCAGCAGGGTTGCATGCCAGCCAGGTGTCTTTGATGAACTAACTGGCGGTATGTTGGGCCAAAGACGCAAAACAAAACAAAACAAAAAAAATAACTAAGAACGTATTCAACGTTTCTTGGACCAATTCATTTGCATTCATTGCCAATGCCAAAAGATTGTCTGAATGTTCTCTGTGGAAAGATATTGCCAAGTACTCAGTTGGAGGTGGGAGAAAAGGGGGATTGCATCACTTCTGGATAAACTAGAGTAGCGCAAAAATAGATTTGACAAGTGGATTGCATCTTCAAACTACACTACTGCAGCAGGTTTTGTTGCAACCCGGGAGATAATAAAACGGGAAACCGTTCAGATGATGCCTACATGATGGAGTCATTCATTAAACTATCAAGATGACACCCTTTTTTGATGATAGGTTTACAGTATAATGTAACTAATATAGATGCATACATCATGTGTCGCCTCAATTATAATTCTTATGTAAGGCTTTTCACTTTTTTGGCTCCAAACAAATTTGTTTCCATATAGTATGGCTCTTTCAACATTTTGGATTGTTGGCCCCTGATCAATATGCTTCATCTCTTTCTCTAGAGGAGAGGGAGTTCAATACCGAGGAAAAACAAAGTAAATACAAAAAGAAAATAGTCAGGGCAGGGAATTGAGCCAAATCAGTCCATCGAAGCTGAGGCTCATTCAAAATTTTCAATAAAAAATGTGCATCAGTAGGGTAAATTAAACTAGAAATGAGTGTCTTTTTATGTCATCAACTCAGATTCACTACGGGTGATTTGACCTTATATTTAACGCATAAGAACAATGTATGGTCTCCCTGACCATCTGCTGATAAAACCCAAGACCCCAAGCATATCCTGTTTCACACTCTGTGTGATTGTCACCACTGTTCATTGTGTTTAAACTCATGATTCAGCTGACCTCAATGATTGACTTTCCAGTTAAAGTTTCCCAAAGATAGCAAAACAGCATCCGGTCATCTGTGATTGAGTTTAAATGAGCTTGGTCGTTCTCAAACAAATATATCCTGTTTCGCACTTTGTGTGAATGTCACCATTGTTCATTGTGTTTAAGCTCATGATTTAGCTGTCTTCAATGATTGATTTTTATTTAAAGTTTCAAGTCATATCTTCTTTGGCAATACACGACTGGAACTGCATAGAAAGGCGAAACAGTGACTAGAACACATATTCGGCAGGCTGAACTCTATCAGGTGTCCTCCTTGCAAGAAGCTAAATAGGTGTCACTCTGATCCAAACTCAGACTTGTGGGCGGACTAAACAGGGTTGGGTAGGGTTACTTTAACTGGATTACTTTCAATTACTTTTGGATTACTCCAATACCAAATATGCTAATAAAAGACAAAAGAAACTAAATATGAATAAAATTATGACTCACAACACGTTGTAAGCTTTCTCTCCTGGCTTTGATCTCTTTGATCTCCGGCAAAACTAACATAAAATGCGACAGAAACAAAATGAAAATAAATCCAAACAGCTTGCCAACATTTTTTTTGCCGTTCCATGTATTCCGTTACTCCCCAAGCCTGCACAAAATTTAGTAATTTTATTCATATTTAGTTTCTTTTGTCTTTTATTAGCATATTTGGTATTGGAGTAATCCAAAAGTAATTGAAAGTAATCCAGTTAAAGTAACGCTACCCAACCCTGGGACTAAACCAAAGTAATAGAGGTTTAGATGCCACACAACTTTGTGTTTCAGGCATTTTTAATTTATATGTTTTGCATGTTTTTACTGTACAAATGGTTAAAGGTTGAAATATTTTAGTTTATTTATAGCACCAAAGAGTTAATAATTTCAAATATATTTTGCTATTTGTTTATGTATTCTGTGTTTGACTCTATATTTGTCAAGCGTAGAATGGGCTTAAATTGTTTTGTTTTGTTTTGTTTTCAATAATTTGGAATCCTTCACTTCAAATGTATGTAGAAAAAAGCTTATTAATTATAATAAAAGTGTATTCTTGTATGTCATATTTTATATGTATAAGAGGTTAATCATTTTAATTTACATTTTGCTTTTTAGATTCCGCGTTGCTTATTAGAAAAAGTTTACACTATCTAAACATTCAGTGTAAAGTGGAAAATATCCGCAATCATATTATAGTAGTGTAATACATTTTTAACCTATTTTCTGTATAATGCTACGTTTTTATTAGTGATATATCGATTAAAGCAACAATAACAACAACATCTAAATAGTCATCTGGTAGCCAGCTATTTTTAGTGGGCTGAGCCGAAAGAGACAGTTCTCGAAATCACTATGGCTACATAATGTCTGCACGATTAATTCACAACAATTCACTGCTTGAAATGTATTTAACTTGCTAAAAGTTTACGCCGGTTCTGCCGCAAAGCGGGATGCTTTATAATGCTTCATAATGCTTAAGAATTATGTTGTATCTGCTTTTTAGTTTCTTTTTGGCACTTCACTATGTTTGAGTATAATCTTCAACATCCGGTGTAATTTGATCCAATCTCATTTTTGTGGCAAAAGAAAAGAATATCCCTTAGGTACGTGCTAATTAATGCAATTTGAACCTGGAAATTTGAAGTCATTGTGTCACTTTTAAACTAAGGAAGGTAATTCAATACAAAAGGGGAAATATCTTGCCCGTGCTATACCACATCAATTTGTTTTGCACTCTCAAATACCATTGTGTTTGGCAACAAATATAATTATCCTTCCAAGAATAAACGTGGCATGACAGCTGTTTTGGGACATGATAAAAGCCAAGACCCTATTGCCAAATAATTTGATAATTGACAAATTCTAAGAAGCATGTCATATTTCATACAGTAGTGTCTGGACAGGGTGGCACAGCAGGTGGTTAATACCAGTGGTTAAAATCAGTCTCACAGTTCAGGGGTTTTTGGTTGGATTCCAGCTACTGGCCTGCATATATGGAATTTGCATATTTTCACTGTGTCTGTGTGGGTTTTCTCTGGGAAACCTGGTTACATAGCACATACCAGTCCCCTGCGTGATGTCAGTTGGGATGAGCTACACACTGAAATATGATTATGGTCTTAGTTATATTGAAATGGTTTGGTTAGTTCTTTCATTCAGGATATTTTTTCTTTGTTGATGCTGCAAACAACTGTGTAGTACAGAGACAAATTATACACACAAATTCTGGGACATTTACATTCTATTTTCTGCAAAAATCCCACAGTTGGATCCATTCATATATCAGGGTACAACTGTGTTTATAACTCCACTCTAATGAGAAAGCTGTAAAGCTTGAAAACAGACGTACATGCAGTTTAACGAACTCACATTGGGATTTTTCCAGGCAGGGGTCTCAACAGCAAGTTTTTACAACGTACAAAAGCCACCTATTTTTATCCAGGGACTATGACCTGCAGTGGCTGGTAATTGACGTATAACGTAAAGGGCCTTGCCTACAGGGACCTAACTGGGTTTTACCTTTTGAACCATTTACCATTTGAGCCAATTCTCTGTGTTCCAAGTGAGAAATGTTACCCACAGAGCAATCCAGCTGCTTGCATGAACACACACTAGGCCTTAACCTAGCATCATGCATGCCCCATGAGAGCAATATCTGCTCAGAATAACAGTCACAGTAGCCTTTCTCATAGTAGAAATGTTGATGCCAACATAATTGTGATGTCCACTAGGGTGGGCAGATTGATCCAAACATCAATGTTATCCATTTTAAGCCCGTACTTGGATTGGATTGACACTATTGTCCTGGGATCTCTACTTAAGCAAATGTTTCTGTTTTTATTTAGTAAAAAATAGAAGCAAATTTAGTACCTAAAATCTTTGGGATTTGTTTATCGCACTTTAAAACAAACTCAAGGGGGAGGGTTTAATTATTTATAATCATTACATCCACAAGCAGAATGTATCTGTAGCGGATCTGTATTGATACTACCCTGTATTTACTTGGTTTGTAACGAAACTAAAATTCCCAGTATCACCCACCCCTAACTCTTTCCTGATAATCTTCTGTTTTACATCGTAACCAGAAAACCTTTATTTCGCTGCGCTTGGAGTTGGCACTGGAGATCTGTAGAGCTACAGTTTTGTTATTTGATGTTCGAGAGTATATAATTCCACAGTTCTCTGAATAATTCATAAGCAGTCTTCAAGTTTTGTCTGAAAAGCGAATTCAGCACATTTAAAAGTCCAGAGTCTGTACTATTTCACTTTTGGAAGCACAGCAACGATCTCCCTTGGTTTTCAAACAAACTTCTCCCAAAATACTGAAGAAAATTTCAAACTCCACAGCTTGAAATAACTCTTAAAAAGACACTGTGTATATTTGACCACTAAATGTCAAAGTATGGTGGACTGCTACCAAAAATGAGTGCTAAAAAGAACAAGAAAGTATACAAGCCACAGACACTCAAAAAGACCAAATCACTTTATCTTTTTTGACCTATTAGTATGGATTCTTCCCTCTGCTTTTTTGCATTACAGTACACAGTGACATCTAGTGATCAAATATTACACAGTATTCCTTAAAGATGAAACATTTGTTCTCAAATATATTACAACAAAAATCAACTGTATAACTAAAGGATCTGTGATAAAGGATGGGAACAAAAAACATGAATTGCTTGTTTACTTACTATGTTGCAACTGTAATGCCATTAAATGTACAGAAAAATGCTTACTGGATCACAGTTATCTCAGTCCTAGACCCTGATTGAGTAAAACTACTGACTGAACAAATAGAAAAGAAACTGTCTTCTTCATAGCAAAGTTATAAAAATATGACTGCATTCAATTCCTAGGGTGAGCTCTTCTAACACTTGACCAATGACAGGAAATGTGTGTTTATGGCATATTCAAGTGAAGTCATCCATGACCACCGAAAACACAAAAACTCCAAGTTGGTGATTTTCTACATATTAAATCTTAAAAACAACTTGTGGAATAAGCTCTAACCTACAAACCAATAAAAGAGGACAATAGCTTCTTGAACTGGCTAGCTACAACAACTTGGTGCTGGAAAACACTTTTGGCAACCACAATAACTTCAGAAAATGGACATGACACCATCTGAATGGAATCCACCACAGTTAGGTTGACTACATAATGATTCCACAACGTTTAAAAAGTGGAATCAAGGCAGCAAGCACGCGCACATATGCAGAAGACGATGTGAGAAGCAATCACAACCTGGTCATCGTGAACTTTTGCGTATGCCTCCAGAAAGTCAAGAAGTCTCAAATCCAACGGATCAAGTTTGACGTTCAGCGACTGAAAGAGCTTCCAGGCCTTTATCGGCGGGAAGTTTGCTCCTTTGCTCGTCCTTGACATAGATGTCAAAACCATGTCTTCAAAGTTCTCAGAGATGATGACTGAAGCAGCAAAATAAATTGTAGTGAAACACCATAAGATGATTAAGGCATGGGTTACAAACAAGATTATTCAACAGTGCGACACGAAGCGATAACTAAACAAGAAAAGAAACAGTGCTGGAGGAGTAGCCAAGTATAAAACAGCCAACAAGAAAATTAGAAAACGCTTGAGAGAAGCAAAGGAGAAAAAGATTGAAGAACAATGCGCAGAGTTAGAAGAGTGCCTCAACAAGAAAAAATCAAAGAAAAGCCTTGCAGATTTTAAAATACTTCACACAAACAAAACAGGCAGCATTCAGAATGAGGCAGAGAACAAGCTATACAGGGACACCCTGAGGTCCTTGAAAATTCCGTCTCAGGGGAAAGTGATGACTTCCTTATCATCAGAGAATAGGTTGAGGCAGCAATTAACTTATGGAAGAACGGAAAATCCCCGGGAATCGACAACTTTCCATTAAGACTCATACTAAATTGTGGTGGGCAAACTATACACATTCTTTAAAAATTGCAAAAAAGATCTGGCAAACAGGACTGTGGCCATCTGCATGGACTACATTGTTGGTAATTATGCTACGAAATAAAGGAAACCTTTAAGTATTCTCCAACTACAGAACCATCAGTCTTATCAGCCATGCAAGTAAAGTAATGCTAAAGGCCCTACTGAACAGACTGAGACCACAGTCCGAAAACATCCTAGCCAAAGCACAGGCAGGTTTCAGGAAGGAAAGGAATACCACTGTTACAATTTCTAATCTGCTCATCTTATGTGAGAAGTTTACCAAAACCAGCGAAATCTCTATCACGTTTTTGTTTCTAGAAGGCGTTTGACAGAGTAGGGCAAGCTGCTATATGGGCCACCATGCGGAAAAACAACATGCGCCAGAAACTAGTTCAGACCATTGAAAAACTGTAAGCCATTGCCAACAGTGCAGTACTTATCAATGGTACCATTGAAGCTTGGTTTCAAACCACAGTCGGAGTGAGACAAGGCTACATCCTCTCTGCAACTTTATTCAACATCTTCCTTGAGAGAATCATGTCCAAAGCTCTGGAGCAACATGAAAGTCCAGTCAGTAAAGGGGAGACAACATCACATACCTCCGTTTTGCTAATGATATTGCCGAATTGGCAGGAGACAAACAAGAACTCGGAGATCTGGTCAATCCCCTGGACAAAGCATCAACCCTGTATCGGATAGAAATCATCACAGAAAAACAAAAGTAATGACCAACAATCCCCAAGGTATCACCACAAAATTCACAATCAAGCACATAGTTAGAACTTGGAACTAAATTTAAATACAGTACCTTGGAATTGTCATATCAAAAGAGGGGTCGGAACCAGAAATCATGGCCAGGATAGCTCACACCACAGCAACACTTGCTAGACTTGAACCCATTTAGAAGTAAGAACATAGCAGTGAAATCAAAGATCAGACTCATGCAAGCGATGGTAACTTTCACCTTTCTCTACGCTTGCGAGGCAAGGACTTTTACAGCAAAACTAGAAAGGAAAGTCCAGGCCTTGGAGATAGGATGCTGCAGGAAACTTCCAAAGGTATCAGCAACAGTACGCAAGACGATCACAGGGCTCATTGAACAACTGAATGTCAGCTTTGCACAGGGCACAAGAACCTTTGTTCCCTCTTTCATTCCGTCAGCTCTGTTGCTGTATTCGGCGATATAAAAAAAACAATGATACATCTTCCCATCTTGAGAAAATGACATCTTCAATAATAAAAGTTTACCAGGAATTGACCCTAATGACTCACCGAGATCAGAGCCTAAAATGTGGCGAATACTGTATGTGTTTTCTTGTCAATAGATCAGATGGCATCACAAATATATACTTGGTAAAACCCTGTTCTCTTTTACAAAGTTATCAAACATGAAGCATAATTTACAATTTAAAATGGAATTCATTCATGTTTGTGGAGCAGAACTCGGTCTTTGCTGGTTGAGTTGAGATGAGTAGAGAAACGGAATATAAACAAATAAAAAAATTGATTGGACATTTTCCAGATACTGTTTTGCTTCTATTATTAAAAAACAAAAACAAAGTAGAATGACAAAATTATTAGGAGTGTCCTTATCTCATATTGATAACAATATAACTGCAAAAAATATATACAGTGATACCTCTAGATAGACGATTAAATTGTTCCCAAACTGTCACTTCTATGTCCAGTTGGTTAGCCCATCTTGGCCCTGTTGTTCTCTGCAACCTGTTGTTCTCTGCCATACTGGTTGCAGATGTCCGTGTATACTATCCCAGGTTCTTGGTTATGCGTCTCTGTGTACGCTGATCCAGCTAGCATCTTACACCCTGCCACAATGTGTGAAACTGGTTCAGGGGCGTCTTTGCACAATTTTCATCTTGACTCTGATCTGCTCAAGTTGATCCTGAGTGTATAGTGTTGATATATTTCCCTTTTTTTGTAATTGTTTGGGGATTTTATTTGAATGTAAGTTGTGTTTTGTGCTGATCTTTTACTGACAGGAACAAAAGCACCTTTCCCAGATCTGTTTAAATCTTTGCTATATAAAACCTCAAGGTCAGTCGCTTCTCTTGAGACATTCAGACCCTTTCAGACCTCAGGAAGAAAGATAACAACGAAGGAAGATAATTTGTATGGGTATTTTTTCAATCCAAAGTCCTTGGTTGCGGTCTATATAATTTAGCTCCTAAATGGCCTCTCTGGCGGATAGGGGGAAAAATGCATATTTTACAAAGATTAACCTTTTGCGTTTCTTACACAGAGCATAAGTAGGATTCTATCTCAGTTGCAGTGAGTCTGTGTTGTAGCTCATATGCTTTGTCCTATGCAACTGTGAGGGATCACGATCACCCTGCGAGATGTCAACAGGAGTTAATGAACGTTGCCCTCCTCAAAGCCGGAGTAATCTCGCTGACAAAATGTCCCTTCATTTATAAGATCTGCCATAATACTGAGAGAGAAAAGACAGCATACAGGGCTCAACCTACCGCAGTGGGATTTTTCACGCTTTGATGCCTAAGCTGCATTCAGTTCTTTATTTATTTAGCTACTAAGTTGAAATTTGGTGCAGTTATTATTAGGGGATTTGTTAAAAGAGAAAACAAAGAAGCAGTCATACAAGACACTACTTTTGTCTTATTATATCATTGTTCCTTTTGCTGCTCTTGTTTTCCTTCCCTTTGCACATCACTCAATTCTCTCTGATCAAAAAGTCCTCTCAGGTGTGAACAATTGTGGCGTAAGTTGACGTGACACATTTTTGAGTGACTAAATTCAGTGCTTCTACAAAATATTTGTTTGGGATCATTTGATATCAGTATGTGAAATGAACACTGGTATTTATTTGAGTAACACACAGATATTTTAAAGTATAGTGAATGGCTCAAACCACATCTAGAGTTAAACCCTTCTAGAGGGACAAGAAAATATCAGAGATATCAAAGATAAGACTCATGCAAGCGCTGGTTACTTCCATCTTTCCCTGTTCTTGCAAGGAATGCTCCCTCCGAGCAGAGCTGGAAAGAAAAATCCAGGCCATGGATATCCGATGCTATACGACACCTCTAGGCATCAATTTGTAACAAATATGTTCCTGACTTGTCTTGATTGAGGATCTAAGGCAGAATAAAATCCCCCTAAACTTTGAGATGTGACAAAGAGTGTCAAAAGGTAGTGTTGACCTCAAAAACTAAAACACTTCTAAGCATCAGCTGCATAGCCCATGTGAGAAACAAAACTGTTCGCAACACCATCAGAGGGCACATTGAACCCTACAAAGAACTGTTGTGAACTGTGCGCTGACAGATATTGCATTGGTATGGTCATGTCACAAGATCGTCAGGACTATCCAAAATTATCCTCCATCACAGTCGAATTGGGCAAGATTATAGGAAGACTGAAAAAGGAATGGGCAACTGCATCAAGGAATGGACTGATGCCAACTTTGCCACGACCCCAAAACAGGTCAGGAACAGTCATCAGTGGAGAAAGCTGTCCCAAGTAAGGGACAACATAAGGGGAGATACAAACTTGCAAGGAGAACAGGGGAGGGAGCCTTCACATAAAAAATCCCAAATCATTTTAAAGGCCTTTCCCAGATCCTTTTCTTTTTATTCAATCAAAAAAAAACTCCATAAAGGTTGTGAAAATCAATAAAGAAATGAAAATAAATGGTAAGGTCTGCGTACCTTTTTTTTGTGTTTTGATTTCTCACGGAGATCTGACGACAGTGCTCTTTAGCAATGTTCTCATCTCATCTCATCAGCTTATCCTCAGTAGGGTCGCGGGGATGCTGGAGCCCATCTCAGCAATCATCGGGCAGTGGGCAGGGGACCCCCTGGACTGGTTGCCAGCCAATCGCAGGGCACACAGGGACAGACAACTCATTCGCTCATTCACACCTAGGGACAATTTGGACCGGCCAATTCACCTGAAATGCATGTTTTTGGAACGTGGGAGGAAACCGGAGTGCCCGGAGGAAACCCACGCAAGCACGGGGAGAACATACAAACTCCGCACAGGAAGTCTGGAGCTGGATTTGAACCCACGACAGGTTCCCATGACATGAACTGTGCCGCACAAGCGCTAACCACTGCGCCGCCGTGCTGCCCTCTCTTTAGCAATGTTAAACTGTTTAACTTAAGTCAGTATCACAAGCACAAGTTACCATTTCCTCCAAAATAAATTTCCCATTTCCAAAATACAAATAGATATTACTCAATAACAAAACATCAATAAATAATTAAATGGCAAATGGTCTGCATTTATATAGCGCTTTTCAATGAAGACCTCCTAAAGCGCTTTACAATGTGCTTCACAATTACCCATTCACACACACACTCACACACTAATAATACAAAATGCTTTAAAAGATTGTGTTAAGCCCCTTTTTACAGAAAGGTTACACTAAAACAATAATCATGGAAGAATAAGCATAATAAAGATACAAAAATAAAACAATTGAAGCCATTACATGTACCATTGAGCAGTGGTTCAATGGCAGACACTTTCATACACCATTTCTGCATTTCATTAAAATTTCAAAATTCAAGATTGTCTTTATTGTCATTAACATAAAAAGTTAACATACTTTTCGTTTATACAGTGAAGAAAATAAGTATTTGAACACCCTGCTATTTTGCTATTCCTCCCACTTAGAAATGATGGAGGGGTCTGAATTTTCCATCGTAGGTGCATGTTCACTATGAGAGAGATAAACAAAAAAAAAAAAGAAAAAAAAATCCAGAAATTTACATTGCATGTTTTTTTTTAACGATTTATTTGTTCGATATAGCTGCTAATGAGCATTTGAACACCTAAAAAAAATGAATGTTAATATTTGGTACTGTAGTCTTTGTTTGCTATAACAGAGGTCAAACGTTTCTTGTAGTCACTACTAGGTTTGCACACACTGCAGGAGGGATCTTGGCCCACTCCTGCACACAGATCTTCTCTAGATCAGTCAGGTTTCTGGGCTGTCGCTGAAAAAAACGGAGTTTGAGCTCCCGCCAAAGGTTTTTGATTGACTCCGATTGAGATTGACCGTCATGTTTAGCTTCTTCCATTTTCTAATGATTGCTCCAACAGAGGACCTTTTTTTCACCAAGCTGCTTGGCAATTGCTCCGTAGCCCTTTCCAGCCTTGTGGAGGTGTACCATTTTGTCTCTGTTGTCTTTGGACAACTCTTTTGTCTTCGCCATGTTACAAGTTAGTCGTACTGATTGTACAGTATGGGATGGACTGGTGTCTTTATGCAGCTTACGACCTCAAATAGGTGCATATGATTCAGGATGATACATGGAGTGCAGGTGGACTTCTAATGGGATGACCAACATGTCTTTCAGGGTCAGAATTCTAGATGATACACAGGTGTTCAAATACTTATTCGCAGCTGTATCACACAAACGAATAGTTAAAAAAAAATCATGCTTTATGATTTCTGGATTCTGGATCTCTCTCACAGTGGACATGCAGCTACAAAGAAAATTTCAAATGGGGACAGCGTCCTCTGTGAACCGATTCCTTCTTCAACTCTATTGTTGTCACTGTTTCATCTTTCCCTTATCACTAACTTTCTTAAGACCCATTATTATCTGCAAAAAGGCAATAAAACGAACTAATTTCCAAATCATTCTCAACAGGTGTTGTCAGACTGACAGTTTAAGTACCTTCTTATCTTACTCATGCATGTGTTTGGCAGTGTTCAGGCTTGACTCTGCCAGGGCTCGAACCTGTGACCTCCAATTCTCGGCACAACACAGACAAGCATACAAGTGTGAGTATTTAAAAATACAGAAGTAGCAAAACAGAGTTTGGTTGTGGTTTATTCAAATATGTATTGCAAAGTGAAACAGACAGATAAAAACTCGTTTTTCAGGTTCCTCCAACTTGCGAAACTTCGGTCAATAATATTCAATTCTTTCGTGGTGGCTGCTCGGTTTCCATATTCCTTTGCAGAGCATAGAAATTAACACGCCACACAGGAATAATTCAACAGAGGAAGAGTGAAGTTTTGGATTCAATTTATATTTCGGGGGATAACTTTGTTCAACCTCCAGTAGCACATTAACTACCAAATTGCTAAATTGGCTACGGCGCTAACATCCATGAGCACTTCCGCTAACAATGCATTTTGTGTGACATTGCTTCTTCTAGTGCACAAGCGGGGTATGATGGCAATCAAACAAAAGAAGCTTAACAGTCACAGGAAGTCACATTTTGTGGGGAAATGTGAACGATCTCACAAAACCATCAGATTTCATCCCAAAATTTTTCAAACCTTGACTCGAATCTGTGACCTCGGAAGCGACCTCCAGAGTGACCACCGGAGCGACCTCGGGAGCGAGCGCCCAACTCTAAGGCCATCGAGCTGATCTCTATCAGCCGCACTGCCTGAAATATAGCGAGCACCGCCCAATAGGGCGAGTCAAACAATTTGTAAAAAATCTTAGTACTTGGGATTTACCATAAAACAATTTCATTTTAATGGGTAATTAAGCAAGCCAATTTCAGAGACAGCAGGGCTGCAGTAAAGATCATTGAGCAGAATTTGTGATTAATTGCATCGTTTTCTACCTACTGAATCATACATAATCTAATTAAATCTGTTTTGATTAACCAAGGATAATTGCACTCTTAGACTAAGACTGATATATGACCATTCATGTTTCCTTATCCTAATCCTATTCTTTTGTGTCCAAAAAATAAAATAATGCATAGCTGGTCACTTTCCTATCAAGTAGGGATGTTTTCCCAATACAATATACAAATTATTCAAAATTTGTATTCAGCAACTAACATCAAGTTTGTAACTTGCATGCTTTCATCTTAATCTAAATGAGAGAGACAAAAGCGTGTTATATTTAAGTAGCTGTCAGTTCAAAGTGTTTTCTGTCAGCTGCGGAAGTGATTAGAGTTGAGTAGCTTTTGCGTAGACTGCTTGCTTTCCACCTGTCAACCAGTGATCACAGAAAACTATATTACTCGTCTTTCACATCTTATGCTAATTATCTGCCTTAGTTTGATTTGAAAAGTAAAAAAAGGTGACCTCATTATCCTGTTATGTAAGACTGCTGAAGTGTGCTCAAAAAATGCTTAGACAGAACATTTAGTTCTTTGGATTTAACGACTTATCGTATCTTTCCTTGCTGTGGTTCCAAGACACCTGTATGGAGATACATTGAGAAGAACAGTAGGAAAAATCCATAGGGTCCAGACCCGGGGAAAAAAGTCTGATTGATGTATTTAATGTTTTGGATATACCTATACAGCAGTCTAAAACTCAATTGAGTCAGGGGCTGATGAAGCTTGGATCTTGGTGAAGTTGGGCCAAACGAGGTTTTCCATAAAAAAAAGCACTGATAAAAACATTCTGCTGTCCTAAAAGGGGACAGTGTTTTATATTTGTCCTCTAAATGTCGCTGTAATCTGTAGTGCAACCAAAAATGAGTCAGAGAAAGACTACAAACTACAGAGACTGAAATTGAGCAAAAAGCCCCTTTTTCTTCCAATTTTTACTCAGCCTTTCCCAAAGAAAGACAAAAGAAGATTTTTTTAAAGGAATAAAAAGATAGGAAAGATGAAAAAAGAGGCAAAAAAGGGAAAAACAGAATAAAAGTAAAAGTTAGGGAAAAAAGAAAGCAAAAAAAATGGAGAAAAAAGGAAAGAAAGAAAAGAAATGTATTAAAGAGACAAGAACAAAAAATGCAATTTTCTCTTTTTCTTCTCATTTTTTTATTTTTCTCTTTTTAAATTGTTTTTACTGTTTGTCGTATTTCTTTTTTTTCCCATTTTTGTCGTTTTTCTGTTTTATTTTTTTTTAATTTTTTTATTTTTTTAATTTATTTTATTCCTCTTTATTATTTTTTTATCTCCTTTTCAAAAGTAATAAGGTGCGTTTTAGTGGCTTTAAATCCCTGTATTTTGTTTTCTTTTGTGGTTCATTTGTAACTACGTCTAGTAGTTCAATAATACAGACTGTCCCTTTTACTTTAATTTTAAGGCAGGTGCCTCAAACTATCCTTTGGGACTTCTGCTATAGTCTGAAATCTGGTACATTGGCAAAAGCATTTTTTTTCATTCGCGTTTACCTGCTAAAGGATTTTATACATTTTGACTATAAAGGATTTTATACGATTGACCCATAATGCAATGAAGATTTTCACTGAGTGGGCTTTAGTTCAATGTACAAGGTCAGGGCAGGCTGTTCGAAATGCATAATATATTGTCTTGGGAATTTTGATAACAGGACTCGTGGAGGCGGCGTTGTTTTGGGGAAGCCAAACATCAAGGCGCCCGTGTATGAGATTGTGAAGCCCCACGTTGGGCTTTCTTGGCACGCCCATCGGAGGAGCCGGTACACCATCTTGCGGGGAGACGTGGGCCAATAAGAAAAAGCTAAAGAACTTCAGAAGAAGGCTTCCCACCGACGCCAACTTCACTTCAACCGTCTTCGATGGAGTTCACTTAGTTCTTCTGTCAGAGAAAATAAATCTGCCCCCGTGTGGAAATGTCGGCTTCCTGGTAATTTTTCCCTCAAGAAACGAGCCCGCATAAATTGTTGGGTGAATGTAGGTTGTGTTTGGTAATGGAGTCAGATAACTCATTCGAACAATTTGGTATATGATACATTTTGTTAATTAATTCCAAACTCTGCACAAGTTATGTTTCATTGTTTATAATGGGACAATTTAATCCAATTGGTTTTAAAACATTGTAAAAAAACAAATAAATATATTAATTTACAAATAAAAAATTTAATTAAGGGAATAGGAAAGTAATATTCCCTTTTTAAAGTACTAAGTTTTATCATTTGCATTGAAAAATATCATTGCAGTAGGGCTACTTCAGAAGGGTTTTATTTCATAGGATTTAATATCTTGAAAATTATTTTTAAAAAGCAAGTATAAAAACATTTTCTCATTATATTAAATGATTAATTTAATGATTTGTAAGTCTTTCTGTGCTTTTTAAAAAGAAAATGTTAATGTAAATTTTGTAACTTTGCTGTCGGATTCCATTCTTTTATAAAAAAAAAATGACTTCAAGTTTCTATAAACTTCTGCGAAAAAACATGTTGTTTTTTTTTAAATTGTGCATTATTTTAGTCCAGGTGAGTGCAATCGTATTGCCTTAAACAAGAGTATCTGTGACTTTTATTGTGAGTAAACTAACATAAGAATGTTTTTTCCTCAAATGTTCTCTGGTTGATAAATGGTAGTCAGCAAACCAAGCCAGACTTGTGTCTTGCTTTGGTGACATCTAGTGGACATATTTAAAATAGATGGTCAATGTTTGAGGTGATGGGGTCATTGCAGATTCAATCTGTTGGCGGGGCAGCACTGGCCAACAGGCCATGGTTTGCCCACTCCTGGAGTAGAAGGCCTACAATCAATACTTTGACATTATCCAACCACTACCCAAATGAGTACGCAGAGTCCTGACCATTTAACTGGTACTGCAACCATTATTTTGTATCTTCTCTGATGCAATTCAGGTTAGACAAACAAGGACTGACAGGCTTGGACACCCTTTTTTTGCCCAGGGCCATCACCACCCTAAACAAGCACACAAAACTGTGAAAAATTGTGTTTCTTGCCTAAGTATAGAAAAATGAGTATTCATAACCTATTTTCCAACTTGTTGCGGATTGATGTTGCCGCTAAATGTCATTGCAGTATTTTTAATTTCCACTCATGAAAGTAGAGTCTATGATACACCAGTCTCTACCTTTCACTACCTTGCAAATAGTTTTGCCTATTTGTCCTGCAATTCTTTTTATCTGACATTTCTCTTTTTAGTCTTTTTCAAATGTTTATCCCTGAGTGCCGTGTTTAATCCCGTTGTAAAAACTGTTCACGACGTAATTAGCAGCAGCAATTCGGACAATTTTAAAAACATTTTACTGTTGACACAAAGCTGCAGTAACTCTGTAGGCCAGGTGTGGCGGCAGTGAGTTTTAGAAAAAATAAAAAATCCTGCCAACAACCTCAATGCACCTTTAAAGGGACAACGTGTATTATTTGGCCACCAATTCTGAGGTCATTGGTTCAAGTCCATCTATCAGCCTTCCTGTGTGGATTTTGCATGTTCTCCCCATGCTTGCGTGGGTTTCCTCCCACATTCCAAAAACATGCATGTCAGCTTAATTGGCAGGTCTAAAGTGCCCCTAGGTTTAGATGAGCAAGTGAGTTGTCTGTCTCTTTGTGCCCTGCGACTGGACGGCAACCAGTTCAGGGTGTCCACTGCCCTATGCCCAAAGATAGCTGGGATAAGTTAAATCCAACATGGCGGCGCATGGATACATGGCGGCGCATGGATACATGCTTGCGGCTCGTTGCTCTCCAGCTAATCTTCGATTTATTGCCGTTCTCTTGTCTTTTTTGCTTTCACTTTTTGACACATGTGTGGCCAAAAATACTTACAGTAGGGACGAACTTATTCGGTTGGGTGGGCGTCTAAATTTCGACTTTTCGGGCACTTTTTATACCGCCTATGATATACCGAGCGAACTTCAAAGAGACCCGGCATCCTTGTGGACGGCTATTCCGCTTAAACGACGACAACGGCGCCGTAAGGACAGAAAACAGAAGCGTGGTTGCCGTGCAGGCAGATGTGTGAAGCGTGCGAAGTCTAAGCAGCAAGATGGACGCGAGGAAGGACGCGAGGATGTAACTAATTCCACCATTCATCCCTCGCCGGACAACCCACACGAAAAGCCACAAGAGCGGCAGCTTTTGAAGATTTCGACAAAGACTACAAAGAGTTCAGCTAAGTCAAATGATTCAGCAAAGCTGAAATTTGGTCTGTTAAATATTAGATCGCTTGCTCCAAAAGCTTTACTTGTTGATAACATTATTCGTGATTATAAACTTAACTGTATGGGTCTGTGTGAAACTTGGTTACGCCCGGATGAGTACTTAGCGCTAAATTATGCTTCTCCCCCAGACTACGAGAGTAGCCATATAGCACGCACGTTGAAAAGGGGTGGTGGTGTTGCGCTCATTTCTGAAAAATCGCTCAAATTTAATCCACGTACCTCTAATAATTACAAGGCGTTTGAGGCTCTTGTGATGCGGTCCTCTCTATTGTCAATTTATGTAATAACTATCTATTGTGCACCTGGGCCATACACAACTTTCTTAGACGAATTTGCTGAACTTTTGTCTGAACTAGTAACCTATGCAGACAAAATTATAATTATGGGAGACTTTAACATTCATATGAACTCCCCACTCAATTCACTTACTATTGCGTTTAGGTCTCTAATTGATGCATTTGGCTTTAATCAACTGGTTGATTTGCCAACCCATAAAAATGGGAACACGCTAGACTTGATTCTGACTCGAGGAGTTTTAACCTCAAACATTATGGTGTTACCGTGTACTACCGTTATCTCGGATCATTATTTAGTTACATTTGAGGTGCTAGCTAAGTGTAGTGTTAAAAAAGCTGAAGTATTCAGCGGACGCAATATAAGCACTGGCACAGTTTCTGAGCTCTTTGAACTCCTTCCTGGAGCAGTTGCGTCCTTTCCTACATACAATGGCTCGATTGACTCACTCATGAATGAGTTCAATACCACCCTGACTAGTGTGCTGGATTCAATAGCGCCCATAAAACTAAAATCACGTCCTAAAAGACGCACGCCTTGGTTTACTGATGAAACTAGAACCCTTAAACAAGAATGCAGGAAATTGGAAAGAAAATGACGCGCTACCAAGCTTGAGGTTTTCCATCAAACCTGGTGTGACAGCTTGTTAAAGTATAAAGCGGCCCTTGCCTCTGCAAAATCGGCCTACCTTTCGAAGGTGATTGCGTCTCAAAAGAACAACCCCAAAGCCCTTTTTGACACTGTAGCATTGCTTACAAGGCAACAGACTATCGCAGATAGTTCGACACACTCTGCTCAGGACTTAATGGTCTTCTTTACTAAGAAGATTCAATGCATACAGGAAGAAATTGCTAAAGAAATTATTAATACCACACATATTAAAGGACTGAAATTTACAGATGCACGACAGGGTGGCTGCCTTGGGAAAATGGTCTACTGAGACAGTTCTGATCAAGGTAACAAATGATCTCCTAATGTCAATGGATTCTGGCGCTTCATCACTTTTGCTGCTGCTGGATCTTAGTGCTGCTTTTGACACAGTGCACCACAATATCCTACTAGAACGGTTGGAAAAATGGATTGGTCTCTCAGGAACCGTCCTCTCGTGGTTCAGATCCTACCTCTCAGATAGGACGCACTGTGTTAAATATGGTGAAATGACATCTGAGCCCTTTAATGTTACCTGCGGTGTTCCGCAGGGTTCAGTGCTTGGCCCCCTTCTTTTCAACATTTACATGCTTCCATTAGGTGACATTATTCGCAAGTACAATATCAGCTTCCACTGCTACGCAGACGACACTCAACTCTATCTTCCGTTGGAGGAATCTTCCACACTAAACTGTGGAAATTTGGAGGCCTGCCTCACTGAGATAAAAGAGTGGATGTCATTCAATTTCTTGCGTCTTAACTCTGAAAAGACCGAAATGTTAGTCATTGGTCCATCTAAATGCCGTGACTTATTCTCAAAAACTGCTGTGAACATTGACAAATGTCACATCACACAGAGTGACTCAGTTAAAAATTTAGGTGTCATATTTGACCCTGATCTAACCTTTGAGATGCATGTAAAGAAAATTACTAGAACCGCTTTCTTCCATCTTCGTAACATTGCCAAAATCCGTTCAATGCTGTCTCAGTCTGATGCGGAAACTATAATTCATGCATTTGTTACCTCCCGTCTCGATTACTGTAATGCACTACTCTCCGGTCTCCCGAAGTCCAGAATCAAGTCTCTTCAGCTAGTACAAAATGCCGCAGCGAGGCTTTTAAATAGGACAAAAAAGTACGATCACATAACACCGATTTTGGCTAACTTGCACTGGCTCCCAGTGAACCAAAGATGTGACTTCAAGGTTCTCTTAGTATTGTACAAAATCATACATGGACTTGCTCCCTCTTATCTTTCAGATCTGATCTGCCCCTATGTCCCGGTCCGAAGCCTACGATCTGAGAGTGCCGGTCTTCTGGTGATCCCGAGAGCAAAGAAGTGTTCTGCTGGATCGAGAGCGTTCTCCATCCGGGCACCGGTGCTGTGGAATGCTCTTCCCCCTGAGATCCGATCTGCAACCTCAGTGGAAATGTTTAAATCTAAACTTAAAACTCACTTCTACTCCATTGCATATGAATAATAACCTACTCTTCTTGTCGGCTGAAAAATAGTCTGTGTAACATAGTGTACTAATCTGTGAAGCCCTTAGAGACTTATTGTGATTAAGGGCTATACAAATGAAAATGACTTGACTTGACTTGACTTGATAAGTTCAAACACCCCTACAGCCTTACTGAGGATAAGCGCTGCAGATAATGGATGGATGGTTAAATCCCAATTTGCATACTGTTTATATTTATATAACTCATTAAAATATTGTCCTCACAGCAATTTAGCAGTTTTCCTTTTTGGTATGGTTTTCCTGACTTTTCAATAACCATGGAAACACTATTGCCTAAATTAACATATAAAAACAATATTTTCAACATTAATAAAAGAGAAGTAACAGATAGATAGATAGATAATAGTACTTAGTAGTTTTTACAATCAGAAGTGTTATATTGTTGGTTTTTAATGAGTACATGTTTTATTTTAAAGCACCAAACAATTCAAATGAATTTGAAAAATGTTTATGTTAAAAAATACGAAACAAGAGAAATGATCAATAGTGGTGAGCAGATCAATATTATTGATACTGAGCAAGCACATTGGATCAATACTATTTTCTCGGTATCAATACTTCTTCCCCCCACCAATTTCCTTTGAAGACTTACTCCCACAGCACCCTTGGCCACTCAAGTTTATGCCTGAGTGGGTGACTGACAGTTACACTTTAAGCACTTCTGCACAGTGCTGTGTGGACAATTCCAGTGTTCATTTGTGTGGTAAAGTAGCCTCATACTGTGGCAACACCACAAATTAGCATAAAAGCACAAAAAAGGAGAACAATGAGCTGCAACCAAAAATGTAAACATGTCGCAACCAAAAATGTAAACATTCTTGAACAAAAACCTGTATATCTGTTGTCTCTATTGCAAATAAACCAAAAGGGCTTTTTACTGATGATATTTCCAAAATATTGCACAATGGATGATATTTTAGTTGCCTCGATGTTGCTAGTATACAGTATTCATATTTTTGGTATAGTCTTGCTTTCTTGGGTGTGACTCTCCTTCCTGGCTTTTATTTTGAAACCGGTGTAATAGAAATATTTATTCTTATACCACTTATCTCGTTGTTTGATAACAAAATAATCATTTTAGTGCCTAAAAAGTTTGCGCTTGTTTATTGTAATTATAAAGTGACTCAAGCGGGTTGGGTTCAATTATTTACTGATGACATTTCCAAGCAAAAACTCTGTTTGGATCAGTATTGATCGATACTACAATGTATTTACTTTGATCATATTTATAACAAATTTCCCAGTGCTAATTGATGAAAAATCTTAAATGGAAACAGACAATTGCTCAACATTGTGCACGGTTTGTTTATTATACAACAAAACACTCAAACAATAAAACTTCCCAACAAAAGTGACAGATGGCAGAGTTATTTTGTCTAATAGCTTGTTTGAAAAGCTGTAAAAAGCTTTTTGATTCAGCTTGTTTGTCGGCTAATGGAAGGCATGCCTTCAGGAGAAACATTGTGAAAAGAATGTTTTCAGCACGTTGGCAATTAAAGTACCCAGTGGTGAATAAACATTGCAAATGAAAAATAGGCTGCCACAATGTGTATATTTTATATTGTGTCATCTTTTGTTTATATGATTGGTTACATGTTGACGTATGTGTTAATGTAAGAAAGCACAGAACAACGTTCTAGGGTTGGGCGATACTGGGAATATTAGTATCGATTCAATCCAAATAAATACATCGTAGCATCGATCGATCACAATCCAAAACGATATTTACTTTGGAAATGGCATAATTGTTGAAAAATGAAATCCTCCCCCTTGAGTTAGTTCATACTTACGATAGACACAAAAATATTTTAGGCACAACAAACGTTTTACTGTACATATATTATAATAGTATCTACAATTAAATCTTGAACAGTTAGCACAAATAATAGAAATGTTTATATTACAAAACAATTTCAAAACAAAAGCCAAAAGATTAAAATAAAAAGCAGAAATGTAACGAAAATACAAAAATAAGTATGTCTACGTGTCAACAATACTTTCCATTTTACAATATTTTGAAAATGAAGTCATAAAATTAATACTGTACAATCTAAAAACATTTATCAGTACACAAAAAAGAAATTATTCTACTGTTACAGAGCAAAGGTCAAGATTCGAACCAATAAATCAGCAATGTAAAGAACAAGCACTTTTAACATAATTACCTTCTTATAAGGGAGTGAACATAGATTTAGCCCTCTACTTTGGTGGTAGGTGAAATGCAGAAGCAGGCCAAGTAGCAGAAAGTGCTAAAAGTGTACCTGTCAGTCACATAAACTTTCAGAGTGGCAGAGGGTGCTGGGTGAGAGAAAGCGGGACTGCGCTTTTTACGCAAAGAAGAAATATCGATCCCAGGACAATAGTATCGATCTAATCCAGGTACTAGCTTAGTATCGATGATATCGATAGTTGGATGGATTAGCTTGCCCCCACGGCGTACCACCGTTGAGTTCTTTCTTGCAGTGTCTCAGGACTGGAAAACCCTCTCGGATACGCACCATGCTCCAAATCATTAAGAGATCTTCAAAATGTTTTCCTGTTTAAAACGGCAATCTGTTTGTTCTGTACTGAAAACTGCTTTCTAGGTTCTCTAACTGTATCTTTCCCAACATCATGTTGTAATTTTTCAAAACTGTACTCGACAATATTTTCATAGCAGTTTGAGAAAAAAAAAGGATTTTAGAGAAAATCAGATAAACAAATAGCAACAAAAACATTACAACCTGATTTCACAATTCTAAAACTGCAACTACTTATTGAAACACAACAAATCACAACACAAACCTAAAACCCAGTGTATCTTTCTTTGCAATTTTTTGAGAACCTCATGCAACATCAGGCAACATTCTTGGCCTGCAAAATACAATGTTTTGCATTTTATATAGCACTTTTCAAGTCAATGAAGACCTCCCAAAGCTCTTTACAATATGTTTCACACTTTCCCTTTTTACACACACTAACTAACTAACCAATAGCAGCGTCAGCCATGCAAGGCAACTATGTGCTCATCAGGGGCATTAGGGATTCGGTGTCTTGCCCAAGGACACTTCGACATATAACTCGGAGGAGCCGGCAATCGAACCTGCGACCTCCTGAGCTACTGCCGCCCCAATTATTATTGAATGTTTTTGTTACTTTGTAGTGAGTGCCAAATGAATATCGTAATTATTTTCATTCTTTTGAGAGATGTGCAAAGGGAGAGGGGTCGTTTGTCAACCAAAAGTTTCTTTAATTTTTTGTATCGGCTAAAAATCGTAATTTATGGACTTCAATTAGTTCTATGTGGGATTAATTTACTGCAAGATAAAAATCTTATTCCCCCAAAATAATTGAATCTAGTGTATGATCTGCACTATAAGGCGCACCGGATTATAAAGCGCATTAAATTGTGTAATGAAATGATTGATTATTTGATAAGTTTATCTGATCAATATCGTAAAATGTGCATGCAATGAAACACTAATTTGTTAGTGTTTTCTGAAAGGGTAAACCAGGGTTTTCCAATCTTTATTCGAGCCGAGAGCTACTTATTGTTGCCAATTAGCGCAAAGGGCATCCAGTTTGCATTTCTAAAATAACAATGTATCCTGTTATTACTATGTTGTTACTGTGTTTTTACTAGGTATAGTATTTAAAATAGGGCTCAACTACTGTTTGTTTTCCTTACCTTCATGGAGGATCTGCACAGCATGCACTCAAATAATTATTTAGATGACAACTTTTTACTTTTATTTGAGTAATATTAATCTGAAGTAACAGTACTTTTACTTGAGTAACACATTTCGGCGTTGCAGTTCGGAGCCAAAATGCGCACTTCTTTTCATGCCATTTCGTTCAGTTTCATTTTGCTGCACTTTGCCAAAACGGGTCCTTCAGCACAGAAGTGTTAATTTCGGCGCTGCACTTCGAAGTGCACTCTTGATTTGAGGGACTCAGCCCAAAGTTAACCAGAAGCTGCTAACTTCACCCGAAACGCACACTTTGGCGCTGTAGTTAACAGGTCGGGTTATATACCTGTGGGCCGGATCGGTTCGGGCAGGATTTTTTTAACCTGATCACACCTCTAATGTGAACCTAAAATATCTTTACAGTATTTAAAAGATTTTCTCTTTTCTCCATTTTAACATTTGTCAGTGAAGAATTGTAGAGACTGAAACATATCAGAGAGCACAATGCAAAACAGTGTTTCTTGCACTGTAAAGATAATGTGATAATGAGAGTTCTAATGGTAAAGTGTCATCTGCCTTATTGCTGCTACTCGGGTTCGATCCCGTTTCTTACAATATTTTGCGATTTAGGTTAGTGATGACTTTCAATTTGATAATTTATTGCGGTTATTGCTTAAATACAGTACCCTTAATAGCTATTATGATAGCCCATACTTGTAATTACTGTATGTATTTCCTGTCCTATTAACCATTTAGGCGGGATATAAGGCATATTATAAGGCGCACTTTAAAATTTCTGGCCAAATTGGGCTTTTTAGGCGCACCACATAGTTTGAAAAGTACAGTAGTGTGAGGAAATCTCAAATGTAAATTTTGCCTGATTCTTTATACTACCCTTCAAGGAATTGCATATGATACACTGATGGCCATGTTTCCTGATGACACAGGTTAATTTGATATTCTATTTTATATTTTAAGTCATGGATAAAAAAAAACATATCCAACAGCCTAACCTTGACTAAATGGAAATGTTTATTAATGCTCCTAAAACAAGGAGTGTGGGGGGAAAAAAAAATCTTCAGTATGACAATGCAGCTAACCTTGCAGTAAGGTATATAAGGCAATTGAAATAAATTAAAGTTTGCTCTTTTGCTTTTTGCTTGGTTAAATCATTCTTTATTTAAAATAATGGAAGGAATCAGCAGTTATTTGACAGCAAAACTCTTAACAACACAATTGTTGTTATTCTGTTGTATAGCCTAAGATGATGAAGTTCTTTCCTGAAGAACAATGATACACAAAGCTTTAAAACCAAGTACGACTGCCCTGTGCCTACGCAAACAAACGGAAATAGTGGAAAGAAAGAAACACAAGATTTGAAGAAAAACGGACTGCTAAAATCACATTTGTTGAGTGAGCAAAGTTGCAATATATTTAAGGTCAAGTAAGCGGGAGTAGGAGCCTAATATTTTCCAACCGAACCAAACCTTTTTGTTGAGCTTTACTGGGTTAGACAGGCACTTCAGGGCATATCTGTTGAGTGAAAAATGACTAGAAAAGATTGCAGAATATAGTTCTGTGCTTTTTGGGTTATGCTATGATGATGACAGCAAGAACAGTCCAATTTTTTGTTTTGTTTTTTGTGATATTGTAAACGGAAAGTCTAGTACTACAGCTGTTACTGTTGAATTTGTATTATAGTGGCATGCCTGTTTGTCTTTTTCATTAGACTGGCCGAACAATAATATCACTATTATTGAGCAAGGTAAAGAAAATATTGAGTCCTAAACTGGGAATCGTCTGCAAATAGTTAGGTAAGAGAGTTCAAATGTTAATGTTGTAACGAAACGTGTCAAATGTGGGCGCAAATTGATCAAAGACATCCAATCCAGTTGGTAAATTGGACTAAATATACAAGAGTTCAATAGAAGAAGATCACATCGAAAGTGAACCATTTGTAGACATGATAGTTAAATGCTACGAAGCAAGTGTATCAATTGCTTTGGAATAATTTTAGCACGTTCTAAAATATGCAGTGATTTGCACACACCAACAGATTTTACGCCAGAATCACCCTATATTTGGCTTCATTGATTTTCCCATAGGCAGCACGGCGGCGCAGTGGTTAGCGCTTGTGCGGCACAGTTCATGTCATGGGAACCTGTTGTGGGTTCAAATCCAGCTCCAGACTTCCTGTGCAGAGTTTGTATGTTCTCCCCGTGCTTGCGTGGGTTTCCTCCGGGCACTCCGGTTTCCTCCCACGTTCCAAAAACATGCATTTCAGGTGAATTGGCCGGTCCAAATTGTCCTTAGGTGTGAATGAGCGAATGAGTTGTCTGTCCCCGTGTGCCCTGCGATTGGCTGGCAACCAGTTCAGGGTGTCCCCTGCCCACTGCCTGGAGATGGCTGGGATGGGCTCCAGCCCCCCCGCGACCCTAATGAGGATAAGCGGTACGGCTAATGAGATGAGATGAGATGATTTTCCCATCAACTCTAACGATCTTCCCAGGCCCTGTTGAAGAAAAGCAACCCTAGAGCTTCAGGCTGCCACTACCATTTTTGACAGTGGAAAAGGTGTTTTCATGGTGATTTGCAGTGTTACTCTTACGCCAAACATAACACTTTGCATTTAGCCCTAAAAGTTCCATTTTGGTCTCATCTGACCAGAGTTCCATGTTTCACATAGTTTTAATGTCTCTCGGGTGGCTTCTTGCAAACACCAAACGGGCCTTTGTTAGCTATTCTTTCACAAAATTCTTTCTTCTTGCCACCCTTCATTAGAGGGCACATTTATGATTTATGAAGTACTACTAATAGTTGTACTATGCAGAAATTGTCCCATGTGTATCCTTGCAAGTCATCCAACGTGATCATAGTTTTCTCCTTGTTTGGACTGGATGTGTACTTTATGTGAATGTAGTTTAATCTTTGGGCATCTATTATTATTTTCTATTCTTTTTTTAAATAAAGCACATGTTTATAGATTGTATTAACTGGTTTACAATATTGTTGGGATCAGCAACGGGGTTCTATACAGGAATAACCAATCTAAAATTTTATCGTCGTCAGTGAAAAGTGTCACGGTAAGAATCTTGGACCAACAGCAGTTTCCATGAGGGATTAGGACAAAAAACAAGTGGCTTTCATTTTCCATGTGATAAGCAGCCTAAATCATTGCCCCATCAAGAAAGAGCCGAATGAAAAGAAAGTGTGTGGTCAGACTGCAGGTCTGTAAAGAAATGGAATAATCTCGTGTCCTTGGGCTTTTCAAATGGTTTACACACCTTTTTAGAAGGCCATTTAGGGTTAGAGTGAATTATTTTCCAATTTCCACCGTGGACAGGTCCATATTACGTGTAGATAATGTCTTCCAAGGGGCAATGCCCTGTATCCACCCAAAGTTTTTAACCAAAGATTTAGTTTACTGTTGTGGTGGAAATTGTTGGTGAAATTTATCTTAGAGTATTTTTCTGAACTTCAGGTTTGATGAAGGCATAGTGTGGGTTTTAAATGTGCTTTTGTTTTGAAGGGTATATTGTTAAATCATTAAAAATGTGTCACTGACTATGTTGTCACTATATGAAATGAATTTTCCAAATATATTATTTTTATTATTTAATCATCACCTTATTACTTTGATAATTTGATAATGTGTTTGTTACCTCCTGTCTCGATTACTGTAATGCACTCCTCGCCGG
This sequence comes from Urocampus carinirostris, assembly GCF_059441175.1. Taxonomy (NCBI): domain Eukaryota; kingdom Metazoa; phylum Chordata; class Actinopteri; order Syngnathiformes; family Syngnathidae; genus Urocampus; species Urocampus carinirostris. The sequence continues at coordinate 4,727,202 of NC_142357.1, read as the reverse complement.
GCTCCCAAAGTCCAGAATCAAGAGCCTTCAGCTGGTACAAAATGCTGCAGCAAAGGCTGTTAACTAAGACAAGAAAGTTTGATCACATAACCCCGATTTTAGCTAACCTGCATTGGCTCCCTGTTAGCTTAAGATGGGATTTTAAGGTTCTGGTAGTATAAGAACCCAGTATAAGTAGTATAAGTATAAGATTCATGCATGGAGTTGCTCCATCATATCTTTCGATTCAATTTGCCCCTATGTTCCTGTCCGGAGCCTTTACTATGAAAATGCTGGTCTACTAGTGATCCCAAGAGCCAAGAAGAGATCCGCAGGTTCGAGAGTGTTCTTGATTCGGGCCCTGGTGCTGTGGAAGGCTCTTCACCCTGAGATCCAATATGCAGCCTCAGTGGAAATGTTTAAATCAAAACTTAAAGCACACTTCTATTCTATAGCATACGAATAACCTATATTTTATGTTGACAATATGTGTGTAAAATTTGCCCTCATGTAGGTTTTAGATCAGGGAATAGTGTCATAAGTCTGTGGTTTGCAATAATATGTGGTCTGTGCAGCCCTTTGAGACTCTTTGTGATTGAGGGCTATACAAATAAACATGACTTGATTTGACTTGACCACACATGAGGTAATCGAAGGCCCAGAGTATATTCATTATATCATGAAACTTTGTAATAAAATTCCTCAAACTGAACTGCTCTCTTGAGGTCTTTTTTTCTGTACAAATACTCGGTCCAAATCCCGGAAGGAAAACATGCGGCAAGACACGCACAATCCCTGCCAACAGTATCCATTTGGGTTGTGTGATGTGTAGCTGTCATGTCATTAAAAGAAGACAACACTTTCAAAGTACCGAATTCCATGTCCACAACTTTTAAGGTGAGCTCCAAAACACAGCGATTGTAGATTGGCAATTGTGGTTTTTCGTTTGTGCTTTTCGCCAAGTGTGTCGCGGATCGTATAATTTGATCCGGCCAGCTCCTGGTTAGCCTTGGGACTGCCAAGAGCTTTCCTGTTTGGTTTTACTCGCAAATGGCGCGCTTTGGCTGCTCCCTAGTTTTGCAGTGTTCCTTGGTTTGTTTATTATAGGCCGGGTTCGAGTTTATCGCCATAGCTGTTGCTGCTTTTCCTTGTTGGTTCCCAGGTAGCCTAGATGCTTGCTTAAAACACCTTTTTGACTAATTAACACTTAAAACAATATGGGAACTACCTTTTTTCTCCACTGGCATCACAGTTGAGGATGTCAAATATTAGACAGGCTGTTCTGAAAATGCATTATCTCAAAAATAAATGTGATATACTGATGACTTAGGGCCCGGTAACACAGCCGTTTGCGTCTGTATCGCGGGTAAAATTTTGCAATTTTTTTTTTGTCCGTGGTTGCCCGCGGTGGAAAATGCGTTAAATTGGCGAACCCGCTGTTCATCCGTGGTATGCCCGCGAAACAGACGCCGGCGGCTGTTCCGCTTCCTTATCGCGTCAGTTCCACGTCCTTTCCGCGTGTGGACCACGGGTATAAAAGCTGCCGAGCCGGGCTGTAGAAATCATAACCGCTCAAGACACAGTCCCATGAAGATCAAGATTTCAAGCTATGGCACCGAAGAAGAAGCCAATATGTTATTATTGTAATAGTTTTTCATTTTTATTTTATTATCTTGTTATGAAATGAAAAGAAATGTCAAGAAATAAAAATGAATTCACCCCTTGACGTCTCGAGCACAACTGACGTGTGCTCGGCAAATCGCGCTGAATATACGCGGAGAAAGGCGTTTGAACATCACACGCGTTACACACGCTAATTCACGTGATTCAGCCGCGATACAGACGCAGAACAAACGTGCTATGACCGTGCTCCACCCGCGATTACCCGCAAAAATTCTGCGTCCTACCCGCGTGTAACCACGCCCTGGCCGCGTCCGTAGCACGTCGTTCCGCGTCTGTACCGCGTAATATCCGCGTGTGTACCACGTGTGCCGCCCGCGGTTACCCGTGGTCTAAAGTTTTGAGCAGCGCAAAACTTTTCCGCGCGGCCAACCGCGTGTGAATTTCTTGCCGCGTCTCGTCTGTATTGCGATCTCAAAGCGTCCAACAGCGTCTGCTTCACGGGCAGAAATTTCTGGTCGTGATTCAGCCGCGATACAGACGCAAACGGCAGTGTGACCGGGCCCTTACATAACGATTCTATGCAAAAAAAAATAGTATTGTGCTATTTCCTTACATTTTGCATGTTTAAACATTTGGGATTGCTGTTAAAAAGCATCTGATCTTGAACGCAAAATCCCCTAAGGCAAATAGAGGTTGGCATACCAAATATCTAGCACTTAGACAAAAACTCAACCTCAACGAGACATTTTCAATTCTCCCGTTAACAAGATTGTTGGAGATTGCAGCACAGCATCTCTGCATTTAGTGAGCTCCTGCGCAATGTGTGGCAGCAGAGGAAACAGTGTGTCTCGTTATCTTCCATTTAGATTGTTCTCTAAATCAGTGTGGAGGCAGCTCTGGGCCATGTAATGAGTGTTGCTGAAATCACAGAGGACAGGATGAAGCTAAGTGCCTCACAAGAGCAGGTGCCTCTCAGACACAAACCACGCTATCCACTGCATCTCTGCCAGGCTAGTGTCGTGCTATTCCAAATCAGAACATAGCTGAATACACTTGAATAATTTGGCATGAATGGAAAAGTTTCTGTACTGAAAAGCGCACAGGATTATAAAACACACTCCTCAAAAATAGTCTTGTGATATTTTTTCATATATAAGGCTCACTGGAGTAAGGCACATGAAATTAAATTTAGGGGTGGGCTGATCGATCCAGAGATACTAAGCAGGTACTTGGACCAGATCAATACTGTTTTCCCGGGATCTAGAGTGTGCACCTCCACCATTTTTCAAAAATGCAGATTCTCTGCGCAGATATTACGATGCACTTACAATTTAAACAATCTCCAAGCACTACTTTATAAATATTTTTGCGTATATATCCTAACATTGTCTTATTTTTCTCTTTTAACCCGTATTAAGAATGTCACTGCACTGTTATCAATGACAGTAAAAACATTTCTAATTGTACTGACTTTTTTTCAAAATATTGTGCAATGGTAGGTATTTTAATTGTCTTCTTGACATTGTTATACTGTGTATTTTCGTTATATTTCTGCTTCTATTTTGTCTCTCTTGACTTTTGGTCTGAGTTGTAACAGATACATTTATGTTATTTTTTTATTGTTAAAGTTTGTGTTGTAGTTAAGTAGAAAACCAATTTCAGTGCCTAAAATCTATGTGGGTTGTTTATTGTAGTCAGAAACTAACTCAAGGAGGGAGGGGCTCATTTATTCAATAATCCTGGCCTTTCTAGGTTCAAAGTATCGGTATCGAATCAGTATTGATCGATAAAACCCTGTATTTAATCAGATCGATACCAAAATTCCCAGTACCGCTCACCTCTCATTCAAACTACAGAAAGGGTTAGAACTGCACAACAAATGAAAAAGAAATGGGGAATAGAACTCCTGATCGCAGCAGGTAGCGCGCCAGAACTGATCAACTAGAAGTTTTATGTCATCCTCCCACTACATTTAGAGAGAGGTATTGCGGGAAGTAAATTGGTCGTTCTCAACTAAATGAACAGGAAGTCATTGTGGAAAATAATTCAGACTAGCTGAATGATATAACTAAACACATGACCGCACCTTTTCACGGTTTTCACTTAAAATGCTTGGTTTGAGCTGAGGAAAAGTGAAAGACAATTGTATACTGATTTGTAATCACTTTTCTTTTTTTTTCTCATTTCTCTAATATAGTTGATACCGTTACTAAAAATAGAGTGATGATGAACTAAGAGAAAGTGAAACACAATTGTATACTGATTTGTAATCACTTTTCTTTTTTTCTCATTTCTCTAATGTAGCTGGTACCGTTACAAAAACAGTGTGATAAGGAGATAAGACCTGTGCTCTCCCCACTGTGATCCTGGTTTGATTCCAGTGGCATCAGGCAACTGTGAACAACCATCCATGTCCCTAGAGGCCTGGTGGTTAGGATCAGTGCTCTTTCCATTGTTATCTTTTTCGATTCCCCGGGCCACCTCTGTTATGCAATTGTGGTCAGAGATCAAATTTATCGACTGATCAATATTTGCAAAAGTGTGGTAATACATTTCCATTTTCGTCAGCATATGATATACCAGTTTATAAGGCACATTTTTAATTTTCTGGCCAATTTTGAAGTCTTTTTTTTATAGTCCGGAAGATACGGTGTGCGGGGAAGATCAAAAGTGATAGAGTAATAGAGGCTATAATCTAAATAGACGTTGTGGCAGGTTTTAACCAATCAAGCAGTGAGTTGATGCTAACTGCCGTTTTTTGCCTTTTATACCCCTTACAGTAAAACACTGGTAGGACAAAAAGACCCAATGATGCAGCCTTGTCACACCATGTACTTATCACAGTGCTTCTTCCTATTGACCGTAGTTCGGACATTTTAAATTCTGTCACCATGTTTCTAAGCAGTGCCTTCAGTAGCTCTGTTCTAATCTCCGCTTTAATCTTGTTTCGTAACATTTTAATTGTCGAATCAGACTATAACTAATTTGACCATTTAAATTTGTTATTATTAGGTATCTTAGTTAGTCTATTTTTATATTTTTTTATTCAATCAGTTTTAGTGGCAGCTTTGGCCCCGGAGGTAGTTCAGGTTCAGGGATCCCTGGGGTTGTCAGGGCACTACTTCCTGTGGTCTGTCTTAGGCAAGTACAGCCCCGCGGCAAAAATCTCTCTCCAGGACAGTTTTTTAGATAGTATTGGTTTAATGGTAGCCAGTAGCAGGAATAGCATCCTGATCTGACTCAGATACAGCACCTTCATAATCTGATCACAGTTGTTGTCGGTGTAAAGCATCCTTCAGGGGTTTATACAGAAACATTGTTTTTGTAACTAGTTTTGTTGCAATGTTTAACCTATGTTTTACTAGATTTTTGTTTTTGAGTAAAACAAGACAAATATACATTAAATGAGGTATGCTATCTGCCAGTGGGATCATATTAAAAATATTAAATAAAAATGAAACATTTTCTACGCCACACTATATGAGTTCTTATGGCACACGAGTGTGCTGCAGCATACTGGTAGAAAAACACTGCTCTAAGATACCCATTTCAGCTCCTTTTGTTCTTTTTTAAAATAATTAAAAATCTGTATCTCAACACAACCTCACATATGACCGGACAGTTTGAGAGATTGAAGGGATTAAATCATAAATGTTTTCCAGGTAACCAAAAACCATCAGTAAATATCTTTATATTTAAAATGACTAATCATGCCTTTTGTTGATTGTCGTTGTCATCTGTTTCAACAAATATCAGAACCTACTAAGTATACTGTTTGCACAGTGTATGGCTTGTTTGATGGAACAACAAAAACATTGCAGTTCCGGTTTTTGAGTTGCAAACAATAGGCTTTGGATTCATGCTTGAAATAACAATGTAAATTAGAGCTGTAAACAATTAAACATGTATCTCATATCCCTGACCATGTAGGGACACTGTAGGTTGGGTTTTTTGTCATACAGTGACGTTTATCCCGGAGGTCGTGTTCCAAAAAGAACCTGTGATAGGAGAAATAAATTTAGAGGGAGCATTTTTTCTTTTTTTTTACAATTACCATACAATCAAACAGACCTTTTTTTACGGGCACAATTCATTCATTTAACAAATAAAAGTTCCGTATACTGTATCCGTTTATATCTATTATTTTTATACCCAATCTGTTATGGACTGAATAGCCAATCAGAATGCTAAAGACAGTGAAAACCGTGAAGCAACGAGACCCGAAAAAGTGACCCGCGTTACATTAGGGATTACTCACTCTATTGTATTAGGCATTACACCACTTATACAATACAGTAGAGAAATTTAGGGAAAAAGGTGTCAAATGTGTTGAAGTTGAATGTTTATGAGCACAATTATATCCACATTTGTGGTCGTTTCTCAAGTTTTTTTTTTGCCTCAGTTTTAAGGTTGGGATCAAAGAATTACACTATTTCAGACGTCTAAAACATAGCACAATTCCATAATTTTGTTATAGTTGTCAAGTTTTATTTAGAACTAACTTGTAAAATAACTAAATGGCATAATTCGTTACTACTTTGCCAATCGCTAAATGGCAAAGTATGTAGTTATTTTCATAGCATCAGATGTAAAAAGTAATATTGAATAAATTACCTGATTTTCTGAAGCTAAGAAAAAAACAGCATACTTTGCCGATATAATAAGTATAATAGACTTGATATAAATAATCCTAAACATTATTTCTAATTTCTCTTACCTAATATGAAGTGTGCTGCAAACTCGAAAATGTCCAATCTTTTTACTTCTCCTCTTTTTCTTTCATCAGAAGTGTCAGCTGGGATCTTGTAAAACCCAAATTTCACTAATGTTTTTCTCTGATTTTGGCACCCGCCCATAAGTGTGTAGGTTGTGTTAATAATCATTGGGCATGTCAAGAGACGACTTGGGGTCCTGAGAGCTTATAGCTATTATATGTTACGACTGGATGTATGCAGTATATAAGTGAGGTATAACAAAAGCAGTGAAAATAACAATATAATTTGAGCCAAGAGTCCAAAGCAGAAATGTTCCTTCTTTGTTCAACCACACTATTTCATTGAGCACTTATGTGGTGCTTCAAAATAGCCATCAAAAACAGGTCAGCAATAACATCAAATTAAAATGTAAATGTGAAACGATAGATGCATTAACTGTTGATAGATACTTCAAAACTAATTGATGCACTTACCTCTGGCTATTGTTATTTAGCTTTTACATCACATAGTAAAACCACTTTGATCAAATCTACAGACATGTAATATTGCAAATTAAACTAAACTGGTTAATGCACAGTTGATCAGTTCAATATAATTATTATTAAAATAGGAATATTTATTCCTATTGACAGTTGTAAAATGTTACCTCACAGCCAGCATTGCCCAGTAGCCCAAAGCTGAAACCGAATAGGATAAAAATGATCATCCAATCACCCATAGCGAGTCCTCCATCTTTTTGTTGGCCTCAGGCTTACAAAGTGAGACACTCTGTGCAAGGCTTAGGCTGAGATCTGTTCACTTGCTCAGCTATCTAAGCACTACAAATGCCATACAATATGCTAGAGTACCCACAGGGGAAATAATGCTTCCAGACATGAGACTCCATCACCAATGTGCTCAAGTGAGGGGAAATGGAGGGGCAGAGAGCGTTTAACCATGCCTGCCTCAATGGCCTCCTGCGTCTTGTTAAATAGTTGATGGCCACTTATAAAAGAAGGGACATCTGGAATGATGAAATGTAGGATACAGTGATTGCAGGTGCTGAATTTCTAGTACAAAAAAATGTTTCTAGAAATATAGTGCAACAGTGGTTGTCTGTTAGCATTAACACACTTGATCAAATACAGTGGAGAAGCGCTTGGTTCTAACTTATGTTGGCGGATGCCACACACAATTTCTATGAGAAAAAATCAACATACTTATGTACCTATAGTGTCAATCGTATCGCCTGAATCAACAGATATATTACTGTGCTGCTGTTCAAGCAAGAATATAGCAATATTGCAAATGCCGGAAACCTTATTACGGAAGCACATATGAGGACAATCAGATGGTTGTCCCTTATAAGGTCAGTTTTTGTCACAAGGAAAGGCAAACAGTGAAGCAAGTGTACAGAGCATTAAAAGTAAATACGCAGTACCAAATATGAAAAGAGAAAAAGTGTGGAGATCCAGTGAGTCCAAAAAGAGAAGTCGAGGGTCTAAAAGTTCACCAGGCGGTATTTAAAGTCCTGGAGGATAGGCAGGAGTTAGGTACACTGGTTAGACAATAGCGCTTTGACAAAATGCTGGTGCTTGGGTGTTTCCTGTCTGTTGATTTTCAACTTTTTGTAACCTTGTACATGTTAGCCTGGAGAGGGATGGGTGCCACCAGGCTGTACTTGCCCAAGACACACCACAGAAAATGGTGCCCCTACTACCCTAGTGGTTAAGGGATCCAACCGACCAACCAAGCAACATATGATGACCAGTGGAAACCAATAAAATGTCAATCAGTCAATCAACTTGACAAAAGAGGCAACAAAATAGCAAAGAACCAAAGGGGACAACTAAGGGAAGTGGAGGAAAATGTGATAGGAGGAAAAAACATGGGGAAATCAACACAAGTTACAGCAGTTGTGAGGAAGGAAGTAGAACCTAAAAAGGAGTTACACTAAAAAGCAAGTCGAGTGAGAGAGAGCAGGAGATACAGAAGGGGCATGTAGAGAAGCAGCACTCAGAGTTCAGGTTTTTGATGGCAAAATCATTTAATAGGGTTGGACAGACACTGCTGAAGGCTAAAATCAACAGCCTGATTAAATTTAAGCAATTACACTGTTGGAGTCTTGCACTGTATTCCCTTGTTTAAGCCTGTCATGATTACTGATGTGGGGCACCTGAGTCTGCTCCGTTGGCGCGAACAGCTGCGGACCCTGATTGGTTGTTGAAATCTTTTCAAACCCCCGCCTTCCTGTCAACATTCATCAGATCGTCTCTGAACCTACGCTACACACTTGGCAAACTTTTGTGACTCCTGACTCCATCCTGCCGTTTTCCGTCTGATCCCCGTTTCCGACCTGTTTTCTGAACCTGTTTACGTGTTTGCTCCTCCGTCCCGGCCATCGACCTGTTTTTTCTCTCGCTCTCGACATTGCCTTCGCTCGACACGGAAGTTCCACTCCTGCGTTCCAACCGATCTGCTACCCGTGACCGACGATCACCGGATTGTGGGTGCAAACCCTTTCCTCCTTCTAAATAAAGCTCAGAAAAACTAACGCAATTGGATCCCGTCTCCGTTTCTGATCCGTGACAGAGCCATTGTTGAGAACAGCGGAAATTGCCAAAACTTCCATCTTTTTATTTAGGAATCTTTAACATAATTTAGAGTGCAACAGCTAAAATAAACCATCAACCAATTGAATTTCTTGGTGTATATGTAAATACAGAGTATTGATTGCTTGAAAACATATGCTGGTTGGTCATCATGCTGGGAAAAGGTCACCATTATGCGGTTATATTCTGCACAACCCCTGTCTTACTCTTGTTAAGAAGCATGTTACACACTAGTTGATACAAAAAGCAGAGTTTTACATGGCTCTAGAAGTTGTGGCTTAGTGTGTGCACCTCCATTTTTGAGGCCCCTATTTGATATGAGTCATATCATATTATGAATATTAGTAATACAGTTAGAATGTAACTTATTACTGTGCACAGCATATGCACAAGCGGAGTGAGGCACACAGTTCTCTTGACTCATTGCAGAGGGTGATAGTGAGACCAAGGTTATCGGTTTTTGGCAAACCTCAGCCCCAAACAATAGAGATAGTGATAGTATTAGCAAGCTAACAGCAATTCAAGCCAGCCTGTATTTTTTTTTCGTTGCATGGACTTTTTCTCAGTTGAGTATTAAGTATCTATTGACACTTGATTAAAAAGGAACAGTGCATAAACTTTTTTTACATGAATTAGTGAGACAACAACAATTTTTTACGCTACAGTTTTTATATTGCTTTTTTGCTTTGCTAATCAAATGACAAATAAGATGTGGGTTTATTTATTCTGACTGTGCCTCACCAGACATCAACCTCACCACACGTTACAGGTATGAGTAAAGTTCTTTAGCAAAAGTCATGGCTATTTTTGCACAATTTGGCCTTTTGATGGTAGTGTTGTGCTATGCATGTATCAAGAGAAAGTTGAAATACAAAAATAAAATGCAGTCATATCTCGTTTTTCACATATTTTGGTTATTTTGAAAACATCGTATCATACCTGTAGGAATGTAGCCAGGAGCCATGCTAATCAAACTATGAGACTTCTACTCTATAGCATATGAATAACCTATATTTTATGTTGACAATATCTGTGTATTATTTGCCCTCATGTAGGTTTGAGATCAGGTGATGGTGTATTAATAGGTCTGTGGTTTGCAATAATCTGTGGTCTGTGCAGCCCTTTGAGACTCTTTGTGATTAAGGGCTATACAAATAAACATGACTTGACTTGACTTGACATATGAAAAAGTTGGGAATGTAGTCCATGTTTGTACCCCATGGTAGCAACTTTAATCTTTCAGTTCATTTTGATTAGGAATGTTTTGACCATTGCTGCAGTCCCGAGACACTTAAATGAGCCATAAAACTTTATTTTTACCTTCAAAACTTCTACCATGATAAAAAACTTGTTGCCTGCTTCAGCCGAACATATACGTAAAGTAAATCACGATATTAGTGGGCCAATAAATCAGATGGTGACTTTTCAAGTCATAAACCAACTGATTTATTCGTCTCTGCTGTTAAACAAAAACTAGATTTTTTTTTTTATCCCAATGTGATATCATGATAATAATTCTGGATTACTATTGTTAAAAGACTTGAGTTGACCTACTAGTTTGCTGTGACTTGTCTTTGCTTTGCTTCCTATTTAAAATCACTCTCGCAGACATTATCAAGTCTGGACCAGTTAAGACCATTATACTATTCGATATGGTTCATATCCCATTTGGATATTGTTGTATGTGTAGATAACAAGGATATTTACTCTTGACAAGAGAATGAAAATTGTGAGAAAACAGACTATTGAAACATCATATACAAGTACTCACTCCTGGCGACAATCTTATAAACCCATCCAAGCAAACTTGTATTAGATTGTACACTCTGTAAAGTGTAACTTCCACTGGGGGTGGGCAGATGAGTCCAAATATCGATATTATCGATACTAAAATGAGGCAAGCAGGAAGCGCAGCGCAGTGTGCAACAAAAAAAGTAAACATATTACTGTTCCTGTACAAAAACCTGCAAGTCTGTTGTCACAATCGCAACAGAGCCAGTTACTTACAATTGATACTCTGTACTGCTGACTTTATCGTCAAACTAATAGGCAATGGAAGGTACTTTAATTTTCTTGTTGACATTGCTATACAGTATTTGTATTTTTGTTATATTGCTTCTTTTTGGGTTTGACTTTCTTGACTTCTATTCAAATAATAATAAAAGTGTACAATGTAGTTATTTATTTGTTAAAAAAAAACAAAAAGGAGAAAAATGTTTAGTGCCCAAATACTTTCTTTAAAACAAAAGCAAGGGGGAAGGGTTCAATCATTCAATGATCGTGACATTTCTAAGCAAAACATATCGTAACTGTATCAATCAATACTACCTTGTATTTACTTAGTTCAGATCAATTCTAAAAATCCCCCAAATTTCCCAGCCCTAACTCCCACCTCCTTGTCCTAAACTTATATTTTTATCATTTTTATGTCTCTGAGCAGACAGCTTGTTGTCTGAGTATAGCTTTCAATATGATTTACTCATGCGCTTGCAAACATTTGGATTCCAGGTGTGTGGTTGAGTGTGTGTTTTTTGTACATTGCAACGTGCCTTTTCCTGTATGTCAGTGGAAAAAGGTGTGTGGCATTGACAAATGCACTGGTTGAAAATATTGTCACTTCACATGAGCATGATTGCAATTTCAAGCCTCTCCGGGAGTCATCATGTGCTGCATTGACAGCAAGGAGATAACTGGGCAAGGCGAGCACATGCATCCCTGTTCAATTCTATCTGCACTTACAGCCCGGTGCTCCTATCTACAGTGTGTGTGTGTATGTACATGTGTGCATGAGGTGCATTTGCCACAAAACAATTTATATAAAAACAAGAGATTATTGCCGGGAATATTTTAATATTCAATGTGGCGCACATAATGACATGGTGTTATATCTCTCCCCCCTAGTGGATACCTGCTGTCACAAGCTGAGCAAGTGTGCACTCAGATAACCACCGTCCCCACAGCAAAGTCAGCTAAGCCCACTGCCCTTCCTCCCCAAGATAAACCTCTAAAGCTTGAATGACAGTTTGAGCACTGTAAGACCTCACGCGCTCCCACACGCACTCTGTTCACTTCCAGCACTTCTTCCTCTATCATCTTCTGCTCCAATTCAGTAGAACTAGAACTTTACTGTTCAGCACAAATGGGGAAAATGAAGCCTCATGAAGCACTTTAGTGCTCCTTTGGATTGTGCACTTGCTTTAAAGAGTAAATGGCAATAGATTCAGTGTTCACTTGATCTAGACACCAAACCAATGTATTTCGCTATCCTTCCTACCTTCCTTCCATCCGTCCGTCCGTCCGTCCGTCCCTCCCTCCCCCTTCTTCCTTCCTTCCTTCCTTCCTTCCTTCCTTCCTTCCTTCCTTCCTTCCTTCCTTCCTTCCTTCCTTCCTTCCTTCATTCCTTCCCTCCTTCATCCTTCCTTCCTACCTTTTTACCTCCTTCCTTCCCCTACTTCCATCCTTCCTTCTTTTCATACTTCCTTTCTTAATTTCTACCTTCTTATCTTCTTTCCTTCGTTCTTCCCTCAGTCTTTTCTATCTAATAGACCTTCCTTACCTCCTTCATTCCTCCTATATTATTTCATTCCTTCTTACCTCCCTTCATTTTCTCGCTCCTTATGTTCGTCCTTCCCTCCTTTCCCTCATTTGTTCCAGTCAAATCATGTTTATCCTTATAGGCCTAAATCACAAGAAGTCTCAAAGAGCTGCACAGACCAGATTGTAACAGACAACAAATTATTATTACAGCATCCCCTGATCTAAAACCTACATGAAGACAAGGAAAAACTCAAAACCTCAGCATAAAGAAAATAAAGAAATCTTGAGAAGGTACCGCACATGAGGTAATCCTCCTTCCAGGATGACAATGCTGCAGTGGATGTCGCAATACACAGACGTTGTCAACAACCTTCATAAGCTAATACATTGTAAGTGTGTTTTAAGCTTAGATTTGAACTTTTCTGCTTGTTGCAGATCGAATCTCAGAGGGCAGAGCATTCCTCAGCACCGGGGCCCAGATGGAGAACGCTCTCAAACCTTTAGATCGCTTCTGGTCTTTTGGGATAACTGGCAGACCAGCATTCTACCCATCTTTCTTTACCTTATTTCCTTCCTTCTTTCCTTCTGTGCTTCCTTTCTTCATTTTTTCTTACATTCCTCCTTCTGTCCTTTGTTTCTTTCCTCATTCCTTCCCTTTCTGTCTTCCCTTCCTTCTCCGCTTTCCTTCCTTCATCCCTTCATTTCTTCTTTCATCATTACTCCTCAAAACAGTTTATGCTAGAACATTTTATATTTTTTACAAATACAGTGGAACCTCGGTTTTCGAACGCCTCTCAGTTCGAACAAATCGGAGTCCGACCAAAAATTTCGAGAAATTCTTGCTTCGCTGTTCGGTCAAAAAATCGGAGTTCGAACACCGGTTATGCGTGAGTGTTTACGCTAGGGTGCGATGCTGAGCGGCGCACCTTATTATGCCTCGAAAGAAAGTCAGTGCAAGCAGCAAAGTTGCTACAGGTGAAAAAAGAAAAGTAGTGCGTACAACTATTGCATTTAGGAAAAGAAATAATAGCCAAATATGAAGGATCTGTGCGAGCGCCTTCTGCTGACCACCACAAAGGTAAGAAATCCTATTCATAAGATTACGATAACGCGAACGTACGATTAGCCTGGGTTAGCTTTAAGTTTACGTTAAACATTCAGGGTGTTGGAACAGAGCCCAACATAGAGGGTGTTGGAACGGAGCCCCCTTTCCAATGAACTGCTCACCACTTGTTGTGGAGACCCGGGTGATAAATGACTTGTAAACGATCTGATTCTTTTATTTTTACACGTTCATGTTAGCGTAATCTTTCGTACGGAAGATTACGATAACGCAAACGTACGATTAGCCTGGGTTAGCTTTATGTTTACGGTAAACATTTATGGTAAACATTCAGCGTGTTGGAACGGATTAAAACGATTTACATTATTTTTATAGGGGAAAAATGATTTCCGTGATCAAACAAATCGGTTTTCAAACAGGGTTCTGGAACGGATTATGGTCGAGAACCGAGGTTCCACTGTATATTTTTTTTCTCATTTTCACATATTTTTCTCAATTTTCTGAGCTCCAAATCGCAAATAGTGAGGACCGAGGATCTAGTTAAAAAGAGAAAAAAAAGGTAAAACGAGAAAATTAAAACAGAAAAAAACAAAAAAAAATAACACTTATAATGAACTAAATTATCATCCAATAAAAAAACATGTGTTTCAAATTCAGGGGTACTTCTTTAAGATGGTTGTAATTGGGATGTGTTTTCAATATGATTCTATTGTTACTGCTGCCTAAACAAAGAAAGTGGTGCGCAATTCCGTCCACCAGAGGGCGCCTAATCAGATGGTAATTGGGACTTGTTTGTTTAATCATCCCACACCTGTCCCTAATTAGCCTGGCCCTTCATAAGGACATTTCGAACAGCACCCAGTGGCAGCTGATTTTCATTTCTACTTTCATTTTCCACGTCACATTTTTTAGTATAGGGACTCTGCCCTGCTTGCAAACGAGACGATCGTTCGTAAGTTGAATTTGTTTGTTAGTTGCTTCAGTGCTATATTTTGTATGGATTGTATGTTTAAGGCTTTTATAAGTAACCTGTAGTGTTTTGAAACTGAAAAATAAACGTTTAATAAGATATTATGCTCTATAATGTTACAAAGCCGGCTGAATGATGAAACACAGTACTGATAAACAAAGCTACACATTAGGCGTTGACATTCCTTGTGAATAAGGGCTTTACAAATAAACATGACTTGACTTGACTATAAAGATATATAAAGTTAAGTTAAACTTACTTTGGGAAGAGTTAGGCAACTGCCTCCTCCGGGGTTAAAAAGTGGATGAAAAAAAAGTGATCCAACCATTTTCTCAGTTGCATCAAACTTCCTTATTCCACTTTCATTTCAAAAGAAACGTCTCAAATCTTCTTGACACTTTACACCAAGAATATTAAATGGATGCAAGAGAGATTAAACAATTAAAAATGTCAACGTTTTTAGCCAGATGAGATAGGAAGCTGCGTCGTCCCTGTCATGGACTTCTTGAGCAATTTTGTACATGACCTAACACGCGAAAGGTCCCCGGTTCGAGACAGCATTGAAACATATGTTGGCCTGGAGAGGGAAGAAGACACACCACAGGACATGGTGCCCCTACAACCCGTGTGTTTAAGGGATCCAAACAACCAATCATTGATGTTGACTATGTCTTGTGGAGTTACCCAATGTAACATCTTTTGGAGCCTGCTCATCCTAGAGGGGGATTACCTCTTGTGGCCCCTTCTCAGGAATTTTTATTTTCTTCATGCTGATGTTGTTACATTTTTCCTTGCCTGTGTGCCGATTTTATATCTGAGGATAGTGGGGTTGTGGCCAGTGCATTAATTTTAGACATTTTGTGATTAGGAGCTATACAAATAAATGTGACATGACTTGTCATGTTGTGAAAATAAATTTGCATTTTTTTTTTAAATACACACTTGTCTATCCAGTTTTTAGATCATAATCAATAAACAGTCTTGCATGAGCCAAGATACGCTCACTGACCATTGTTAAAAATGGGTGAAGGTACGCGAATTAAAAAATAAAAATTGTTTCCATTTTTAATCATTACACAGAAATGGATTGTGAGGTCTTACATTTTTTCTGTTTTGCTTTTTGTAATTGTAGAAAGTCAGTATTTGCCCTGCGGAAATCACCCAGTTCTAGCCCAAATTCAGCTTGAATAGTGTCCAACTGAGTTAGAATGAACATGCAGTGTAAAAAAGTGATCAATATTTCTTTCCCTCTTAAAATGGTTTGAGATGAGTATCGGCCGTGTGTTGACCCTTTATGATTCCACTCAAGTTTGAAATTGTATCCACTTATGAAGAGCCAATTTTATGTATTGAATTGGTTCCCTGTGGCCGGAGTTCGTCTTTTAATATGAGTGAATCTGTGTGTTCTGAATACTAACGCTACTTACTATATAGAAACTAAGGATAGCTTGGCCTTTCATCAATCAATTTTCATCGGCAGACTTTCGCAAATAAACATTAGTCTCACATGATATCAAAGACATTGCGCTGTTTGTGTTTTAGATGATGACACAGCCTCGAGGACCGACATTTGTCTCTTAAGTGCATTCCCTGAATGATGTAAGACCAACAAAACTAATGTTAGCATTTAAAAGAGTCCTGGTGGGCTGAATACAACATTGAAGCACTCACTTTCTGCTCTTTTGCTGCATTAAAAGAGATTGTTTCACAATTCAAATAAAATAAAAAGATCTTTAATAATGTACCTTGTTTGTTAATTTTTAAATGTAGTCATGTGAATCTAATGACTTTAATGACCCGGACTACTTCTCTGACTTTGGGCAACGGATCAGTAGCACGTATCCTGCCAATGAAGCTACCAGTCATTAATGAGTGACACATCAGTTTTTCTCTTCTTTCCAGTTGGGTGAATCAGTGTGACACCATCCTCCGGGATGTCATCATCTCAAGTAACGCTATCATTTTTGTTCTGGCTGGCAACCAGTTCAACGTGTCCCCTGCCCACTGCTCGAAGATAGCCATGACCCTAGTGAGGATAAGCGGTGCAGATGATGGATGGATGAATATTTTTGATGTAGAAAAAACAAAGCTCAAATTCACTATGAAAATTCAACAAATAATAGATGAGGATACTGCATGTTTTTTCAGCAAGTCTCCGACAGATTATTTTCATAGACGATATAACCGCCCATTTTCCTAAGCATTACAGAGTTCAACATGACTGGAATGTAACAAATAAACCAAAATTTTACTTTTCTGTACTGTGGTTTCTGTATCTCTGTAGGCTCCCTGTCTATTTGTCCACCTCTCTCTATTTTGTCTTATTTTTCTCTCAACCTTACCTTATACGGTAACGCACTTCCTGGTTCAATTTTCCTCCGAAAAGTTGTGCACGCTTGTCCTGATACCTCATATCACAACTCTCCCTTGTCACTATTTAAGTATTCCTAAGTACTCTAGTCCCAGCGTTTTGTTATTCCAATGTACTGAAACCTTGCCTAATCTTCCTAATCACGAGTACCGCCATACAAACTCTTGAACTGTTGCCCTCGCTCTTAGGACATACTAGAGCACAGTCCCCTCACCTGGACCCTAGACCACAATTTGCTATATGACATCCCGTGTATGAAACCCTGTCCGAACAAAGACCCTAGATGTATTCTCATTGTGTCCAGCCAACACTGAAATTAAAAAAACTCACTATCATGGAGGACAATAAAATTTGCATATATTTATTGTTAAGAAAGCTTAAAAAGTCCGAAGAACTGTAGTTTCCATCTCAAAACATAGGGTAGTAGTTGATAACGGTTTAAAAATAGTTGATCAATATAATAACAGAATAATTGATTATCTAATTTATCTGGCAATTCTAGTAGTGTTATTCTCAAGTTAAGAGTCTGTCTGTCTGTCTCTCTCTCAGTCTCTGTTTCTCTCTGTCTCTTACCTGACCTTACATTATTTGGTCACTCACTTCCAGGTTCCATTTTCCTCCTCACAAATTTTGTCACTTGTCTTGATTTCGTTGTGTTTTTTCCTTCTTTCATGACTTACTCTTACTGTTATAAGTACTCCGTATCCTTAGTTCCTTGCTAGTTTGTTGCTTTTCACGACACGTTCCAAGCACCACTGTCAAAGCATTCTTATCTACCCGCTGTCCTTAACCCCTGCCTGACTACCTGGATTATGGATAGTGCCTGATACTATTTTGGACTGTCGACATTGCTGCTTGGACTCACTGGATCTATGAACTTCCGCCTCTTGATTTGCTTTTTGCTGTTTGCCTCTGGTGCTATGGACACTGTTGCCTTGCTGACTGCCTTTGCTTGTAATTAACAATGCTTGAAAACAGGACAACCATTTCATTGTACTAATCTGTACTTCTGAATTGTGCTTCTGTTCTATTGTGCGAGAACTCCTTATGGAGGAAAAATATGAGGGCAAACAGATTACACTTGTTGCGGGTCAAAAGTTGTCTCATCTCCTGTAGCATTTGTTAAAAACATCCCTATGAGATTTGAGTTGGTCATGTCAATCATTTGGTGACTGTTAAAGACAAATGCAATCCTACAGTTACATGCCCACATACATATAAGTCATAGTTCTTGCAAAAGGTGTTCAGGCTCTACAGAATTCTTGCATATTAGCACATTAAATGTGCAGAGAGCAGGATGTGCTATCACTGGAAACATCTGGAAACACAAGTGATTCCATCCTTCCAATTAACCTCACCGCCTCCTTGCTTTTCACATCTTGCATCATTCCAGCTTTCCAAAAAATCTCAAAGGAATTTACCATTTAATCATAAAGCCTCCCCGTATGCCTGCATTTCGGTACAAAAGTTGCATTGGGAAAAAAAACGTAACGAAAAGACATAAATACACTCACATTGTTTGAAGTCAGATTGGCTTATAATATCATCGTCATGGTAACACTCCCTCGCTCATACAGCGGGAATCAGAGTGAGGATTCTTATGTAACGACAGAACCCCACGCACTTGTCAAAAGACAAACAAGAGACAGACAGACAGATAGATGATGTGACTCAGTTCGAGGATGTATAGTACGAGCGTTTACCATTTTACCTTTAACTGTGACAAGAACAGGATGTACCCTTGTGTTTCCGCAGCCGTCGCTACGCAGAAAAATGTGAAAATAGCTGCTTAGCTTGGGATGGAAACGC
This sequence comes from Urocampus carinirostris, assembly GCF_059441175.1. Lineage (NCBI taxonomy): Eukaryota > Metazoa > Chordata > Actinopteri > Syngnathiformes > Syngnathidae > Urocampus > Urocampus carinirostris. Next base: position 4,708,544 of record NC_142357.1, on the reverse strand, counting down.
AATAGGCTTTTGTATCAGCATAGTAATTAGGACTTCTCTCTCCTGAAGGGGTGGGAGTTTGTGTTAAACAGGGCAAGAGGCTAAATAAAACTTGGGTTACAGTGGAGTGAAAAAATATAAGAGGGGGTGTCGTTGCAAGTGCTAAGAAGGGTAAAAAAGCTTGCTTTTCTGCATCAGTTAATTTCTTTACAAAAGTGTAATTTAAAAATAGAAATACAGATAATCATTTAAAGGTATTCCTAAAGACCAATTTTGTTTTCAATTAGGCACAGAACGTGGAGTATTCCTCCACACAGTTTTACAAATATGTTGCGAAACATTCCACGTTAACCGTTCAGTCTTGTTTCCTCTGGAGCTGTGACATCATTGAAGGAACGCAACACTTAAAATGGCCAATCCCATTAACTCAACATATGAGGCCAACTCCAAAACAGACAGCGATTCAGTGAACTGTGGTTGCATACCGCTCATTTCTGCTTGACTAATTCGAACTTACTCGGTTGATGGGAGCCTTATTACTGTTTTGAGAGAGTTGGGTGCTTCAATCTTCAAAAGCTGGGTTGGAAAAGTTCTCCTGCTGCCATTGCAGTGTGCGTTTTACATTTGCTTTCTCCACCTATTAGGTTGGCATTTTTCCCCGCGTCCGTCACGGTTGGTACAACATTGTCCGGCTCGTCCCCTGTGAGCGTCCGGCTGCACGCAGTCTTTTGTTTGGCCAGCTAGCCTTTGGTTTATTTCTAGCTGGGTTCACGTTTGTTGCAGGAGCCATTTTTCATTGTTTTCATTGGTTAGCCTGGCTGCTCACTTTGTGTTTTTTGGGTCGCCCAGCCTCGTGTTTTTTTGCCTGGGCTGCCTTTCAACGGATGGTTCCCAGTTACCCCCCATTAGCTGCACACAGTGTGTTGTTTAGTCTCCTAGCTGGCGGGCCTGCCGTGTCCCTTGGTTTATTATTGTCGCCATTATAGCCATTTTTTGTTGTCGCTGGCCAGTTAGCTTGACAACTCCGTGCATGTTTCTTTAATCAGCCAGCCTCACGTTTTTCAGCCGACACTGGGGACAAGAGTGGCACCAAAACAATTTTACCATTAATTCCGGACTACAAGCTCTTATAATTAATTCAGTAATCATTCGATTGACATTGACATTAACATATACGAACAAGTGCAACAAAAAACATTTCCAAACAAATCTCAATATACTGTACAACGAGAATTTAGGTGCCCGATTCTAATTTTTTAATGTAGTAGTAGCAACACTTGATCCCCGTTTTTTTCACTTTGCCATGTGGGGCAATGGAGAGGAGAGCTTAAGATCATGCGACTGATCTTGCGAGTGTATGTAAACAAATCCAAAGTGGCCTTCTGATTTTTAGTCACTACAGTACATTCAGTTTTGTTTTGAGGATTTTTACTTGTGTGTTTGTTATTCCAATTTGATCAATATTAACATCTGCGTGAGTTAATTGAGATTGAGACCTGCAGATAGTCTGCAAACGAGTCTCTCAATCGTGGCACAATGCTTTACCTTTCCCGGATAATTTATATTAAACGTAAGAATTGGACGTGAAGTTTTCACGTCCACTGGCTGTTTAAGCCTGTGGCTAAAATCCGGTGTGGTCTGTAAGAAAACCCAATTTCAATTTCTTCCTTTTAATTTGTGAATGCAGATTGTAGTCCGGGATTTACTGTGTTTTGTTTAACGTTATATATGTTATCACTGCAATTTTACCATTTTCGGCCAATAATTTGCCCACCACTGTTCTAGACCATGTCATCCATTTTTAACCGCTGTAAAATGTAATAAGAGGGAAGACAGGCAGGTGCTTCAGCACCATCTTGTATCAATCAGTGGAGGTTTTTGGTGGCAAAGGAAAACTTAGAATGGAATGTATGTGCCACACTGGGGCTTAAGTGTGACGGACAGAGCAAGAACTAGTAGAGCATTACAATGTGGAAATTCTCAAATGGGAGGATGCATCTGTCCCTGCTCACCTACTTGTTTACCTGAGTGGCTATGTAGAATTTTGCTGTCAGACCTTCAGCATTGTTTTGCAATATGAGGTTGGTTTGATTTATGGCTCACAATAAAGCTTAATTCACCAAGGTTCTGGTGTGTGTGCTTTATTGATCAAATTGCAGAATCAGACGGGGCAGCAGCAAGCGGCGGGGAGCAATTGTTTTTATATTGCTGTGTTGTAATCATTAGTGTAGCTCCCACGTAAAAAACGATGAAGACACATTTCCAATGAAACTCGGACGTATCAGAATGTATTCAGATTCAGATTCAGATTCAGATCTACTTTATTGTCATTCTTTATTCTTTATATAAGCACATCCTAAACTGAAAACATTTGTAGTTTGTTAAGGTTATCATCTTAGAAATGTTGCCTGTGTTTAAGAATATAATTTTAAGATCTGCAAACTGTACAGGAAAATCAGCACTCTCATTTGAAACGGGGCACACCGACAAGTAATGAGCTGCAGCAGTTTTAACTATGGATCAAATATTTATCCCAGCTAAGACTTGATGACCAAACTTAATTTCTCTAAAATGACAGACAGCTTTACTCTCTTGCTGTAACAGATTGCATTGGTGTTTGGTGAAAAGTCAATAATGAAAAATAAACAGTAAGAGCCCATAACATCACACAGTCGTAGCTATGTTGGTGGAGACCACTAGATATAGCTGTATTGTGTAGTACAAATGAAAACCAGTGCTACAAAGCACAACTACGGAGATACAAAGTGAATGAATTCAACTATGTTTTTGCCTCATCCTTTTTGTTTTGGGAGTACCCTTGGCAGCAAAATGGCATACAATCATGTCAGCTTCCTGTAGTTGAGCCCCATTATGTGAAATAGTTACAAATATGTCGAACCACGATATCTAATGCAGGGTTTTGGGAACATTTTTTAGAAAAGCAAAATACTTGGAATTACTTTTTATAGCCACACGATATATTTTAAGAGAAAATTCTAAAAGACAGACGTTGATTCATCAGCACATTTCATCTCACTGTGTGGTGTTTGGTTTGAGAAAAAAAATATGAAATAATAATAATGACAGAGCCTGTTTCCCATTTTATTGTCAATTTACCTCTTAAAATTGGTCTCCCTCCCCCAGTTACTTGAGGCTTATTTTGACCGCCATTTTCGTAAAAATAATTTCAAGGTGCGAGCAAAGTGCTTTTGTAAAAATGTCAAAAAATACTCCAAACGAGGATACTGATCTATTTATCCCTGATGCAGATGGCACTGGGTGAGAGAGAGAAGAGAGTGCTTTTGTTATTGTTTTATTGAACATCGCATCATTTCATGAAAAGCCCCGCAGATTTTGGGAGTTTTCGACCGCTGAATGTCTGGAAGTTTCTAGCACAAAAAAGAAAATTTCCCGCTATAATGTTAGTCAATTTGGGGAGATTCCCTTGTACGGGAAAAAAATGCTTATTCCCAAGAACCAGCAAACATGTAAATACATTAAAATGAAGAAAAATCCTTACAATGAATGAATTACTATGCTAAGAAATATGAGAAAATAAGGTAAAAACACAGTAAAACAAGGGATAAAGGTCTATAAAATGAACTAAATGTTAATTTTCTCTCCAATATTATCACTGTATTTGTCATCTTATTAAAACACGTTCAAAATAATTTGATTGCCTACATAGATCACAGTAAATATAAAGTATATTTCATTACTATTAATAACCCACTTCGGGCGTGGTGGAAGCAAATTGAGGATTGGTACAGCAAAATGGTGGTTTTTTATTCAGGTAGCATCCACTACACAGTAAGTCAGGTAGCTAGGCAATAATTGTGGTCCAAGATGCAGGCAAGGGGTCGGTGTTCCAGTAAATCCAAACAGCGAGGGCGATCAGAGTCCAGCACGTGGTACACATGATCCGGAAGGGCAGGCTAAGGTTCGGTACACGGGAATAACAAGAGGTTGAGACAAGATCGCTAAAACTGGGCACACTCGGAGGTAGAATTGTGATAGGATGGGGAAAAAAAGTAACCGCAGTGAGAAATTGAATCTTTCCCTAAGTGACCAAATAAAGTACCGTAAAGTAGAAAGAAAGGGAACCTACAAAGAAAGTTAAATTTGAGCACAGGATTTTGACAAATGCAACTTCAGTTGTTTTCATAACCATCTCTAAACCCTGATCAGAACAGCAGTCTTCTGTCCTCTGAGTCAAATCTTTGGTGGAAAAAACAGAGGCAGTCACAGGCCAGAAACTGACCCTCAAATAGTGATTTGAATTGTCTTGTTTGTGAAAGCTTCCTGAAAGAAGCTGCCGGTCCAATCATCAGGTGCAGTCTTTGGTGCATGAAATCTGACTGTCAGGGTCTGCTAATCCACCTACTTTCATTTGCACACACAAAGACTTTGAGCACGCACACACCGGGTTTGGTAATTGGACTCTGCAAGCTAAAAGACAAGTGCGCCTGGTAAGTGTTTTGTACGCGATGAGCGTGGAAGTCGTTTTTGGCTTTCAGGCGTGCCCTCTAAAACCAGGCAATTTCCTGTCGAACAAGCCAACTGTGACAGCGGCAGGTGCGTCATGGGGAAATCTCGGGAAATGGGCTGTTGCTGGAATTCAGCTAACTCAATTGTAATAATCCTCGGGACAAGCGGCTTTAATTCTGAACACGTTCGCTGGTTTGGAAAGTTTTTTTTCCACAAGGTCAATGTTTCAGTGTTTAAATTTTGGCAAACCAAACACTGACTGGTACAAAGAGCCATTTTCTTCCTGGTAAGAATGTCTTGTGGTAATAGGGGTGGACAGATCGCACTAAATATCGATGGCATCGCTACTTAACAAGTATTAGAATCTGATTGATACAATTGTGCTGGGATTGATACTTCACCCCTCCACCAATTTCCGCAAAGATCTTTTTCTATATGTAGATAGCAGCCTATGCCACTTTCTTAGTTTATACCTGTATGTGTGACTGAAAGGGAACACTCTAAGCCCTACCTGGCCTTCTTCTGCACCTCGCCTTCCAGGCAGAAAATAGGGTCAGTTCTACATGCGCTCCCTTATCAGAAGCTAAATATGAAAGAGGTAAACAGGAAGTGGAGCAAGGTGTGGACGTTTTTTCCCAACAGAAATTGACAATGTTAGGTGTCATTTGCCATAAGGTTGCCTGCTTCTGTGGCAAATTTACATAAACACATGAAAAAAGTTTACCCTAGACTCAAAAAATGATTCGTGGCCCTAGTAAATATTATTTTCTGATTTAGTGTCTTTCAATTATATTAAACCAAATGTTATTTGATCCTAACAATTAAATGCAAAGTACATATGGTTCTGATTAAATACATTTGGCTCCAAACTACTGTAGTACTGTTCCTGAACAAAAACGTGTAAATCAGTTGTTACTACGGCAATGGAGCCAGAAGGGCTTGTTCTTTACATTACTGCTTTTTTACTCTCTTGGATTTTGTTGTTGAACAGTATTAATAGAAATATTTATATGTGTGTTTTAATACTGTTAAACTGTGAATTGTCTATTGGTTATTTATTTAAAAACGTTTAAAAAAATTTGTGTCTAGAATATTCGTGCTGTGTTTATCGTGTATAAATACATACTCTGGAGAGAGGCCTCAATTATTTAACATGGATCATGTATTTACAACGTACCATGTATTTACCGTATTTTCTGCACTATATGGCGCACCGGGTTATAGGGCGCACCCCGAAAAAATAGTTTTTGGTCCTATTTTTGACACACATAAGACGCACCGGATTATAAGGCGCTACAATGGGAACGTCGACAAAACAGTCAGATAGTTCAGTCCAACTTATTACCCCCTTAACAATCCGAAAGCTTGCAAATACGTGTCGAGAACATGTGCGGATGCGGTGTCCGTACGATGTCACTCAAATGCATCGTTCCATCATTCGGAAGGTTAAAGTCTTGGGATTCAAGAAATGCCAAGCATTCCTTAGTATCTATTTTCTTTTTCGCTCGCAACTTTACTGTGCATATGACAATAAACACTTGGAATTGAGTTTCATTTAAAAATAGACACTCCATTCCATCCATTATCTGCACCGCTTATCACAGAAACATCGAGTTCAGTCTGAAACAAGACAATATAAAACCCGGAGTAGCTCACCGAAGTCGTTGTGTTCATAATAATGTGCAGCCAATGTCCTCTTATATCCGTGAGGGTAGTAAATCCAGGAGAATACAATATTTACAAATACTGAACAGAAAAAAATGCTTTCTCTATGCCGTCAGCCACATGCTATACACGTTCATCTTTTTCGGCCAATTGCGGCTTTGTTTCGCCGTTTAAGCCAATGCCAGCCTGTAAATGATAAAAAGGATCCGCCCCTTGACCTGCGAATAACTTTAGCCAATAGTGATCAATTCAACTGATGATTGACACATCTTTTTCGGCCAATTGCAGGCTTTGTTTGCCGTTCAAGCCAATGCCAGCCTGTAAATGATAAAAAGGATCCGCCCCTTGACCTCCGAATAACTTTAGCCAATAGTGATCGATTCAAATGATGATTGACACATTGGTTAGCCAATGAAACGCCGGTAAATAAATCCCAGCATACACCGCGTACCACTTGGCGTTCGGGGGAAAATCTAGTCGGCGGCTGCAAGTTAGTTGGAAAACTTTGCAATTTTAAAATTGATCCATAAATAAGGCGCACTGTATTATAAGGTGCATGGTTAGCTTTTAAAAAAAATAAAGGCTTTTAGGAGCGCTTTATAGTGCGGAAAACACGGTATTTGGATCAGATCAATAATAAAACTCCCAGATTACAATCCCCTTCCCCCAAACCCCTCTAGTATTAATGCTCAAAATAAGTGGCTTTCATTTTGAACACGTTCCCTAGTATGAAAGTTTTGTTTCTTGAGGTCAATGTTAAACTATTTGAAGTTTAGCAAAGCAAACACTGACTGTCACAAACGCCCATTTTTCTCCTGATAAGAATGTTTCTTGCTAATTAAGCCTTTGATCAATCCACGTTGATACAAAAAGTAACTACAGTATGACTAAACCCTCACCCGGCAGTCGGCTCATCACCCTAAAGACCACAGAAAAGTGGCAGTTTTAATCTCCCTCACTGACACATTCCTCCTTCTCTCCCACAGAACTTTTTTTTCAAACGAGGGATTTAGATGATGCCGTAGAACGGTAAAAGTGTGTACTCGCGGGGCAAGAGTTATTAGAATTCACACAGCATTTGTTGACTTCCTTCATATAAACAGGTGGCTGTGTGAAGATAACGTTTTAGCGCATCATGTGCATGATGCACCCTTATAACCACACACACAGTATTAGATGTGTGTTATTGTATCGCAAGGGGAAGCGTAATAATAATGTACCCGTTTTAGAAGAGACCTTTCTTAACAGATGTCTACTCATATCCATGCAGTAGGAAAACAACCAGCATTGTTCTCTTGCCTCGTTTGTAAGAAGCAACATGATGAAAGCACTGTGGAATTCCGAGGTCACACAGTCGGCAATTTGGACATCATTTTATCACACCTCCAAAAGGATTTACTGGACTGTCTCAGAAAATTAGAATTTTGTGATAAAGTTCTTTATTTTCTGTAATGCAATTAAAAAAACAAAAATGTCATACATTCTGGATTCATTACACATCAACTGAACTATTTCAAGCCTTTTATTATTTTAATATTGCTGAATTTGGCTTACAGCTTAAGAAAGCTCAAAAATCCTATCTCAAAATATTAGAATATCATGAAAAAGTATACAAGTAGGCTATTCAACTAATCACCTGAATCATCTAATTAACTCGAAACACCTTTGCGAGGGTTTCCTGAGCCTTAAAAACACTCAGCTTGGTTCAGTAAACTAAATCACTGCTGATCTGACTGCTGTCCAGAGGACCATCATTGATACCCTCCATCAGGAGGGTAGGACACAAAAAGAAATTTCTCAAAGAGCAGGCTGTTCACAGAGTGCAGTTTCAAAGCATATCTACAAAAAGTCTGTTGGAAGGGAAAAATGTGGCCGGAAACGCTGCACAACCAAGAGAGATGACCGCAGCCTTAACAAAATTGTGAAGAAGAGCCGCTTCCAGAATTTGAGGGAGCTTCAAAGACAGTGGGCTGAAGCTGGAGTCCAGGTATCAAAAGCCACAGTTCACAGACGTGTCCGGGAAATGGGCTACAATAGCTGTATTCCCATGGTCAGGCCACTTCTGAACTCAAGACAACGGAAGAAGCGTCTGACGGGCTATGGAGAAGAAGCACTGGACAGTTGCAGAGTGGTCCAAAGTCCTCTTTTCAGACGAAAGCAAGTTTTGCATTTCATTTGGAAGTCAAGGCGCCAGAGTCTGGAGAAAGGCTGGAGAAGAGCAAAATCCAAGTTGCTTGAAATCCAGTGTGAAGTTCCCACAGTCAGCAATGGTTTGGGGAGCCATGTCAGCTGCTGTTGTTGTTCCACTGTGTTTCATCAAGTCCAGAGTAAATGCAACTGTGTACCAAGAGATTTTAGAGCACTACATGCTTCCATCTGCTGAAAAGCTCTATGGAGATGAGGATTTCATTTTCCAGCATGATCTGGCACCTGCCCACAGTGCCAAAACCACCAGTAACTGGTGCACTGACCATGGCATCACTGTCCTTGATTGGCCTGCTAATTCCCCTGACCTGAACCCAATCGAGAATTTGTGGGTTATAGTTAAGAAGAAGATGAAAGACACCAGACCTACAAATGCAAATGAGCTGAAGGCCGCTATCGAAGCATCCTGGGCATCAATAACACCTCAGCAATGCCACAGGCTGATTGCCTCCATGCCACGCCGGATTGATGCAGTAATCCGTGCAAAAGGATTCCCAACCAAGTACTGAGTGCATCAATGGACATTTTCAAATGTTTGATTTAGTTTTGCTGTTATAAAATATTTTTTTTTACTTGGTCTGAGGAAGTATTCTAATATTTTGAGATAGGATTTTTGAGTTTTTTTCAGCTGTAAGCCAAAATCAGCAATATTCAAATAATAAAAGGCTTGAAATAGTTCAGTTGATGTGTAATGAATCCAGAATGTATGACATTTTTGTTTTTTTAATTGCATTACAGAAAATAAAGAACTTTATCACAATATTCTAATTTTCTGAGACAGTCCAGTAAGTTATTTGCACTGAATTTGTGTTTCATTTCATTTTCATTTAGGGCAGCATTAGCTCAGGAAGTAGAGCGCTCGTCAAGAGATCGCAGGTTCGATTCCCGGCTCCTCCGTGTTATATGTTGAAGTGTCCTTGGGCGAGACACTGAATCCCTAATGCCCCCAATAAGCAGGTTGGCGCCTTGCATTGCTGCATGGCCGCTATTGGTGTGTGAGTGTGTTTGTGAATGGGTAAGTGAGAAGCACATTGTAAAGCACTTTGGGAGGTCTTCATTGACTTGAAAAGCTTTATATAAATGAAGACCATTTACCATTTTGTGCTCACAGCATGATTGACATGCCACTAGTGACCAATGTTATTTTTTTCAGTAACGGGTTAATCTAACTAAATATTTTTTCCGCCGTTAGAACGCTGTTGCCATTACTGACGGCCAAAAGTGGTGCGTTTAATAAATTTAAGAAACTACCAGCTGTAACGAGTCTACTCCGCTCTGTTTATTTGTCATCCTTGTATTTTGAGAATAGTGACCGTAGAAGCCAAAATGTTTGTGTGTCAATGATTGTTGTTCTTGTTTTGTCCATGGGGTGGCAGACGTTAATCTAGTGGTGCATAAAGGTAGCAATGCTTGTATTGTCAGGAAGGTATCCGACCCGTAATTTAAAAAGGTTTTTGACTGCTATGGTAAGCCATTCTATGCATAAGCTGGTTTGTTGTTTACCTTTGGTTCAAGTGTCCTTTGTGTTGAGGAACAAGCTATCTGACACAAGGTTTCAGAAGATTTTGCTCCTCAGATTACTGGTTTGAAAAGGGGTGGGAGGGTCTGGTTTGCTCAATACATTATGTAAGAAGTATTGAATGTCTCATTTATCTCAGGTTATAGATTTAAACTGCAGTGTCAAACACACTTTGTCGTGTATTTTATTGTTGAACTTTTTACTTTTGTTGTAAAAATCAGTAGTACTTGATCAGTTGTCTGACGACTTGAGACTGTGATTTATGCTACAGAGTGAAATCACCTCATATTGTTTTACTAACGACTTTTGTTGCGAAGAAAATATTTTAAGTTCAGTTGCCAAAGTCTACTTGACCCGTTGTCTCAGGTTGTGAGAGTGGGATTCACTTTATTAAACTCACTTAATATTGTTTACTTCTGCTTGTTATTTTATTACATTGTTTACTGTTTATTTTTGTTGGACTTCATGTGTAGGATAAATCTGTTGCTGGTGAGGTGTAATAAATAATACAAGGTTCTATAACACAACTACCAGTCTGTTCTTCTTTACTACTAGTCCTGGTTCCCGTCCAGGCAGCAAAGAAAAAGCACCCTGGGCCAAGCCTGGTTCCTATCCTGCTGGCGAGGAGAAAGCCCCCTTGGCCGCGCCCCGGTTTATTTCCTGGCGATGAGGAGAAAGCCCCCTCAGCCGCACCGTGGTTTTCTGTCTCTGCGGCAAGGGGCATGGACCTTCAGCCATCCCGTTCCCATCGCTGCAGCCTCCGCGAAAAAAATTGGGGCGGCCCTTCAAGAGGAGGTTATGTTACGGTCTGAAATGCCTCCTACCAACGGAGAGCCCTGTCCTGGTTTTTGAACTGGGCACACTTGTTCCCAATTATCCTGAGCCTTTTAAGAGGACATTTTGATCAGTAAACTTCTTCACTTCATATTGAGTTCTTCTGCCATGGTCATCTTGGTTTTCATTTCATTCCACGCCAGGTTTGTTTGTGTTTGTTTCTGATTTTCTTTGTTACTTTTCTCCATATTTTATACCAGTTCCAGTTTTGGTTTATTTTTGGTTAGGACATTTGCTTGTTTTGTAAACCAGTTTGTTTTTAACAAGTGAAGCCTTCCTCTGTTATTAAATACCATCCCTGTTTTTGAGTACCCCAGCCTCCCCCAAATGGATCCATTAGCCCCAAAATTTAAAAAGGTACATGGCCTGTTTTAGCCCTTTACTGACACTACATGAATGATAAAGTGTGGCTACCCTCACACATACAATTTTTCATCCATGCCTTATTGGAAGAGTTTGTCAAATTAGAGATTAAGCTCTAAATAGACTCATTGGCAGCCAGCTGGTGGGCTGATATGGAAAAGATGAATTGGACTTTGGGGGACATGATTTGTTCCCCAAATGTTGTTAGAAACCATTGTCGGTGCAATTGTTGCAGCTTGGGACAGGCTATTTAGAACTGCGTGGCTTTGAGCCACTGGTAGGATTCCTCCTGCGATGTGAAAGGCTGCAAAATATTGCATCAAGCTTCTGGAGGCCTGGCAGTCACAGGGCAAAAATCAATTAACCATTTTGGGGATCATCTCGTGTTTTTCCCATGCAAAGTGGATGCCACTTGATTTTCAAGGTGTGAAATGGATTTCTGAGAATCGCATGAATATTAGGGTTGGGCGATACTGGGATTTTTGGTAACGATCCGATTTTAGTCAATACAGTTTAGTATCAATCGTTTACAATGTGTTTTGCTTAGAAATGTCACCATCGTTTAAATATTTGAATCCTTCCGCCTTTAAAAATAAATATAAATATTTCTATTAAAAATGTTTCAAATCAAAAGTCAAGGTAGTAAAAAAATAGAAAAGCAATGTAACAAAAATGTAATGTGTCAACATGACAGCTATGAATTTTCCATTGCAACATATTTTAAAAATGACGTCAAATTGCAAATAGTTTAAACAATACAATGTAAAAAACGTTTATCCTTATAAAAAAATAACAAACTTCTACTTAAACAACTGTTTCCGAACAAAAGTCAAGAGCCAATCCAAAAAATGCAGCATTGTAACTAAAATAAAAATAATGTATAACAAATTCAACAAGACAACTGAAATATTGCATTTTCTGGACTCTAAGGTCCAAGCAAATACTCCAAAATCACCAGAGATTTGAAAGTGCGCCCTATAATCTTGTGCACCTTTATAGAGGCAAAAATACAGGAAATATATTTGGAAGTCCATGATTACCATGAAATGCGTCCACAAATGGCAACTATATGATTAAAGCGATTCAATTTGGTTGCGAAAATATGTATGCTCTATGAATTACTTGGTTTAGCTTCTGTTTTAATTGCATGTGCCCTACAGTTCAATGCACGCACATTATTTAAAAAAAAGTCAATAGTGCAAATTTAATCGTAACCATAATTTGATCAAATTTAAATTTATAATGCGTGTACAATTTTACAACACATGTAAGCAGCATTTTTGCTGCGAAATTGGAAAACAGTATTGATTCCAAGACAATAGTATTGATCCCATCCAAATACTCGCTCAGTATCGATACTATCAATGTTTGGATCGACCTGCCTACACTTAATAATGATCCATTTTCAGTACTCTGCATTTAAAGCACCTTGTATCACTGAAAGAAAAGTATTCCTCATTGGCAGATAGTTTTGCTCATTGGCTCAAGGACACATTCACTGCAGACACAGTATTGGTGAGCATCTGCCAAATAGCAGGGTTCCCCCCAGTAGTCTTGTTACTAAGCCCCGTTTCTCTGTGTGACCTGCGACTTTGTGTTTTTTTTTGCCAAGGAGCTCAGTGTATCTGATTCGAGACAATATATCATAGCATCACTGCTCCTGTTTTTTTTCTATGCGTGCATGTGTGTATATGTTCGTATTTCTTCAATATAAATCTTCAAACGACTTTAGCCATTCGTGGGTATTTTTGACTCCTAGCTGACTGAAGTAGTTAGGAACTGGCAGAAGTGAAAATTGGATTTAGCAGTGTGGTACCTGACTCACTGCATCAATGCAGCATTTTAAAAAAACTGCACAAAAGAAGGATGGAGGGGGCCTGCTTTGGTGAGTCAATCAAGCATCCAACTTTCCCCCTGGTTTGCCGGACCATATTCCGTCACGAGGGGCAAAGTTTACCCGAGATCAGTGCCCACCTTAATAAACTAAAAGATAAATAAGAATAAGATTAGCAGAGGTACTGTGAAAGGTAATCCCAAATTCTTAAACATACAAGATATGAGGAACTGGTATCAGTATGGTTTTTGCATAAAATCTACCGTATATATGTATATATTATCCTTATATTCCAATTATTTTCCGAGATCATGCATTTTGAGGTACTTCATCGTAAAAACACTAGCACCCTAGAATATTGTGTTACGCGTTAATTACTCGAAGGGGGTTACCAGTGTTTTAACTGAAGTTTTAGTAGTTTTCGTGGAGAATGCTTAAGCGTTGTGTCGCAGGGGGATGCAGTAATAGTACCACAAAGGCCGATCACCCAAATAGGGGCTAACTGGCAAAGAAAAACAGATTTAGAGGCACTAAACTGGGCTAACTAGGACCAGTTAACAAAATGCACCCGCAGGCTCTGAGAAAAAATGTGATACTGGCTTACCCTAAAACAAGCAGTGAGCAGTCAGGCTAACCAGGAACCAAAAACTAAAAGCGGACACAGCTATGTCGACAAACGTGAAGCCAGCTGGGAATTAACAAACCAAGGGACACGGCAAAACTCCTGCTCACAGCAGGCCACCTGGCCGAAAAACACACAGTGAGCAGACAACCTAACCAAAAATTGGCAACGGCGATAAACACAAGGCCGGCTGTGTGTAAACCAGGAAGCACAGCAAAGCATGTGCTAAAGCCAGGCTAGTCGGCCCAAAAAAAACACGGTGGGCAGTCAACAAGTGCCAACCAGGAACAAACAAAACAGGAAAGCCTTCGGCAGCCATGACACTAACAGGTAGCCACCCGGACAAAATTACAGTGCATCCGGAAAGTATTCACAGCGCTTCACTTTTTCCACATTTTGTTATGTTACATCCTCATTCCAATCGTATTAATGTAATCTCTTATCTCAAAATTCTACACAAAATACTCCATTATGACAATGTGAAAAAGTTTTTTTTTTTTACTTTTTTTGAATTTATTAAAAATAGATAACTAATAAATCACATTTACATAGGTATTCACAGCCTTTGCCATGAATTGAGCTCAGGTGCATCTCATTTCCACTGATCATCCTTGAGATCTTTCTACAGCTTAATTGGAGTCCACCTGCAGTAAATTCAGTTGATTGGACATGATTTGGAAAGGCACACACCTGTCTATATAAAGTCCCACAGTTGAGTGTGCATGTCAGAGCACAAACACCAAGCATGAAGTCAAAAGAACTGTCTGTAGACCTGCGAGACAGGATTGTCTTGAGGCACAAATCTGGGGAAGGATACGGAAACATTTCTGCTGCTTTGAAGGTCCCAATGAGCACAGTGGCCTCCATTATTCGTAAATGGAAGACATTTGGAACCACCAGGACTCTTCCTAGAGCCAGCCGGCCTTCTAATCTGAGCGATCGGGGAGGAAGGGCCTTAGTCAGGGAGGTGACCAAGAACCCGATGGTCACTGTCAGAGCTCCAGCGTTCCTCTGTGGAGAGAGGAGAGCCTTCCAGAAGGACAGCCATCTCTGCAGCAATCCACCAATCAGGCCTGTATGGTAGAGTGGCCAAGCAAAGGCTGTGAATACTTATGTAAATGTGATTTCTTAGTTTTCTTTTAATAAATTCAAAAAAAGTAAAAAAAAAAAACTTTTTCACATTGTCATAATGGAGAATTTTGTGTAGAATTTTGAGATAAGAGATTAAATTAATACAATTTGGAATGAGGCTGTAACATAACAAAATGTGGAAAAAGTGAAGCGCTGGGAATACTTTCCGGAATCACTGTATACCAACTGCCAATGGGGACGACCTAGGATTGGTCAACAAAATGCGCCCGCAGCCTCTGCGGAAAAATTTCGATTCGGGCCGACCAAGAAACATGCAGTGAGCAGATAGGCAAACTGGAAACCAACGACACAAAGTGGCAATGGCTTTGGCGACAAATGCAAAGACTGGAGAAACAGACAAAGTAACGAGACAAAACTGGCGCTTACACCGGACTAACAGTCAAAAAACAGCTGGTAAGCCACATGGCTAACCGGGAACCAACAAGATAAAGCAGCAACAGCTGTGGACATAAATGTAAAAAACTCAAACAAAAAGCTGTGATCATCGACTTACAAGCAAAAATGAGAGGTACGCAATTGTTTTTCACTGCAATTACTGTCGGTTTCAGAGCTGGTCTCACATGTTGTGTTAATGGTATTCACCATTTTGAAAGTGTTGTGTTCCCTTAATGACATCACATCTCTTCAGCAAAATAGCCAGAGGGGTCCATTTAAAGACCAATGTTCTCGAGTACACCAGAACATGGAAGATTTGCTACTGATTTTGCATAATTTGGCGGAGGAAAACTACACGTTCTGCGCCTAATTGAAAAAAGAATCTATTTTGGAATACCTTAAAGACACAGTGTTTAAAATGTAGCAAAAAAGTATTGGCTTATAGCCTGGAATTTACTGTACTTTTCTTTGTCATTTGAACTTATTTGTTAAAGTGGTTGTGTGTCGTTTCAAGTGTACTTAAAAAGTTGAAAGTAAAATATTTTCTCTATTAAGTACGTGTCAAATTGTCCAACAGACCCTTCATGATTTTTATCCCATCGTGAATACCTGCTTATATATTACTTCTGTCAGAGCCTTTCAGGACTCGCAACACGTTAGGGAGCAGGAGAAGGGGAGTGGCAGGGTGGTCGGTGATTTTGTGCTTGTGCTCACAGTTTTATGTTAGTGTGGCATAAAAATGGTAAAAAGGATTGTTTCCCATACAGTCCAGAAGCCAAGCCAAAACCCCAAAAATATTTTAAAAGAAATGTTCATTCGAGCGCATCTAAGGAATGAACGTACTTTCACACGCCACATAGGCAGCTTGACAGAGGCTGCAATTATAATTTAAGCCAGAAGATGGCATCAGCAAGTAGAAAATGTTGAAATTCTGGACAGCAACACTAAAAATAATATGCCTCGCTTGAGCAGACTTGGTTAATACAGTATAATGTCCTGATTCTGCCAGCTGATAAATCGGAGTATAAATGTGTTTTGTTGGTGGCATCCCCTTAGCTCTTGTTCCGTGTCCACTGCTGTAACTCATCACTTTCTATCTGTGCAACGGTCCTCCAGCTGGCAAGGTGAGATAAACTCCACTCCGTGAAACTGCGCTGGCTCTGTGGCCTCATTGATGTAACGCAAGACACCAATCAAAGGCAGAATCATTAGTCGAGGAGTTCATGAAGCGAGACAGAGCCCTACTCCGGTCACGTTAAATCAGTCCTAACTCATCCTCCGCCACTGCAGACTGCCCTGAAATGCTCCCATTTGTGTTTGATGTTGTCTCACTTTTGTTACTGGATTTGTGTCGTTCTTTTGCAGTGTGGTACGAGAAAACAATCAGCAAAAAAAAAACATTAAAAAAAGAGAAAATGAAATAGATTTTAATAGACATATACGGTAATCCCTCATCTATCACGGGTAATGGGGACCAGAAGCCCCCGTGAAGAGTGAAAATCCGCAAAGTAGCCTCTCACCTTCAAAAAAGACCCCAAGGATCCAATTTACCTTGAGATGATGTCCCTACCGACTGTAACAAAATAAAAACTATAGATCTCAAAATAAAAACACAAACCACAGATTTGTAGTTAATTGAATGTTTTTATTGTCACTATACAAAAGTACAAAAAAGATGGAGGGCCTCTCCTTTTTAGTGCAAGAGGTTGTTAGCCTAGCTGTAGCAGTAGGAAACAGAAGAATGGAGGAATCGTATGAAAATATCGTAAAATAAAAATAAATTGGGAAAGAGTTCAAAAAACCATTTAAAATCAGCAGATTTGTCTGCCAAAAAACAAAACAATTTAAAATTTGAAAAAATATACTTACTACATTTGTTCTTTTTATTTGGGATTTAGCAGTGTATTCCATGATCTATAGAGTTTAATAACTTTACAAAATTAATATTTATTCATTTTTACTGGGCATAAATCAGTGAACCTGGGTCAGTCTATGTGGCATTTGTAGAAAGATAAAAAGTGTGAATGAATGAATGATTTTGGTGTTTTATTATTTTATTGTTTTTTCTCGTTTCTGAAACTGACTTTGTGACATGGAACATTTGTTAATTAAAAAAACTAATGAGCATACATTATGAACACTAAAAAAATGATTACAAAGTTTTGGATTATTAGTTAGGTTAAAATGATCATTCACATTTTTCACTTGGAAAAAGGGAAGTTATAACTTAAGGGGCTGTAGTAAATTCAAAATCCCAAAGGTGAGAAACACCAGGAAAAGTATGTGTGTGTCTGTGTGTGGAGTCAAACTTTGGAACAATTTACAAAATGAGCTGGAACATTGTCCAACTATTCACGTGTTCAAATATAAATACAAAAAAACATTACTCTCAGAATACAGAGATGAAGAAAATGGCATATGAGTGATACTACAGATTAGAAATACTGCATTTACAACTATGGTTAACCTTGTTGTTATTGTTACTATTTTTATATCACAACTGTTATTATTGCTATTGTTTTTATTATCATTGGTGTCACAATGATATTTAGTTACTAGTAGCATTAGAACGTTAATAGATGGGTACTACAATGATTAGTGTATAAAATATGTGACTGTTTTTATTATTATAATTTTTGATATCTGACCTAAGTAATATGTACGTCCGTTAGACTTTGTTATATTAGACACAAGAGGAGCTATTTGTAAAATGTATTTTACAGGGAAGATGAAGGGGTAGGGAAAATAAGCGTCTGCATCTTACTACTTATTTTCTAACATGTTATGTTAACATTATTTCTCCAGTTTTTATTTTATAATGTTCGAAATAAAGTTTTCATTCATTCATTCATTCATGATAAACCTCGGTTAGGCTGTCTGGCATTTGTCAAAAGACAAAAGTGTAATGCTGCCATCTTGTGGCTGTCTGTATACACTTTAAATATAATTTATTTTGACATTCTTAAATTGGGAACTTGGAGATGGACATGACGCACATAGCAGATCAACAACAAATTATTTGTTAGCCACTCACAGCAAATCCTTCAATGACCTTTGTCAGTCAGGATCCATCACATTTGTTAACATTTCGAACAGAAAGGTTAATACAAAGGTTAAGATCAATTCAGAAGGTCAAAGATTTTGCAACAAATTTTGTTTTCATTACATTTTGGTTTACTGGTCTTAGTTGCACACTTTGTTTTGGCCTTCTGAGAAGCACTCTATGCAGTGATGGTAGTTTATTGATATCAGTAAAGTAAGGGCGCGCTGAGATTAAATATATTATTCCGCTGATTAAAGGAACAGTGTGTAATATTTAGGCATTAAACATTAGTGCTTTTTAGTGATAAATATTACACACTGGGATTTTGATACACCAAACATAAGTTCTTAAGTAAAATTAGATTAAAGAGCATATTTCTCAATAAACTGACGAAAATAAAATGGTGGTGGGTAATAGGGAAATTGACACAATTAGGGATACTCTCATGTATGTAACGGGTGTAATAATAACTTTTGTTTTATTGAAATTCCTGCTGAAATATGTGTATAGTTTTTGGTAAGTGTCCTGCAAGGATGAGTCCAACAGTTCCACCTGCTGGTATGGGGTGGGGTTTGGTTTTGGCTTCTGACATGAGACCGGGAGGCGGGGTTTGTTGGCAGTTTTCAGAGGGAACTGCTACTGGTAAGACACATCTTTTGCTCCACAAAAGAAGTTAATTTTAAACATTATAACCCCAGCTGACAAATCTCTCAACATGCACAGTAATGTGATTGATATTGTCAAGATGTCTAGATCTACATGGTTAACATTTAATCCGCCACATTCACCTGAAGTTTATCATTTGTCTATACCCACCCTGACATGATTTATAGTCTTCTCAGGAAACAGTTTAGCTGTACCAGGTACTCTGCTGTCCCTTTAGCTGACTTTTACGCAACCTTACCCCATACCAGCAGGTGGCACTGTTAGACTCATCATTGCAGGACACTTACCAAAAACTATACAACATATTTCAGCAGGAATTTCAATAAAACAAAAGTTATTAATACACCCGTGTTGTCTGTCATTATTTAAAATTGACTTTGTGAAGTAGAGAATGGAGATCTGCTTGGTTGCTTGGTTGATTGGATCCCTTAACCACAAAGGTCGTAGGGGCACCATTTCCTGTGGTGTGACTTGGACATGTACTGTCTGGTGGCACAATTCCCTCTCCAGGCCAACATATGTTTCCACTCGGTCTCAAACTAAGCAAAGAAGATGTCAATGGATTTTGAACTTGCAAGGACAGGGAAGCTCAGACCTCCGATAAGAAATTCCAACATGTTCCAAAGGCCATCGTCTAAGTCCTTTCTTAATATGAAATCTCCTATAATACAAAAGCAGATCTGCCCAGAAGGGTTTGAGAATCACAAAAAAACAGCAACATTATTGGCCGAAATGGACATTTCTGATAACATTTAATAGCCAAAACAACAGTGCATACTAGTGGTCAAATTAACAAACTGGCACCCTATACAATCTCACTTGCAGGTGTCCACTACTAAAAACAGAATAGATTTACCAAGATAAGAGCGTTGAAGGAAAACGTAGCAACCTGAGAAAATAATTGGAAACAATTAAAAATTAATTTAAGTATTTTTTGTTTTATTTTCTAGGAATCACGCAAGGAATAATCTAATGTTTCTAATTTTTTTGATAATCTGTTTGCTTCATTTGATGCAGAATTGTGCGAAGCGCTTTGTTTGGCCAAAAAAATTGGAGCTCAAACTCTCGCGACACTTCGCAAAGCGATCGAGACTCTGAGACGGAAGTTGACAAAATGCGCACGGACATCAGAGGTTTCTGTCACGAAGCTATATTCTTTGAGAATTTCTCACAAATGTGCTCGAAAACGCCTTTGTTACCAGGAGATCTAGAGCGAATGCTCTTGTTCTAGCAATCTGATCATTTATCTGCCAAGAGTTATACGACCCGTTGTCCAGCAGGTAAGGTTTGAAGAAATGCTTTTCCATGTCCATTCCACTTGTAAAGATCCGTGATCGAGAAACAGTGGCATGAAATCAAAATGAGGCTATATTAGCTGAATGTAACTACAGGTCGCTTGCATGTAAGCAGGTTGTCTCCCCTCAGTTACAATAGTGAATTATTCTCTCCAGCTAGCCTTTTCCAGACAAGACTAACATAAGATATACACTTGTCTCTTCTACTGTCAATTATGTTGACAAATTGTTGGGTTTTTTATAGCAATAACATCCGACATATAAGCGATTGTGTGTTTTCATTCAACGCTGTTGACTCTATAATTGCAAGATGTGGCGATTTTAGGTTTAGAAACTTTAGAGCTTTAGTGTGCTGAGCCCCTGGAGTGTCTGGTTAATAAATGTAAGTTTAACTTGAAGTGTTTTAGGAACATTCAACACTTCGAGAGTGTCACTTCCCATTTGTGAACATCTCATTACACTTTGTGGTTAGCAGAAACACTGTTACGACACCATGCCCAGTTTTTACTTTCTAATTCAGTACACACACATACACTTAGCGATAACAAAGCCATGGTATTGGGTGGGAAAACAGTTGTTCAACAGAACCACTGTATAATTTCCTTTCACAGCAAGACACCGGAGCCTCCACAGACTCTGCTGCTATGTTGCAAGTGACACTAGCGTAGCGAAAGAGGGGCGAGTGCAGTGCCAGGAATCAAATGGACTAAACCATCTCAAGGCAGTGGAGTATTTCCGACGCTGTTTTGTTTACGTTTTTGTTTTACTTTTTTGTTTTTAAGATATTTAGCATTTTTAATCATATTTAAGGATACCCTGTCCTTAGTTAAGGAAAATAGGATTTATGAATGTTAATTTGGGGGGGTTGCTTGTGTTGAATTTGGGGATGCTTGAGTATCTCAAAAACAGGCTGGTTACTTTTGCAAGTCATTGTATCCATTCAAGTAGTAAATTTATTGCTGTCAGGCCATGTGTTTTATTGCTATGCCAATTAAAAATGCTTGCCAAAATGAGATTAGAGCATTAATCAGTATGTTTATTATTCCCCTCTTTGAAGTGACGAGAACTTGCAAAGATGGTGTATAAATGAAGTCTTTGACATGGGTTATATCTAGTATACATAATCTGTTTCTCATCAAAGAGAGATAAGTTGGTCTTTATTAAAGATCATAAAAAGGAAAAGGTAATAAAACACTACTACAGCTCCAGTTTTTAGTATAAGCGCCCATTGGAGTCACGTAATTGGAAATAGAACTACCTAATATAGCAAAAGATAATCACAGAAAAATCATTTTTTTCTGTGTTAAAATTGCTAATGTAGCCTTTATGAAAGTGCAGGAAAACTGCCAAGTAAAACTCCAACTTTTAGCATAAGCATCAGTTGAAGGCGGCTAATCGAAAAAAATAATCTTTTTTTTTTTTTGTATTATGGTTGCTGTAGTTGTTCCAATTGTTCGTTGCAGCCCTAATCCATACCTATAGATAATTTTGAGGTCACCAATGACCTCTCTTGTATGTTTCTGGAATGTGGGAGGAAACTAGAGTGCCCGGAGAAAATCCATGCGTGCACGTGGAAAATATTCAAAGCCCACACGGGGAGGCTGATAGCTGGGATTGAACGCAAGACTTCTTAATTGTGAGTCCGACGTGCAAACCATTCAGCTGCTGTGCTACCCAAGAAAATTATAATAATTATAACAATAATATTAAAAAGTTGTTCTTGCACATGGCCTAGAGCCAGTGATTCAGCTTCATAGACAAATAAATTGGATAAAACTCTTAGCAACTAAAAGAAAGGTGGAAGCAAAAGGACACCACATTTGAGAAAATGTCTTGGTGAAAGTTATGCAGAGGTCCCATTTTGACTACCATCTCCTTCCTTCTCATGTGCAAAATGAAAAATAAGCAGCCGAGACGTGCACAAAGAAAACAACACTCTTCTGTTCGGAAAATTATAAAAAGCCCTACCTGAAAATGCACTGTGGGTTTAGCAAATATTGGCATTTGTATTTGTGTTTCTTGTTCGTTTGCAATAATCTGTGGTCTTTGCAGCCCTTTGAGACTTTGTGATTAAGGGCTATACAAATAAACATAACTTGACTTGTTCCAGCCAGCCACTGTTGTTGTCTATTAACTACTGCGTTTCACACTATTAAATGGTGCTCGGAAAAGACCACTTGTCATTTAGCTTGTTTATCGGCGGAATATGAACCTTTTGAGAAGATTCTCCCTTCCAATAAACAACAGAAAGACAGATCTCAACATTGATATGATTAATGCCGTACACTCATATGTTTAATTGGGAGTAAACCTCATGGAAATGTTTTTGTTGTTTGGTCCAGTTCCTTCTAAGAAGCTGCCACACAATTTGTCAAAATTGGGATTCCCAATTAAATTCTGAAATTTGACTCTTGGCAGTTAGAACAATAGACAACAATGGTGGCAAGAAGTGGACCAATCTTGATACCTGAGTGACATCTCGACGTTTAACCTTTCAGCAATCCTTAAAGAAGAAATTGGTTGACTACAGTGTTGGTGCATCGCTGCAATTACAGATACTTAGACCAAGACCAGATATGTCAGAAGAACGTGAAAGACAAGCTGCTGCAGTAATTGCAAGATTCTGCCACAAGGAAGACCCAAGTCGTCTACATTCTGATGATGAAGGTAACGGTGTTGCTAAATTGCAGTCACGTATTACAGAATTCACTGTAGGTATGCAAGATGACTTCTTTTTTTCTTTTCAACAGATGGCTGATAGTATCTTGCTACTACAGACTTACACAGATAGCCGAAACCGTATCTGTGTATTCAGGATCGAATCGAAAAGAATATTTGAAGCCGAAAATGTTAATCATTCGGGAGAAAATAAGAAAAAAAATAAAGCTGAAACTAAGATAAATACCCCCCAAAATCAAACAATTTGAAAACATTTATTTTGCTATGACTTGCTACAAAACCACATGAAATTATTAATAATTGACTGCAACATTTGATTTTATGATTTTTACAAAAATGCCAGTTTGGAAATGTGCTGAATGGTGAAATAAATGGTGATAATTGGTGAGTTATTTTGAAATAGTCAAACAATTGTTTTTGTATTGACCCATTTTTGTATTTGAGCGAGTTAGTCACAAGCTATGAAGCTTTTTTGTATGCGTTATGAGTGTTACATTGTGTCTAAGAATTTTGCTCAGGACGAATGTTCTAATAAATAATAATAATGTTTGTCTGACGGTTCATGTAGTTTGCTTATGATTTATATAAATATGTTTTTGTTATACTACAAGAATGCGCTAAATCATACACACTGTCCCTTTACATGACCGACAAAAAATTGTGTGATAGTGAAAAACACCCCACAAAACAGAACTACACAGTACATGACCAAAACGTTTTTTTCCTTCAAGGAAATGACCATGAAATATTTTATGTTTTTTCAACAGAACAAAGTAACAAATTTCACATTTGTCATGTTATGTAAAATAAATACACAATTCTAGTTTATGTATTTTTGCTTATTATTCCAATTAACACACTTTGAGGCGTTAAATACTACATAATGTCCCTTGAAAGAATTCTTGTGGAAGAACAAATTCAGGGTTCCCGCGTCTTAAAAGGCATGGAAGTCATTATTCTAAAATGTAGTTATATTTATCAATTGTCATTTTTATTAATTCACCTCTTTACTTTCGAGGCAACATTGCGTGACCACATTAACGAAGCTATCAAATCAGTGATCTGGTTTCAGTCGGGCCTTTCAGAGCAGACACATGTCATAGGTCTACCCACAATACACATAGCAACTTCGGACACAGACGTTTACATGGACCATACTTTGGACCATGGGAAAGTATACATGTCATAAAGTAGTGGCTGTCCGACGAACATTTTCTGCAGTGTCTAAAAACTGTGCCAGGTCATGTGTACCAGGCACGATGTATTGTATATTTGTTTCGATTGTGTTTATTTTTATCGACTTGGTCTTTCATTTAATGTTAAAAGGCAATTAAAATAAGTCTTAAAAGGTAACACTCTTCTCTCATCAGCCAGCCCCCATATTACTCTAGCAAACTGTACTCTGGCCCTGTTGCCTCAGAAATATACTTCAGCACGTTGATTCACGCAAAAGGATGATATCATTATAGGGGAAGCAAAAACGTTAATACTTTGGTTGGTCGGTCGCTATGTACATCGCAAGTGCGTAGGTTGGATACACCAGCCATGGAATAATAAACATATATTTTTCCAGAATGGATGTTTTTTTATATATCTGCAATAGTAAAAATTGTGGCTAATTTTTTCTCTTGTGCTTTTCTCAGCATTGTCTCGCGGGCCTGGTCTTGCCATAGCGAGCCATATGTTTAAGACTTCTGATTTAATTTTGAGGTTTTGACTTAGCCCTTTAGCGCAGGGCTCCCCACAACTTTTTCCTGTGAGGGCCACGTAACTTTTCCCTTCTCTAATGAAGGGCCAGGGTCAGTTTATAACAAAAATAAGTAACTTTAATGTAAAAAACTATTGTTTTCCAGAAAGACACCATCAAATAATCCTTCTGGATTCTTAACAGAGCCAAATTGAGAAAATAATTGAAGACACTAAAATAGAATACATAATAACCCCCCAAAAATGATCTGGATTCATCATAGAATAAAAGTCATAAGAAAAATAATAACACTATTTATGAAATAAATTATCACCAAGTCACTCTCTGTGGGTTCTTCACAAAAAAGTCTATGGAATTTAGACAGGACCAAGTTTATCTTACAGTAGTTGTCAGCACTGGACCACCAGTGGTTTTGATGACTTACGAAAAAGGGAGTACATTTGATCTCATTATCACATCGTTTTTATTCTGAGTACATAAGACGAATGTGAATGTTGTTGTGCGTTTTACATGTTAGAATGACAAGAAATTATATTCTAAGCATTGTAATTGACAAATGTATTGTCATTTTAACATGTGAACTGCAAAATGAAGTTGTCATTGCACCATGAAGAATGTACAACAGAGTTGACATTTGTCTCTTGTACTGTGACTAGCATAGTGAAATCATGAGATTAAAAACCCAATGCCTTTTCATATGTCATCTATATCACCTGTATTCCAGTGGTAAGAATCTGGTGCTCTAGCCACCGTGACCTGGGATCGAATCCTGTTCCAAACTAAAACATCCGGACTTTGAGTTTTTTCATAGGTAAAAAAAGAATGTGTGTAAAAATGCTCTCTGGTATTGTTCAGGGGGGCTGACCAAATGTGGAAGCGGGCTGTAGTTTGGGGACTACAGCCCTAGGTGATGTGATTATTCCAAGGGAACAATCACATCCCAAGAGCCAAGAAAAATCCATATTTGATAAGGATTTCTAAAACAATACAGATCATATAAAAAAACTCACTTATTTTGCCTGCGCCATTTCTTCATCCTAAAAATAAAATTTACATCAGCGTTTCAACGCCGTTTGATTTTACAAATCCACGTGTGTCTTATTCCGGCAGACGTCACAGAAAGATATCATCCTCCCGGGCAGCATGAGCCAGAGTGGTTTATCGTTAAAGTGGACGAGGACTTTGAGCCCCTTCACATTAAAGAGGAGGAGCAACTGCCACCACACTTGAAAGACGACTGCAGTTTTACAGAAAATCCTGTTAGTAGACCCAATTTAAAGACTGAAGAGCAAGGTCAATATGAGGAGATAACATATGAGGAGCTTCGAAGCAGCAGCTCAAACCAACACATGGAAGACGATGGGGAACGTTTTGAGATCAAGTTTCCGCCAATGTCAGATAGCGAAAAACTGTCTGGGGGTGATACCCCATGTCACATTGACAGCAAGTCCCAGAAAGGTTCTACTTGTAGTAAAAAGATTGACCAAACTGATGAGAAACCTTTTACCTGCGCTCATTGTGGGCAGATATTTGTATCAAAAATAGCTCTAAAAAGACACTCGCGATTACATACTGGAAATAAACTCTTTTCCTGCTCGGTTTGTGGGCAACAATTCACTCAGAGTGCAAACATAAAAAGACATGAACGAACCCACACTGGTGAGAAACCCTTTTCCTGCTCAGTTTGTGGGAAGACATTTGCTCAGAGTGGCAACTTAAAAAGACACGCACAAACCCATACTGATGAGAAATCTTTTGTCTGTTCAGACTGCGGCCAAACATTCACAACGAGTGGGGACTTTAAAAAACATGCCAGATGCCATATTAGCAGGAAACCTTATCTGTGCTCAGTTTGTGGGCAAATATTTTCGTCAAAGGAACTCTTAAAAAGACACACACAAACGCACTCTGGTGAGAAACCTTTTTGCTGCTCAGTTTGTGGCCACAGATTTGCTCAACATGTGAGCTTAAAGAGACACATAAGAATCCACACTGGTGAGAAGCCTTTTTGCTGCTCACTTTGTGGGAAGCAATTTGGCCAGAGCTCACACCTAAAGCGTCACACGATAAGCCACATTGGTGAAAAATGTTTTGCCTGCTCAATTTGTGATAAAAAATTCACAGACGCCGCGACTTTGAAAAACCATGCGAGAACCCACACTGGTGAGAAACCCTTTGCCTGCTCCATTTGCGGTAAAACGTTCACACAGTGTGGGCATTTAAAAAAACATGAAAGGATCCACACTGGCGAGAAACCCTTTGTCTGCTCAATTTGTGGTAAAAAGTTCACGGTGAGCGCCAATTTAAAGAACCATGAAAGAACTCACACTGGTAAGAAACCTTTTGCCTGCTCTGTTTGTGGTAAAAAGTTCACTGAGCATGGAAACTTAAAGAGACATGGGAGAATCCACACTGGTGAGAAACCGTTTGGTTGCACAGTCTGTGGTAAAAAGTTTACACTGCGTGCAACTTTGAAAAACCATGCAAGAACTCACACTGGGGAGAAACCTTTTGCCTGTTCCGTTTGTAGTAAGTGTTTCACATTGCCTACAACTTTAAAAAACCATGAACGGACTCACAACGGTGAGAAACCCTACACTTGCTCAGGTTGTGGTCAAAAATTCTCAAATGAAGCGAAAGCTAAAGGTCACAAATGTACTGGTGATCCATAGTTTCCTTTTACTTCGAAGACATCACACCCTCCATTATTGATGAAATAATTATCTGTGCAGTGGCTGTGCCCAAAAAAAAACTGTGCTTATGTGTTGATGAAAGAGCTCTTATGTGGAGCTTATTTAGCAAGCACGCCTATAAACTGTTGTGTTTAATTTAAGTATTTTTACGTCGATGTATTGTTTGTCGATGAATTAAACAAAACCTTCAAACAGATGACTTTCTCATTTTATATTAAAGCCTAGCTGGGCATACCACGACTAGTGCCACTCTTTTCCCAAATGGCTCAAGATATAGAGCAGTCATTTTTGGACCAAAATAATACTCCAAGTGTCTTTGGGCAACACAATGAACTCTTGACGTCTACGATATGCAGGTAGCCGCCTTGCATGGCTGACTGCTTTTAGTAGATAAATAGATAGATACTTTGTTCATCCCGTAGGGAAATTCACATTTCCAGCAGTCTCCTTTGTTGTTTATTACCAGATTAATAGGATGGCCTCAGGGTGCTTTGTTGTAGTTTAGCCACAGCGGAGTGAAAGACGTCACACACGCTAGTCCAAAAGTTCGACGTCCCTGCAGATGGATGGAAATCTTTGTGCCCAGGGATACACCACCTGGTGTTAGCGAGTCAACCTCCTATCCACTTCCCGCAGGCTTTCGTGTCTCTGTCTAACAGCGCTGAAGCCGGATAGCTCCGGGTAGCTACACTTTAGCATCCGAGATTCTAGAAGTGAGCCACGTTTCCGTAAAACACAGCAAACTGCACTCCCTGTGTGCTTTGATGTTTTTCACCAGCACAGCCAGTTCGTCCATCTTATTTGGTAGAGCGTTCACATTTACCATGATTACGAACGGTACCGAACACTTATAACGCCGCTAGCCGCTTAGCTAGCTTTCGGCTCTCCATCCGCGATAGGCCCCCTCATCACGCCCGCACGAGAATTCTTCAGGGCAAGGAGTTGATTCCTCGAATAAACGCATTTTTGTGCGTTAAAACCCATAACGATAGGATAGAAAGTAATCCAAAGTGTAGTTGTCAAACGGGACTAAGAACACCGAAGATAGAAGCAGACATTAAAACAATAAATTACAAAAAGTGCCAATTAACACGGAGCTGCTGGAAAGGCTGCCGCTCGCTCAGCACCGCTTTGATCTTTTGTGTGTGAATGCGTAAATTAGAAAGCGCTTTGGAGGTCCTCAGTGACTGGTAAAGCGTTATACAGTATAAACGCAGTCCATTCACGATTTCCCTGCCTCATAAAAATGTCTTTCGTACAAGGTATCTTACATTATTGTGTGCTGCGAAGCCAGCATTTAAATAATGTTAATACCATGGCTATTGCTTCCTTTGAATTCAGTTTATTCATAAAAATGGGGGTGGGGATGAGGACACAGTATTTCCCTTAAAAAACATGTCATGTAAAACAAAATTATCAAGGTAATTGCTCAAAAAGGGACTACAAAAATTGCAATTTTTTTCGTTTACAAACCACATTGATGAAATCGTTAGGATGAATATTGATCACGGAAACATTATTGCCGCCAGACATGGTGCTTTGGTCGCGAGCCAGAAAGGCGGTTTTGGTAGAGCTAACAGTCCCTAAAGAAGAGGGAATAGAGGCGGCATACGAGAGGAAATAGGCCAAATAAATGGATTTGGCAATCGAGTGCTGGGGGGCGGGCTGGAAAACTACTGGTAGTTTCTGGTTGTGGCTGCGGAGAAAGGATAGGAGCTGGGGGCCTCTGAACAACACCTAGGGGTCAGTGGGGTTGGCAGGAAGCACTCCAAGCCAATGCTCCGCTACCAGGAGATGTCCTGGGGTTAAAGGACCAAAACATAAATGACCTTTGGTCCCCAGATGATGACCCAGTCAGGCCCAAGGGTTCAGGGCACACACAAACATTCCAAGGCCATCCGAGGAGGCGCATCAGGCAGAAATGCCCGGCAGGAAAACCACCAATCCTGTATTTCCAATTGAATAAATATGAACAAATAATAAGATGTACATATATGTCTGTTCCATAAGTATTCTTAAATGTAAATGAAGAAAATTGGATGGGCCTACATTATTATTTTTCCTAATGCATTGCTGAGGTATCTGATTAAGACCCTGTATTGGCAGATACTAAATCAATTGCATCATGATTTTTTTTCCTCTTGCCCCAGCCCGTTTGTTAAAATTGCCGCCTAATGTCCCTATGCGATTCGAAAGGTTTACCCACCAGTGTTCTTGACTTGACTTTGCGCTTATTTCTGAAAAAAAATACTCAAACTTACTCCCTGTGCCTCTAATAATTATAAGGCCTTTGAGGCTCTTGTCATGCAGTCCTATTTAATGTCAAATTTTGTAGTAACTATTTATCGCGCCACAGGACGATACCTTTGTTTTCTTAGATGAATTATTTGAACTGTTGTCTTACCTAGTAATCTATGCAGACAGAATAACAATTATGGGGGGCTTTAACATTCATATGAACTCCCCACTCAGTTCACTTACTATTGCGTTTTGGTCTCTAATTGACATATTTGGTTTTAATCAACTGATAGATTTTCCGACTCCTAAAGATGGAAACGCACTAAACTTGGTTCTGACTTGAGGAGTTTCAACCTCAAATGTGACGTGTTACCGTGTACTACCGTTATTTCTGATTATTATTTTGTTACATTTGAGGTGCTGGCTAAATGTTGTATTAAAGAAACTGAAGGATATAGCGGCCGAAATATTTGCCCTGGCATAGTTTCTGAGCTCTCTGATCTTCTTTCAGGAGTAGTTGCGTCGTTTTTCTTTATATAAAGGCTCTATTGATTCACTCATGAATGAGTTTAATGCAACTCTGGCTAGGTTCCTGGATTCTTTGCCGCCCCTATGGCTTAAATCACAACCTAAAAGACGCACGCCTTGGTTTACCGATTAAACTAGATCACTTAAACAAGACTGCAGGAAATCTGAACCAAAATGGCGCGCTACCAAGCTTGAGGTTTTCCGTCAAACCTGGTGTGACAGCTTGTCAAGGTAAAGGGCAGCCCTTGCCTCTGCAAAATTAGCCTATTTTTCAAAGGTGATTGCTGCTCAAAAGAATAACCCCCAAATCCTTTTCGACACTGTAGCATCGCTAACAAGGCAACCGATTATCCCAGATAGTTCTACCCATTCAGCCCATGACTTTATGGTCTTCTGTGATAAGAAGATTCAACACGTACGGGAAGAGATTTCTAAAGACCATGTAAATACGTTACATATTAAAGGTCTGAAAATCATAGATGTGCGACATGGTGGCTGTCCAGGGATTTTTTCTCGATTTAGTGATCTGTCACTTGATTATCTTAAGCTGGTGGTGAATACGGCCAAACCGACTACTTGCCTGTTTGACCCGCTTCCAGGTTTGTTGATTAAAGGTCCTTTTGGGGTCCTTGGACATTCAGTTCTAAATATTATAAACATATCCCTCTCCTCAGGTGTAGTTCCAGCGGCTTTCAAGTCCGCTGTTATTAAACCTACACTGAAACGACACAACCTTGATTCCAGAAAGCTTATGTAATTATGGACATGTGTCAAACCTACCGTTACTTTCTAAAGTACTTGAAAAAGTTGTGGCACAACACCTGAATTATTTTATATCCGGGAACAATCTTTTTGAATCCATGCAATCAGGATTCAGGGCTAACCATTCCAGTGGGACAGCCCCGATTAAGGTAACCAATAATCTACTGGCAATGGACTCCGGCGTTTCATTACTCTTGCTGCTGCCTTTGACACTGTGGACCATTATATCTTGCTAGAACGGTTGGAAAAATCGATTGCAATCTCGGGAACCGTCCTCTTATGGTTCAGATCCTACCTCTCAGATAGGACGCACTGTGTTAAATACGATGAAATTACATCAAAGCCCTTCAGTGTTACTACCTGTGGTGTTCTGCAGGGTTCAGTACTTGGCCCCCTTCTTTTCAGCATTTACATGCGTCCATTAGGTGATGTTATTTGCAAGTTTAATATCAGTTTCCATTGCTACGCAGATGACACTCAACTATATACTCATGTATGACAAGATGGCGCCACGCGTTAGTGCAGCGGCTTCACGTGTCTCTCCAGTAAATCTTTTTACTTTTAGATAGATAGATAGATAAATAGATACTTTATTCATCCCCGCAGGGAAATTCACATTTCCAGCAGCATTCCTGCGCTTAGAGGTCTAAATATAATGGAAGCTAGAGTTCTTGTTGGTGATAGAAAGGAGTGGAGAGGTGTTGTGAAAGGATAGTGGGATTGTGGACACATTCTTAAGGATGGGCTGGGCACCCGTATGATGCGGCAGGGGTAAACTAGTGAAAGCTGTCGGGCCCTGCTGTTGAACAAAAGAGTGCGTTGTGTCACCCTGACCCGAGTGACATGGCCGCTTTCTGGTGTCCCATTTCATCTGGAGGGACGAAAGCATGACCGACTTGGGGGCCAAGGTGCCTAACTTGTTTGGGCAATTGGGTTGGCCATGGTCTAAAAATTTTTGTGTGTTTTTTTTTTTGCTATTTATTTCCCTTTTATTTTCTTTGTTATTGTAAGTGTGTGTCTTGCTGTCGTTTACCCCTCTTGAGGGATATGACCAAGGTAGATAGATAGATCCCTGTTCTGAGAACAATACAATAATAAAGCAAAAAGAATACAATATACAAATACCCAATGTGACGTGCTAATACCCACTGTAGCGTGTTATATAGAGTGCTGCACAGAATACATATTGCAATAAAATTTGGTAATATGCAATGTAGCGGGTGTGGTTTAATGTGAGCCTTTACTCTGCCGGGTGGAGTTAAAGAGCCTCATGGCATGAGGAAGAAAGGATCTCTTCAGTCTGTCCGTGGTACAAGACAGTGACAGCAGTCTGTCTCTGAAGCTGCTCTTCTGTCTGGATATAATGCTGTGTAGTGGATGTGATGAATTGTCCATGATTGACTGCAGCTTTTTCAGTGCCCGTCTCTCAGCTACTGTTGTCAGGCTGTCCAGCTCTGTGCCCACAACAGAGCTTGCTTTCCTCGCCAGTTTATTGAGACAAGAGGCATCCTTCTTCATGACGCTTGCCACAACTGAAAAGATCTACATTTATACAGCGCTTTTCAAGTCAATGACTTCCCAAAGCGCTTTACAATGTGCTCCACATTTTCCAATAGCGGCCTTGCAGCCATGTAAGGCGCTAACCTGCTTATTGGGGTATTAGGGGTTCAGTGTGTTACCCAAGGACACTTCGACATGTAACACCGACGAGCCGGGATTCGAACTGGGATCCCTTGATCCCAAGACGAGCGCTCTACCTCCTGAGCTACTGCCGCCCAACTGTCTCATAGAATGTTTTCAGGAGCTTTTTGCAGATGTTGAAGGAAGCCAGCCTACTGAGGAAGCTAAGTCAGTTTTGACCTTTCCTACATAGAGCTTCTGTGTTGGCAGTCCAGTCCAGTTTGTTGTCCAGCTGCACACCCAGGTATTTGTAGGTCTGGACAAATACTACACATTCTCCTTTGATGGTTACAGGAACCGGGTGAGTTCAAGTTCTCCTGTACCACCACCATCTCCCTGGTCTTGGTGGTGTGCAGGTGCAGGTGGTTTGAGTCGCTCCATTGGACAAGTCCTGAATCAATTTCCTGTACTCCTCCTCCTGCCCACTTCTGATACATTCCACGATCGCAGTGTCATCAGCAAACTTTTGCACGTGGCAGGACTCAGAGTTGTACTGAAAGTCTGATGTATACAGAGTGAATAGGAACGGAGAGAGCACGGTCCCCTGCGGAGATCCTGTGCTGCTAACCACAGTGTCCGATGTACAGCCCCCCTGTTTCACATACTGTAGTCTGCCTGTCAGGTAGTCCGTATTCCATTCTACAAGGTGTGAGCTAACTCCCATCTCTGTCAGTTTCCTACTCAGTAGCAGAGGCTGTATGGTATTGAAGGCACTGGAGAAGTCCAAAAATGTAATCCTCACAGCCCCCTTAGCCCTATCCAGGTGAGAGAGGGATCGGTGTAGCATGTAGACTATAACATCCTCCACTCCCACCTTCTCCTGGTAAGCAAGTTGCCAGTAACTTATTAACCTGGGTCTAAGATTAGACTTCAACTCATTTCACGACTACAACACCAACAACATCCCATAGGACATACGAAGACCACCGGGATCTCCCTGGGAGATTTGCCCGCCCGACAAGCGACGGAGACAGCGGAGGGAACGTAAGCAAAAACGAGGCTCTCGGGGAGGCCTAGCAGTATTTTTGTGATCACGGAGTCTTGGGTTGACCCGCAGATCCTCGACGCTGCAGTCCAGCTAGCAGGACGCACGCTACACCGACACGACCGCAACGAAGACTCCGGTAAAAAAAGAGGTGGGGGACTATGCGTTTACGTGCATAACGCGTGGTGCAATAACAGCAGAATCATCGATACACACTGCTCGCCCGATATAGAGTTTCTAGCAGTATCGTGTAGACCATTCTATCTACCGAGAGAGCTAACTGTGCTCATTGTGATAGTTGTTTACATCCCTCCAGATGCTAACGCTAGCACAGCGCTAAACCTCCTGCTCGCTGCCATCAACAAACAACAGCTTGCACACCCCGACGGAGCTTTCATTATCGCTGGCGACTTTAATAAGGCATGTTTAAGGACTGTACTTCCAAAATTATTTCAAAATGTGAACTGTGCAACAAGGGGGGAACAAACTTTGGACCACGTATACAGTAACATCAAAAACGCATATAAAGCTTCTCCCCTCCCCCACTTAGTCAAGTCCGATCACCCATGTCTGTCTCTCACCTCCCCATACACCCCCATCCAAAGAAAAACAAAGCCTGTAACAAGGACAACACAAACGTGGCCTGAGGGAGCCCTCTCTCAGCTGCAGGACTGGAAGGGGGATTACCTTATGTGTGGTCCCTTCTCAAGGTTTCGTCATTTTCCTCATGTTGAGGTTTTTGAGTTTTTCCTTGCCCTCGTATATGTTTTAGATCAGGGGATGATGTAATAATAGTTTGTGGTTTAAAATAATCTGTGGTCTGTGCGGCCCTTTGAGACTCCTTGTGTTTAAGGGCTATGCCCATGAACATGACTTGACTTTATAGAGTCTTTTGTAATCATTACATTACCAATCAAGGGGATTACATATTAATATTCACGTGTTTTAATTGTGTTTAATAAATACAAATCTTGATCCCCCCATTGTATAACAATGGCCGATTTTGCCATGTCACATATGCCCAATAGGAGAACACACTGTCACATGAGTCGCTGTGTTGACGCAGTATAGTTAGTTTGAAATTTACTGTCCGAATAGAAAGAAAAACAGTTATATCCGCTTTTGGTCTGGACCAGACAAGCCGACCAAAGGATTTCTCTGGTCCTAATGGACCCTAAGTATTACATGCTCAAATAGAAACATTTGATAAGTGTATCCATGTGAATAATTTATTTAAAAGTTTGCAAACATTTGCTATATACTACTTCGACCGCAAAAACCATCAACTCTAACTTTGACATTGCCTGTACATCAAGAACTAGAAACAATAAGAGAACAGTAAGAAATAGGAGAAGAAAGCTAATCTTAACACAAACTCGTAATAGAATCATTTGATCTGTTTGAGAGAGGCCAGGCGCTCCCTGATGAGCTGATTTTCCTCTGACATCTTGGAGATGGTCTTGAGAACAGATAGCTTTGCCTGTCCAAAAGCAAATACAGGAAAAGTGATTTTTTGAGCTACAGCTGACAAAAAAAGAAACATCAAATAAGATGTATTAACAACTACAGTTTAAAGAATGAATGACAGAGCAAAATAAGTTGGAAAGAAAAACAAGTGTTTCCCCCTATTAATATTTAAGGCTGTTTACTGCACATATATAAGTACATTACATAGTATATTACAAACACCAAGTGGCTGTGCTAAATGTTAACTAGCTGTTGATTATTATTCCAGGCACAAAAAAAACTTGTATTGTCCTGTTTTCCCCAGGTTATTTAGGTTATTATTTTGTAACATGATTTTCAACTAAGTCCGAAAAAATGTTTTAGTCCAAAGACATTTTTGTATTCAACTCCTTACTTGAAAGAGTATGTGATCATCATTAATATGCTGATCATAAACAATCAAAATAAATATGCTTCAAAATCAAAGTAGGGCACCTTATCCTTGTCTCTGGAGGTTTTGCTTTGGGATATCTTGGAGAAGGCGAAAGGATCGATATCACTTTTGCAAACCTGTTCAGAAACTTGCAAAACAAAATATCATTGTCAGACTGGTAAATGATTCAAGGCTTGAAGTAACATGTTTCTTTTAAGAAAGAGGTTTGCTAATAAAACTTTATTTTTTTTTAGAATTGTTTATTTTTCAGCCTAACCCAAGGAAGGGAAGTTTTATACATGTCATATACAAAGCAAAAGCCTATTGCTAAAGAGACACTAAGTTTATTGTAACACTAGTATAGAGTTCAAATACAGTGCTGTGAAAAAGTATTTGCCCGCTTCCTGATTTTTGTGGTTTTGAATATTTGCCACTCAAATCATGAAACCAATTTTTAATATCCCAAAGAGACAACCCAAGGAAAAACAAAATGCACTTTTGAAATGTTGATTCAATTTATTAAGGCATCAAAAAAATACCTATCTGGCCCTATTTCAAAGAGTAATTGTTAAATCACATAGTAATTGTGACTAACCACCATTTTGGGAAAGCTGAGTTCAAAATGGATTGCCACCACGTGTGTTGAATAACAAAATCACCTAAAATGAATCTGTTACACTAAGTCATAGGTGTCAAACTCACGGCCTACGAGCCACATCCGGCCCGGTGTACAATTATATCTGTCCCGTCAAATCGTTTTATATTTATCTATCATATTGGCCCGGCTCTATGAAACGCTGATGACTCTCAAACTAAATATCCCACTATGCAGCGCTTCTGCTGCCGCCACAAGACTTGCAGAAAAGGTTCCCGCATCAATCCAGTTAGCTGTAGCCTGACGAGCGCAGCCACTTTATAAAAACTATCTACTGACAAACAACACGTCGGCCATTTGAAAAACAAGACCTACAAGTGCATTAGTAGTGAGTCTTTAGTGTCAAGAAGCGGGAGACTTGACGCCCAGGGACAAACCTCTATCTATCACGACGTAACAGAAGGCTAAACGAAGAAGTGAAGAGTGACGTTTCTGTTGCTGTGGATTAGACGGATGCTAAACCCTAATAAAGGCCGAGCAAGAAGTTCATTCGGAAAACGGAGCCTTTAAAACCAAGGAGAGGCTGAATATTTGTTTACTGATATTGCCGGTAAACCGGTGCGTCTCCATTGTGGAGCTAATGTGGCCGTAATTAAGGAATTTAATATAAAATGGCACTACAAGACAAATCATCAGAGTAAGCTAAAAAAACTGAATGCAGAGCAGAAGATACAGAAAGTTGAAGAGTAAAGAAGACTATGAGTACCCAGCATATGTTTTTCACCAAAGTAAAATTCCCAAAGTGAAAAGCACTAGTCAAGTCACATTTATTTGTATAGGCCTTAATCACAAAAATGTCTCAAAGGACTGCACAGGATTAAAGTTTATACTTCTATTTTTTTCATATTTTGAATTTGTATAGTTTTGAGAGGAGCTATTTTATAGAAAGCAAAGTGTTTAAGGTTATTTGATGTTTAAGTTTGTTTATTTCAGGAATAGTATTCCTGTCTGTTTTTAGTTCATATGTTTGTTTAAAAAGTCATTTTTAAGTGTATTCAATAAATATTTTACAAGTTTGGCCCGCGACTAAAGGTGTTGATTGAGTTTTGGCCCTCTGTGCAATTAGGTTGGACACTCCTGCACTAAGTAAAGGAGCTACAAAATATCAAGAACACAGATGGCATGCCACGATCCCAAAAAATTCCAGAAGAAGTTAGAAAAAAAAATGATTGAAATCAATCAGTCCGGAGAAGGTCACAAATCCATTTCTGGGAGCCATTATACACTAATTGAGAAAACTGGGAAAAGTGGCAAACCTTTCCAGGAGTGGTCGCCAAACTAAGATTACTCCGACATTGTGTCACAACGGCTCCTCCAGCAGGTTACAAAACAACCTCAAAAACATCTAAGAAACCGCAGGCCTTGCTGCCCTCAGGTAAGGTCAGTGGTAATGATTCCACTATAAGATAAACACTCATCAAAAATGGCATCCATGGATCCATGAGAGAGGTTCCCACGTGAAAACCACAGAGCGAATAAAGGAAGGAGGGAGATAGATAGATAGATAGATAGATAGATAGATAGATAGATAGATAGATAGATAGATAGATAGATAGATAGATAGATAGATAGATAGATAGATAGATAGATAGATAGATAGATAGATAGATACTTTATTCATCCCAGAAGGGAAATTCACATTTCCAGCAGCATCCCTGAGCTGAGAACAGTACAATAATAAAGCCAAAAGAATACAATATACAAATACCCAGTGTGACGTGCAAATGCCCACTGTAGCGTGTTATATAGAGTAACTAAATAGTGCTACACAGAATACATATTGCAGTAAGATTCAGTAATATCCGAAGTAGGTGGTGTGGTTTAATGTGGGCCTTTACTCTGCCGGGTGGAGTTAAAGAGCCTCATGGCATGAGGAAGAAAAGATCTCTTCAGTCTGTCCGTAGTGCAAGACAGTGACAGCAGTCTGTCGCTGAAACTGCTCTTCTGTCTGGAGATAATGCTGTGTAGTGGATGCGATGGATTGTCCATGATTGACCTCAGCTTTTTCAGTGCTCGTCTCTCAGCTACTGTTGTTAGGCTGTCCAGCTCTTTGCCCACAACAGAGCTCGCTTTCCTAGCCAGTTTGTTGAGACGAGAGGCATCCTTCTTCTTGACGCTGCCTCCCCAACACGCTGCCGCATAGAAGAGGGCGCTTGCCACTACTGTCTCATAGAATATTTTCAGGAGCTTTTTGCAGATGTTGAAGGAGGCCAGCCTTCTGAGGAAGTAAAGTCGGCTTTGCCCTTTCCTAAATAGAGCTTCTGTGTTGGCAGTCCAGTCCAGTTTGTTGTCCAGCTGCACACCCAGGTATTTGTAGGTCTGGACAAATTCTACACATTCTCCCTTGATGGTTACAGGAACCGGGTTAGTTCTGGTTCTCCTGAAGTCCACCACCATCTCTCTGGTCTTGGTGGTGTTTAGGTGCAGGTGGTTTGCGTCGCTCCATCGGACAAAGTCCTGAATCAATTTCCTGTACTCCTCCTCCTGCCCGTTTCTGATACATCCCACGATCGCAGTGTCGTCGGCAAACTTTTGCACATGGCAGGACTCAGAGTTGTACTTAAAGTCCGATGTATATAGAGTGAATAAGAACGGAGAGAGAAGGAAAGGAAGAAAGGAAGGATGAAGGGAAG
The DNA here is from genome assembly GCF_059441175.1 of Urocampus carinirostris. Lineage (NCBI taxonomy): Eukaryota > Metazoa > Chordata > Actinopteri > Syngnathiformes > Syngnathidae > Urocampus > Urocampus carinirostris. The sequence goes on along the minus strand of NC_142357.1, from coordinate 4,670,064 downwards.
GAAGAAAAAAAACGTTAGTGTGTAAAAATGCATATTATAGCAGTCCTTTTTGCTTTTCCAAAATTCATGGGGAAAATTAATTTAAATATGACGTTTTTAAGGGATACCTTTTTGGGATTTGTCGGACTGATTAGTTTTTTTTTTTTTCATTCACAATTCATAAAAATAACTTTTGGTGTTTGCCAGTGTCTTCAATATTAAGAATTTAATTTACTTCCCTGCCTATTGGTTAAATAGTTTGTTTAAATGGCCATCACACCTTTATATTTTCCTTCGGTATATTGTTTCAACAGCAAATTTTAGAAACTTGCCTTCCAAACTGATATAAAAATAAACAAAATCAAGGTCGGTAATTGTCTTTAATACGGATAATAGTATTACTTGATTTGTAAAAAAAATGTTCAACGGCATGTGTTGATGTGCGACAGCTGGCAAAATGATGGTTAAATAAGATTAGCAGAAGATTAACCGTGAGCTGTTGTTATTTATTTCATTTTTTAAATAAATGTTTTGTTATTACCTTTATACTGCGTGAATACGGCGGCTCCTTTGAGTGTCTCCTTGCTCCTGCCATCGTTGGACTTTTTAGCTAGCTCGGACAGTTTAACTTTGAGCGGACAGATAGTTGTTTCCTTTCTCGCACTCTTTTGCTTGCGACCGTTCTTGGAAATGACATCAAAATTACACCGCGCTTTCTCTTCATATTTTCCTCTTGAGTGACAAGGTGAGCCCAAAAATAATATTTTCGGTTGTTTCTTTGACTTCATAAAGCTTTTCATCTTCAAGAAAACGCGACCGCAAAATAAATAAATAAATACCTTTCTATGTTATTAATCAGTACAGCCAAAAGGTGGAGGTGTTACCCATTATATACAACTAGTATATAATAATAATAGTATGATGATTGTAGTTGAAATAGTTTTTTTTTTAGATTGAACTGATTCCACTTCACGGTTTTATTTTGGGGGCTAGGGGTAGTCTGTATATTTCACGTAGTTTGCTCAAATTAAATTAAATTAATACTTTTCTCATTTGTGTATACTGCATGCGTAAGAATCAATAGCGAGGGCGCGTGACGTCACACAAACCATTTTTTTTTCCAGAATTTTCCGGCCTAGGAGCTGATGACGCTTGATTGCGTGTTGTAAATTTAAAGAAAGACTTCTGAGTTTTGAAAGGAAAATGAGAATATAATAATACTTTTTGAATGTTTGGTTAATAGTTTGTTTGAGAAGTTCAGTAGATTAACTTAAACGTAGGTGTAGGCGATATTAATTAATTTTGGTATTGATCTTATCCAAGTTAATACTGGGTAGTATCGATTAATACCGAAAGATTCGATAACTTTTGCTTAGAAAAGTCATGATCATTGACTTGCGTTAATTTCTAACTATAATAAACAGCATTAACATTTTAGGCGAATTAAAATGTTTTTCTTTTTTTAAAATTCTATAACTACAATGCAAACTTTGAAGGTACAGTGTGTACTATTAAGCGCCTCCTAGAATTGCCGTTTAAAAAATAAATACTCGTAGGACCAGAAAACTGCTTTTATTTTGCTTATCATGAGGCTCATCAATAGGGAGCTGACTTTAATGTAAGCCATCTTGCAACTACGGGTAACCAAAAACCGCAAAAAGGCTGAGAAAAAAAATAAAAATAAACACAGTGACTGTTGGTCACTTTGAGTTTCCACGGTTGGTTTTCTTCCTTGTGCTGTTTAGCAACCGTTCTCAGTTGCACTGTACAATATCTCATCTCATCTCATTAGCCGTACCGCTTATCCCCATTAGGGTCGCGGGGGGGCTGGAGCCCATCCCAGCCATCTCCGGGCAGTGGGCAGGGGACACCCTGAACTGGTTGCCAGCCAATCACAGGGCACGCGGGGACAGATAACTCACTCGCTCATTCACACCTAGGGACAATTTGGACCGGCCAATTCACCTGACATGCATGTTTTTGGAATGTGGGGGGAAACCGGAGTGCCCGGAGGAAACCCACGCAAGCACGGGGAGAACATACAAACTCCGCACAGGAAGTCTGGAGCTGGATTTGAACCCACGCAGGAGGTTCCCATGACATGAACTGTGCCGCACATGCGCTAACCACTGCGCCGCCGTGCTTTTACTGTACAATATCTAATGGTAAAATGTTATACACTGTCCCTTTAACAGTATAAAAATTGGATATAATTCCACTCTAAAAAATGTCAACTAGACAACCATAATACGTTCCAATACACAATATTTTGAAAATGAAGTCAGCAGTGCAAATAAAGTGTAAACACAATTGATCCAATGTTGAAGGTTATAGTATATGTTCGGTTCACGGATCCCTTAACCACATGGCTCATCGGGGCACCAATAAGGACGTAACTCTTGGCAGCCTTCTCCACTGTTGATGGTCCCTGGCCTGTTCTTGGGTCGTAGCAAAGTCCATTCTTTGATGTTGTCGGCCCAGTTCTTTTTCATTCTTCCTCTCATCCTTCCCCCTTAGACTGTGCCCTGGAAAATTATCTTGGTCAGTACTGTTGATCTTGTGATGTGACCATACCATGAAAGTTTATGTCTGCTTACAATTTACAATATGCCCTTATGGTGTTGCGCACCGTTTTGTTTGTCACATGGGCTAACTAGCTGATGCCTAGAAGTTTCCGATAGCATTGCATCTCCATGGCCCAGTTTTGCTGTGAGCGTCCATGTCTCGCAAGCGTAGAGGAAGATGGAAGTAGCCAGCGCTTGCATGAGTCTGTTTTTACTGCTATGTTGTTGTACCTCCAGATGGGTTTATCCTGGCAAGTGTCGCTGTAGTTAGTGATGTTGTGTCCCCTGTACTGACTGTACCTTCATGTTGCTCCAGAGCTTCGGACATGATCCTCTACAGGAAGATGTTGAATAAACTTGGCAAGAAAATGCAGCCTTGTCTCACACTGACTGTGGTTCCAAACCATGCTCCAATGGTACTATTGATAAGTACCGCACTCTTGGCATTGGCATTTACTGTAGTTGTTCAATGGTCTTAACAAGTTTCTGGCTCATGTTGTACCTCCGCATGGTGGCCCGCAATGCGGCTTGCCCTACTCCGTCAAACGCCTACTTGAAATCAACAAAACGTGATAGAGGTTTCTCTGGTGATGTTGAAACTTCTCACATAGTATGCGTGGACTAAAAATCTGTTCTGTGGTGCTCGATCCGAAGTATTTACTCGTTATCGATATTTGGACCGATCCACCCATCCTCATTTAAAAGTAGTTTTAAGTAGTTCCCATTTTGAGAGAAATGTCTGGCATTGAATGAATTAAGATTCATGCCTGATGCACCCTGTATTCATAAAGGAGGGGTTGTACAGGTGCTTGAAATCCTTGAAAATGATTGAATTTTAATGTTGTGTTTTCAAGGTCAGGAAAATGTCTTGCATTTTGGGTTAGGTGCTTAAAAAATCTTGAAATTTTAGTCAATTTCAAATTGACAAAACTTTCAAGCATTTGATCAAATGAAGAAAAAAAAAGTCCATGATTGTCATCATGGCATTCTCATATGAAGCGTTACTGCCCCTACTGGTTGAATCCAAGAGGATAGCTCCATTTAGAAAACTGTATTTTGTGGCTCGTCTCACTGAGAAGAGCTGGCTGGCTCTTTCAGCTCCCAATAGTGATAGGCTGGTGTACACTGTCAATTAAATAGCCAGGGTGGGCATGCGCAGTGTACGTCTCCGACTAAATATAAAATGGGAAGAATAGCGTCCACTATCTTTTTGTGGCTTGTTGAAAAGAAATTCATCAATTAAATCGGATTCTGGGGAAAGCCAGAAGAACGTAAATAAATTCTGATCACCACCAATGCTCTATAGATTGTTATCAGGTTTGGGAATCGACTGAGGTGGCATCGGGAGAGAAAGCAATGGCGACGCTGATGGTAAAATGTTATACACTGTCCCTTTAACAGTATAAAAATTTGATATAATTCCGCTCTCAAAAATGGTTATAGCTTTCTTTGGGTATATCGCATAAAACTACTGATACAGCTAAGCTAACTACCTCCACAAGCTACCCCTGCATGCTGTATTTCAGCATTGACGGATCCATTAATCATGAAATGGATGGCCTGGAGCTACAACTCATGGGAAACTGATGCTTTTGGGATTTTTTTTTTCATCATCGCAAAGACATGGCGTATGTCGAGGACACACAATGCTAGCACGCAGCCAGCTGTTCTCTAAGTTACTTTTTTTACTCAGAAGGGAGAAGCCCTCCAATTTCGTTATACTTTTCAAATGACAATAAAACAATCCAATCACCTGTGTTATCATTTGTAGATTTATAGTTGTTATTTTGTCAGACGTATACTCTCAGTAGGTAATGACATCAACTGGAGGTAAGTTTAACCCTCTGGGGGCTTTTATCAAGGTGATATGGTACTTTGCAGATTTTCACTTTTCAAGGGTGGTTCTGGTCAATGTTCCCTCTAAGCTGCATGTGTGCGCAATTGCGCACTACCCAGAGCTTTTCCGCGCACAAGAAAATTTAGCCAGCTCACAAAAATCAGGGCTCGAAATTGCTAATTAAGAAGCAAATTAAGTCAAAGTTACAGTGCATTAAGATATATATATGTATATGTATATATATATATATATATATATATATATATATATATATATATATATATATATATATATATATATATATATATATATATATATATATATATATATATATATATCAAGATCACATTCACATTTCTGACTCTTTCTGGGAGATTGATACAGAGGAGGAGATTCAGCCCCCTCGCTCAACCCAACTGATGTGTTAGGAGTCATTAAGTGACCAAACCCCCAAATTCCAACCCCTAATGCCGAGTGCCAAGCAGGAAAGCAATGAGTACCAATGTTGTACGTCTAAGATATGACCCGGCCGAGGTTTGAACAGGCAACCTCCCAGTCTCAGAGCGGGCGCCCTGGCCTTATCTATTATATTTACGGTTGTACAAAAACTTTTCATTCAGTAAAAAAAACACTGGTTTGAATATGAGGCTAAAATACATGAACTATCATACCATTGTTTATTTCATATCTAGAAATTTGTATAGTGGAATCCCTACCTATGGGTCGCCACAATTTACCTATATTTACTATTACAGTATTTGTATTCTGTTACATTGCTGTTTTTCTTTTTTGGTTTGACTTTCAGAATTTTGTTTTGCAGTTTTAATAGAAAAAAAGCAACCATATACATATATATATATATATATATATATATATATATATATATATATATATATATATATATATATATATATATATATATATATATATATATATATATATATACATATATATATATATATATATATATATATATATATATATACAGTAAGTAAATTATTATTTTTTAGACCCGGCTAATGGGGAGCTAAAAGTGAAAATCTGCGAAGTAGCGACGCCCCTTCAAAAAAAAAAAATCTCATCTCATCTCATTATCTGCACCGCTTATCCTTATTAGGGCCGCGGGGGGGCTGGAGCCCATCCCAGCCATCTCCGGGCAGTGGGCAGGGGACACCCTGAACTGGTTGCCAGCCAATCGCAGCTGCAAATCACATTAGTTCTCGCAGCTAGCTGCGTTCTTCATCGACGCACGAGCCGAGTGATCCACCGCTAAGAGTCGTACAGCTGGGCGATTTTACGTCCGCCCGGGACGATCGGAGACAAATTCACGACAGGGTTTTTACAGCGGGTGCCGTTCGGTTGCTCCCGCGAGCGAGCCCCTAACCCGCAGCGCGGGTACTTTTGGGCACGATACGCACGACACCGACACAGTTACGGGGGTCCCGCGCACGTCCGCCGCCTTTCGCCCGCCGCGAGCGGACGGCTGCCTGTCGTCGCGCCACGCTACTGGGGTCGTCGAACAAGCGTGCTTCCCCCAGTTACGGGGGTAGCCCGATCACGCCCGCCGCCTTTTGTCGGGTTTTTTTTTAACCATTACAGACCGCGAAGCTCTGAAGCCGCGAACGTCGAACCGCAAAGTAGCGAGGTCCGCTATATATATATATATACTGGACTGTCTCAGAAAATTTGAATATTGTGATAAAGTTCTTTATTTTCTGTAATGCAGTTAAAAAAACAAAAATGTCATACATTCTGGATTCATTACACATCAACTGAACTATTTCAAGCCTTTTATTATTTGAATATTGCTGATTTTGGCTTACAGCTGAAAAAAACTCAAAAATCCTATCTCAAAATATTAGAATACTTCCTCAGACCAAGTAAAAAAATAATTTTATAACAGCAAAACTAAATCAAACATTTGAAAATGTCCATTGATGCACTCAGTACTTGGTTGGGAATCCTTTTGCACGGATTACTGCATCAATCCGGCGTGGCATGGAGGCAATCAGCCTGTGGCATTGCTGAGGTGTTATTGATGCCCAGGATGCTTCGATAGCGGCCTTCAGCTCATTTGCATTTGTAGGTCTGGTGTCTTTCATCTTCTTCTTAACTATACCCCACAAATTCTCGATGGGGTTCAGGTCAGGGGAATTAGCAGGCCAATCAGGGACAGTGATGCCATGGTCAGTGCACCAGTTACTGGTGGTTTTGGCACTGTGGGCAGGTGCCAGATCATGCTGGAAAATGAAATCCTCATCTCCATAGAGCTTTTCAGCAGATGGAAGCATGTAGTGCTCTAAAATCTCTTGGTACACAGTTGCATTTACTCTGGACTTGATGAAACACAGTGGACCAACACCAGCAGCTGACATGGCTCCCCAAACCATTGCTGACTGTGGGAACTTCACACTGGATTTCAAGCAACTTGGATTTTGCTCTTCTCCAGCCTTTCTCCAGACTCTGGCGCCTTGACTTCCAAATGAAATGCAAAACTTGCTTTCGTCTGAAAAGAGGACTTTGGCCCACTCTGCAACTGTCCAGTGCTTCTTCTCCATAGCCCAAGTCAGACGCTTCTTCCGTTGTCTTGAGTTCAGAAGTGGCTTTACCATGGGAATACGCCTATTGTAGCCCATTTCCCGGACACGTCTGTGAACTGTGGCTTTTGATACCTGGACTCCAGCTTCAGCCCACTGTCTTTGAAGCTCCCTCAAATTCTGGAAGCGGCTCTTCTTCACAATTTTGTTAAGGCTGCGGTCATCTCTCTTGGTTGTGCAGCGTTTCCGGCCACATTTTTCCCTTCCGACAGACTTTTTGTGGATATGCTTTGAAACTGCACTCTGTGAACAGCCTGCTCTTTGAGAAATTTCTTTTTGTGTCTTACCCTCCTGATGGAGGGTATCAATGATGGTCCTCTGGACAGCAGTCAGATCAGCAGTGATTTAGTTTACTGAACCAAGCTGAGTGTTTTTAAGGCTCAGGAAACCCTCGCAAGGTGTTTCGAGTTAATTAGATGATTCAGGTGATTAGTTGAATAGCCTACTTGTATACTTTTTCATGATATTCTAATATTTTGAGATAGGATTTTTGAGTTTTCTTAAGCTGTAAGCCAAATTCAGCAATATTAAAATAATAAAAGGCTTGAAATAGTTCAGTTGATGTGTAATGAATCCAGAATGTATGACATTTTTGTTTTTTTAATTGCATCACAGAAAATAAAGAACTTTATCACAATATTCTAATTTTCTGAGACAGTCCAGTATATATATGTTTGGATTCCAATTTGTAAAAGGGATATACGTTTCAGTATGGATTATAATTATTCGATATCAATAACAAGTGTTGGTGGTATAGTGGTGAGCATAGCTGCCTTCCAAGCTGTTGACCCTGGTTAGCGTTAGGGTCCGGTTCGATTCCGGCCAATCTTTAAGCGCTTTGGGAAGCCTTAACATTTCAATAAAAACTGACCCTTTCAGACGATCACAATTAAAAACTAACTCAAGGGGGGCAGGGTTTAAATTATGCAATGATCATGAAATTTCTGAGCAAATAGTATCAGATTGGTATCAATACATACTACCCTGTATTAAAATGATCGAATTGATACCAAAAATACCAGTATCGCCTGAGCATCATGTCACTGGCCTATTTACCCCAGAAAAGATCCACATTCCTGTTTAAACTCAATCAGTTTTTATGTCAGTACCCATATTGATTAAAAACAATCAGAAACAATGATCTCGTGTTTCAGTAATTTTTTTTTTATTTAGGTCCCATCAGATAAGCACACTCACTGCTATGTGAAATTGTTGCCTTTTGTCAAATGCACGACGCAAAAAATTAAACCCTCAAAATTTCTATCGTATATCATTACAGTAGAGCCCTGGCATACGACATGGATCGGTTCAGAGGAAGGGATCGCAGAGTGCAATCGCCAGATAGTGGGGGATCGAAACCTATGCTAATTATCTCGAAATCCTATGTACACCAGATAACAAATAACAAAATATAGAGTAAGTACTACTTATATGTAACATTTGTGAAGAGGATTTCATAAGATTATAAAAAAAGAAACTGAAAAGTGGGACTTGAGCGGATTCATGCAAGGGTGGAGATAGCAGAAAAAACATTTCGAACCATAAAGACAAAATGTCGTATAGCGGGGACACCGTATCCCAGTGGTCTAGTGTATAGAAATGCAGACATCTTTTAATGACATAACTATTACCTCATTCAATGCCATAAAGTACAAATACGTTTTCAGAAGCATTGTCCCTGAGTGCAGAAACGTAAGAATCTTTTTTGTTTGTTTTAGTTTTAAAAACTATAATAAAGTGTTTGGTGCAGCTCATCTGTAAGTATCAAGCCTCTGGGAAATATTTCAGTATGATAAATCACCATTAGATGGCAGAAGTGACTTTGATTAGATCTTTGTCCACATATCAAGCAAGCCTTCACTTCTTAAAGATGCATCCTGTATCCAGCGATTGAGTGTGTACGCGACCTCATATAGCAGGTAGGCATAATAAAGCATTGTGGTCAGAGTAGCTATGATATGCATACATACAGTTTTTAAAAAGATCAGATTCCCATTATTGTCAGGGTGGAGGGGATGACGTTCGGTGCATGTACACAGGAATTTGATCTCCATCACGTCACCTGTAGACATCGGGTGCTGAAAAGTTGCAAAGTTCATGGATCACTTACAGTATCGATAACTTCAGTGATCTTGCATTAATTTGTTATTTTGTGTAAAATTAGCCCTTGTGTTTATGAAAAGCATTGTTTAAATTTTGGAGGTATCACACATAGAAAAGAAAGCATCAATGTGAAAGTTCTGCTTGAAATGCATTCTTTCGGAAGTTTTCCTGGAAATAACTAATATCGAGAAATCCTTTAATGTTTAATTTTTAATGTTTTAAGCTAGAAACAGTTTTTTCTAATAAAAGATGAGAGTTATAGCTTTCTTTGAGTATATCGCATAAAACTAAATTCTGTGCATGCCTTCAAAAATGAGTGAAAACGACAATTGACAGGCACCCGCTCTTCCCATTCGAAAAAAACGTCTGGCATTGAATGAGTTAATAAAACACAGCTCCAGCTGGAATTATACAAAAGACAACCTGTGCTCTAACGGCTCGAAAGGAGCTTTAACTTCTAAAGTTGAATTTGAACGTTTGAACATTTAGCTCAGGAGTAGTTGAGCTTCCTGTAGAGGCGTATGGTCATGGCCTGAATTTCAGGATCTCCAGGTCTGATGTCGATAGCCTGGAGGAAGGAATCCAAGGCCTGACTGAGTCGTCCTCGCCTGAGGGACTGGCGGCCTCGCGTCACCAGTGCCTCATAGGCGTCAATGCCGCCTGCTGCCGCTTGGGCTGCACAAGCATCGAGCATTTCTGCCTCGCTGGTTGACTCTTCTGAGATGCCATTGGAAGGAGATTCTTCTACCTCTTCCTCCTCTTCTACCTCCTCAATCTCTTCCACGACTTCCTCGTCCCAGTTGGTAGGCTCTTCGTCGTCGTCGTCTTCCTTATTCGAAGACCTGACCTGCTTACAGTAAACAGCGCTTTTCTTGGAAGTTGTGAGTGGCGGGGATAATGTGGTGGACGAGTCAGGCATTAGCTGCTCTTCCTCCTCCACCTCGATAACTTCTACGCTGTCATAAACAAGGGGCTTCCCCTTCTTCTTCTTCGAGTCCGTCTCTTTGTGTCCCCGGTGCCCGAGTGACTTGTCCACGTCGAACGTTCCTGATTGCTGAAGCTGCGATAAAAGCTTCTCGTCATCATCTTGATACAAGATTTCGCTCCCCTCCTCCATACCAATTGGTGAAGGAGGCTCTCTCTGCCCATCCTCACTTTCATCTAGCTTCAGTTCGCTAATGTCGACGTTACAACCATCAACTGGAACACTTTCCAACCCACCTGTTTCCCAACTCTTTGCCTGCTTCAAGGAAGTCCTGCTGTTGTCCAGTTTTTCTTTCCCAGTTCCTTCACATGTACTTCTTCGTGCTGGGGATGTGTTGCTTCGGCGCGGTGAGCGCTTTTGCTCGGCAAGTTTTTTCTCTTTGACCGGTTCTTCGCGCTCACTCACTGACTTTCGCCGCCATACCGGTTTGGTGTTGGACTCCGTGACGTTGGTAGACCGCATATGCAGATCCGACTCAGCCTTCACCAGCTCTTGGGCCTTCTGGACTCGCCCTTCGATGTACTGCTGCTCCTCCTGATCCTGCAGATCTTCATCAAACTCCACGTTGAGGGAGAACATGAGAGTGTGATCAGATATACCAAACATGTCCATGGTGTGGAGATAAGCCAGGTGGAGATCGAGGTCTGGGTCGGTGTTCCGGTGTTTGGTGTGGAGAGATTGCAGCAGCATCTGTGTGGAGGAAGACCTGGTGTCCTCCAGGCTGAAGAGCTCCCGCAGCTCCTGCTTGCTGAAGTAGCGGAAGGGGTTCTTCTCGTCTCCAGTGGTCTGCCGGATAAGCGAATCCTTGAAGACCTGCCGTCTGTAGATCTTTTCCTCGACCGTGCCACATGTAATGAGTCGGTAGATTACCACGTTCTTCGTCTGGCCGATGCGGTAGGCTCTGTCCACGGCCTGCGCGTCTGTGGCTGGGTTCCAACTGGGATCGTAAATTACCACCCTGTCTGCCGCCGTCAGGGTGATGCCAACACCCCCCACCTGGGTGGTGAGAAGGAAAACCGAGTATTTGTCATCCGTCTGGAAAAGAGTGATAAGTCGCTCTCGCTCCGCCACTTGAGTGATAGTCCCATCCAGACGCAGAACTTTGAATCCTTGGTTCTTCAGGATACGCTGGAGGATATCCAGCACCATCCTGTAGTGGGCGAAAACCAGCGTGCGGTGGCCTTCTTCCCGGAGACGTTTCAGGAGAGTGATAAGGAAAGCCAGTTTACCGGATTCTGCAATCAAGATTTCGTCTGGAACGTTGGTGATACTCTGACCGCTCTCTTCATCTTTGTTGGCTGCTTCCCGAGCCTCTCGGAGACCCAAGGTGGTGATGGCTCGTGCCGAGAGGAGCCTGGGATGGTCACACAGTTTTTTGAGGACGGTAAGCTCAGCCAGGGGGGACCTGGATGTCATGAGTAGCTCCTTTATGTGATCCAAGGAAATGAACTTCCAGTAGATGTCCTCCTGAATGTTACTGAGGTACGTCCATACAATCAGGTCGTTTTTCCTGGTCAACGTAGGCATGCTGACCCCGAGGTCCTTCTGCAACTCCAGCTTCTTTTCTTTTGCGCTTTCTGAGCGGTTCCGTATGTCGTCGTTGTTTTTCTGCACTTCTGCCTTGGTCCTACGCAGGAAATAGGGCTGGATGATGGCTGTCAGGTTTTCCGACATCCTGGAGCCAAGTGCCATCTCCCCCGGAGTGGCATCCTTCTCGCGGGCGCGAATGATGGGATTCTCGTACTCCATTTTGAAGGTTTTCAGCGTCCCCAGCAGAGCTCCTTGACAGGCAAAGTCAAACAAGGCCCACATCTCTTGAAGATTGTTTTGGACCGGAGTGCCAGTCAGCAGCAATCTGTTTCTGGAAGGAATGGCGGAGGCACACTTGGCAGTCTTGGTGGTGCAAGTCTTGATCTTGTGGGCCTCATCCAAGATCATGTAATCCCATTCAAAATCATGTCCCTGGTAGGACGAAAGCTGCTGCCAGTTGTTCATGAGCATGGTGTAAGTGGTGATCATCACGCCGCCTTTACTCATGATTTTTTCCAGGTCCCTGCTGCGCTCTGCCTTGGTGTTGCCATGGAACTCTTTGACCCGCAGACCAGGCGTCCATTTCTTTAACTCCTTGGTCCAGTTGGTGACCAGCGAGGTTGGCATGACCAACATGGTGTGTTTGATGAGCTCGTTGTCGTACATGGCCGAAAGGAAAGAGATGATTTGGATGGTTTTGCCCAGGCCCATGTCGTCAGCCAGGATGCCGCCTTTGCGCCCATCCCGGTAAAGGCCGTACAAAAATGCCACACCTTCCTTCTGATAGTCGTATAGTTTGTTGTAGAGCTCCCTAAACAGCCTCAGACCGCAGTTGTTGACATTTACATACTCGTCGTCATCGTCCTCTAAATTCTGTGCCCAAATCTTCTCTATTTTTCCAACTCGCTTTTGTAGTTTGTCACTGTGGTGGGCTTTGTAGGCCATCTTGTAGAGCTAGAGCTCTGCTCATTTCACTTTGCCAGGCCGCATCCTTTCTGTCTTGGTCGTAACTGTGAGCAAGGGGACGTCAATACCGCCATTGAGAAGTGCTCACTTTCCCGTGACATCAGACACTTGTGACATCACCAACTTGTGTCATCTTTAGATCAAGCATCTAGTCAGACAATCATCAAAGAATGCAGCCTCTATGACTAACAACAAACTATATGCTTATGTAGAAAATAAGTAAACATGTTTTTTTTTTATTCCTGAAAATCTTTAAACAAGGAGGGAAATTGTCGAGAAAAATTGTTCAAACCTCACATTGTTTATTTGCTGTTAATAGTGTCAATAAAATTGTTCAACCCCAAAAAAATTGGGCTAAATTGCTGTTAAAATTGTCGAGAAAAATTGTTCAAACCTCACATTGTTTATTTGCTGTTAATAGTGTCAATAAAATTGTTCAACCCAAAATTAGGACTAAAAAGCAAAATCTAATATGGCCCGCCACAACTTTTTGCAATCTTTCTATTGTTTGCATGTGGACATATATGAATCTAAAGGAATGACACTAGGCAGGCAGGATATCAGATGTCAGAAGTGCAGATCTGTTACATGTCCAACACTAGCACTTTGTGAAACAACCTGCACGTGTTGACATGACTTGAAATTAAAAACAAAAAACAAAAATGAACTCCGTTAAATAAAGCATGCAATATGACACTATTCTAAAGCCAAAAACTCTTCCCCAGAGCCAATACCATCCTAAACAAGTGCAGGAGACTGTGATAAATGTATATCGTGCTATCATGCGAATTGTATAGTGTATAGAAATGGGTATTGATATCTCATATATTGACTTGGTCTATGGTTACGATGCAAGTACTACTGAGGGCAACCTCCATGCACTACCTTGTAAAAACAAATATAAGAAAATATTTACAAGTTAGTTAGTTGGAGACTGGCCCAAGTTGTAAAATTAGTGCATCGTAACAATAGTGGTATGAAAAGTAGTGCATTAACACTTAGCAGAAACGATATTTTGAAATAAGTCGATTAACAAAATATTAGTACCCATTTTTCAATGCAACTATCAAGATATGTATATATTATTATGTCTTGCATGCTTCTTAAGGGTGGTGATGGCCCTGGAGAGAAAGCCCTTTCTAAGTCAGTTAGTGCTTGTTTTAAGAGACCTGTAGCGCCTACTACTGGCAGGCAGCAGGTCAAAAAGGTGGTCTAGTTTGTGAAAAGAGTCCTTTACAAAATAGATGCTCCGCTGAGGAATCGCAAGCCAGAAATTTCCTTCAAACTAGGCAAAGAGCAGCATATTTTTGGGCCCGTATTGACATTACTTTTTTACTGTCTGCTGCTGTGTTACCAGCACAGCAAACTGTGATGCTGGATAGCGTCAACGCCATATTTTGAAAAACATTTTCTTTAAATGAGGATTAAACTGTTCAAACGGGGGACATGAATGTAACTGGAAAGACTCATTTTATTGTTGACTTGGTGTGACCAAACTAATTGTGACCTGGTTGTCCAAAAATGAGGATTCCTTCATCTTTGGTCACTTCTCGATGTCTCATTTTTCCTCACACTGTTGTTGTTTTTCCTTGCCCTCGTGTAGCTCAGGGGTTTTTGTTACTACCCGAATTGTGGGCCTGTGCAGCCCTTTGAAACTCTTTCTGATTAAGTGCTGGACGAAGAAATGAGACTTGACGAGACGAGGAAATTTGGAAAATTTGGTTTTATAAAAAAGCATGCCATTGTGCAGTATTTTTGCTTCCTTCCAGTAATCAGCTGTAAAATTGGTAGGTGGCAGAAAAAAAAACAATTTAAATTTTCTTTTGATATATTAAGCAGGGAAATATATTTAATAACTTGCTTGTTGAAGATGTTTCAAATCAGCTATTTCAAACTCTGTTTTAGCTCTATAGACTTGAGGTTGTCTGGCAGGCCAGACCAGTAAAAGAATGTCAATTTTTAGCTTACAGTAGTTTTCAGGATTATGTTCTAACATTCGGCCTACTCAGGAAACCAATCCTGCATATTATAATCTTGGATGACAAGGGATCTTACATTAACACTACACATTGAAGCAATATGGGACAAAATGCCTTTCTTGATTGGCATTGAATGTGTTGACTGGTTTATTTTAACATTTGAGTGAAGTGTTTTCCATAGAATTATGTCAGACCCTTGTGGGTGGAAAGTCTGGGTGTGTATACGGGGGCATGCTCCTCCGAGAGTAACTTGTGTAGATATGTCCGAAAAATATGGGAAATAGTCAAACCAAGAGTTAGCTTAATCAATCAACCACTTATCTGGGATTTAAGTATTTTAACAAACACACAAACATAGGATAATATATTTTTCCAAAGTGTTTCCGTTGCAGCATTAATCAGGCATAACTATAACCCATCCTCTGGACTTAAAGACCAAACAAATTACAATGTTTTTGGGCTGTGATTGAAAATTGTGCTGAACATGAGGGGACACTTGAGGTGGTTTTAAATCAAAGACTAATAGAACATTAGGGCAGTTTTTACCAGAAACTATGTTGTCAGCCTCAAGGAATACTGCTCCACTGTACTAACAAGGATCGATGACACAACTGGTCATGTAACAGAGTTAAACGTTGCAATAATCAGTCAAAGCAACACTGCATTATGGACCTATGGGCAAGGAGGGACCAAGAGATAGATTTGGTTTGGCTCTGATGGAGGGCAATAAAATGTATCATCACATTGTGACATTGTGCTTGCTGTTAAAAAAGTCATATTGAAATATGATATTGTGAATGTGCTTAATTGCTGTTGAGATTGTCATGATTGTTTTTTCTGTTATTAGTGTCAATAAATTTGTTCAAACCAAAAAAAAAAAAAAAAATCCCAGTTTAGTTATGACCGTAATACAGTATATGCTAAATAATCATACCAATCAATGACTAACCTAGGAATCAAATGTAACAATAATCATGCAAACTAAATAATTCACAAAGTGCTTTGACTACAGCTGCTGGTTGCATTAACCATGTATATATATATATATATATATATATATATATATATATATATATATATATATATATATATATATATATATATATATATATATATGCGATTGGCTGGCAACCAGTTCAGGGTGTCTCCTGCCCACTGCCCGGAGATGGCTGGGATGGGCTCCAGCCCCCCCCCCCCCCCCCCCCACCCCCGACCCTAATGAGGATAAGCGGTACGGCTGATGAGATGAGATGAGATATATATATATATATATATAATAGTTTATCCCATATATATACTATTACATCATTCCCTCATCTAAAACATACAACCTAATTGAGTAACAAATGTATTTTTCTCCAGTATATTAGTGATCTTTTTAATGTTCAGCACCAATTATTTTCTCAACACCACAGTGAAGGTGGAGTATCTCTTTACGTGACCAGGCGACACATATTCACCATAGATTACCAATTTACGACATTGTCAAATCAAGACAAAAGCACCCCCCCCCCCCCCCCCCATTTTCACAGAATTCAATAAAAATGCCTATAATTTGCTATAGACTGGCGTAGTAAGATGAAATATTCGTTGTATTTTGTAGCACTTGAACAGGAGTGTATTCATTTTACAAACATGGTGTTACTGCAAATGTCCAGCAGACCGCACTAACGCACCATAAATGACCAAGAAACAGTCAACAGTGTAAATAAAAAATAAGCAGTGCTTGATTTTTTTTATATTTTTTTTGCGTAGTTTTTTTTTATTAGTTTGTAGTACTGAATAGTAATTTATTACAAACAGGCATAGTAGGGAAGATTTGTAGTATTTGGTAGCTTTGGCAACACATTCCAAGGGACCTTGAGTACATAGAGGCATAAAAGGAAGTTTTCATGCTGGTCTTTCTCACAGGGTTAACTTAACTAATCATCAGAATTATACATTATTATGTTGGGGGAATCGGCTGTTATAAGTGGTATTTACTGCAAATGACCTTAATAACTCACAACAGATAAATGCAGTGTGGAAACGCCCACTTTACGTGACGTCAGAGATGAAAGCAATTCAATCATTGTTTTACTTAAGGATGATGTAATCACGGTCTCGGATTAATGCAAGCATGTGACATCATAATCATTTCATATACACAGGAGGAAACAAAGCTTTGTTGTCAATAATACATCCAATTTCTATAATTTATTTATTTTATTGTAAATTTCAAGATTTTTTGTTTTGCTGCTGTTGGTGTCGGTGGATACAAAAAAAAATCGACTTTGGCCTGGACGGATCTATTGACACTAACAAAGATGTTATACAACGAAATTGTGAATACGCTTGATTGCTATTAAGATTTTCGAGAAGGGTTGTTCAAACCTCACATTGTGTTTGCTGTTAAACGTCATATTGAAATATAATATTGTGAATGTGCTTGATTGCTGTTGAGATTGTCAAGATTGTTTTCTGTTATTAGTGTAAATAAATTTGTTCAAACAAAAAAAAAATCAAGATTTTTTTTCCTATTTTACTGTTTTTTTAGTTATAAACTGTTATATTTTTTGTGTGTATGTGTAGCATGTAAAAGGCGTAAGTAATAAATAGATAGATAGATAGATAGATAGATAGATAGATAGATAGATAGATAGATAGATAGATAGATAGATAGATAGATAGATAGATAGATAGATAGATAGATAGATAGATAGATAGATAGATAGATAGATAGATAGATAGATAGATAGATAGATAGATAGATAGATAGATAGATAGATAGATAGATAGATAGATAGATAGATAGATAGATAGATACTTTGTTCATCCCCGAAGGGAAATTCACATTTCCAGCAGCATCCCTGAGCTGAGAACAAACAATCGAGAACAATCGAAAATAACACGGGAGCTGCTGGAGTGGCTGCCATTCGTGACGGCGCCGGAAGAAACGATTCAATTTGAATCATGTACAAACAAACAAACAAAATATTTAAATGGCCTGTTTTGACTTGTTTGAGTCGAAGTTGAAACTAAAGAGGGAAAAGGAAAACGAAATTGATATTTCACACGTATTAAAATCATTAAAAAGTACATTAAAAAAAACGTCCATCCATCCAATATCTGGACCATTTATTCTCAGTACGGTCGCAAGGTGGATGCATCGATGGTAAAAAAAAAAGTCCTTTAAATAATTTAATACTGTGAAGAACTGGAACACATATGACGTGCCCTCATGAAGGCTTTAGATCAGGGGATGGTGTGATAAGAGATTGGAGTCTGTACAGCCCTTTGAGACTTCTTGTGATGAAGGGCAATACAAATAAACATGGTCTTGACTTGGGACTGTAGAAAGCAGGAAATTGGAATGGATGGGGTTGGAGTGTGATTGTATGCTCGTACTCACAGTTTTTGTTAGTTTAGAGTGAAAATGGTGAAAGTAAGAAAATGGCTGTTTCAAATAGAGTCCAATTTAGTAAACATGATCAAAAATGCAGGTCACAACCACTAAAAATGCACATGTAAAAATAATGTTGTCAGATCATTTATCCTTAATGAGTGCATTCCTTAAAGGGACAGTGTGTATTATTTGACCACTATATGACGCCTCATGGTGTAATGCAGGTGACTCAAATTCACGGGCCGGGACCAACTGCGGACTAGGGGTTGATAGTTTGTAGCTCATGTAGCTCCCTGGCACGTTTCCTAAAATGTTTACTCGATGAAAAAGATGGCGGAGGGAAATATATATTTTTTTGGTTTTAGTATGGTTTCAGTATAATGAAAAACATGACTTAAACACTTAACACTTTCCAAACCTGTAAATGTGTTAAATAAATATTACATTTCAACTAGGGTGGTAACTATAAAACAAGGGGGAAGATCAGCTGGTTCAAGTTCATGGGTAGGAATTGACTGGTTTGTCTGCGCCTCTCTCACTGGTATCAGGTTGTAAAAACTCAAGGTACAGGTTGTCACCTAAAACACAGCAGTCATTGATAGTGACGGGAAGTTGTGGCTCTCAGCCTTGAACCCCTGCCTGGAGAACCTAATTGCAATGCAAAACTCCGGCCGGTTCTCCTCCGCTTGTTTTCCTCTTTTTCGTTCTCCCCCAGAGCCGAGCTGTACCAGCCCAATCAACACCCCTTTTAAAGGGGCACACAGGCGGTATCCAACAACAGGACGGAGTAGTCACGTGTTGCATAATTTTCCACAGGATACGCTACATACAACTTAGTCATTTTGATAGTCTCCTAATATAGCGAATATCGATACATAGAACATATGTTGTATTCATATAAGGCGTTCTGTATAGAAGGCTTTTAATTTGGTGCGGCTTTAGACAAATTTGTTGTTTAGGTCCAATATGGCTCTTTAATTATCTTGGGTTGCCGACCCCTGCGCTATAGCAACCATGTATAAAAGACAGATTACTTTAAGAACTAAAATGCCAAGCAACAACAAAAAATTAACCATGCACTTGTTGTATTGTTCAGTACAAACACATGTTTACAGCCTGACCATCACAGAGTGACTCCTGTCATTGACCACAAATATTGATGACAAAGAAGACTGACTAAGCTCTTAGTCATTCTCTCTCTCTCCATCCATTCCTGACTCTCACTCTACCTCCCTCCCTCCGATCCCTCCCTCCTTTTTAATACCCTAACAGTGGACACAGGCAAGCGTGCACACACCAGCGGATACACTTCAAACGTCCCTTCTTCTAAAGCTCAATAACCGTTCCTTCATCTTTACTGGTGGATTTAAGTCCACTGTTTGCGTGGAACATCGGTAAGATCCTTTCTGGCATGTATCTCCACTTCTCTGTGTTCTTGTATTTCTGGATGATTGAGACGAGGAAGTAGACAAAGGATTGGGGTGTGGCTGTATCACTGAAGGCAGCCTGCTAAAGGCAGAAAGGGGGCAGAAGATGTGCCTAGGAATGTTTGGGAATAATGCTGAGGTAATAAAGGGAATCGGATGTATGAGGAATTTGTTAATCTGAGAAACTTGCCCTGATCAGGGCTTGCTATCATGAATGCAAGACTGTAAAATATATCTATCTATACATATATATGTATATATCTATCTATACATATATACGTGTGATAAATATATATATATATATATATATATATATATATATATATATATATATATATATATATATATATATATATATATATATATATATATATATATTGCCATCTCATTTTTCTAATTTCAGTCTTTATTCCGTGTTTATCCTGGAGTGCCATGTCTGATCTCATTGCTAACAATGTTCGCTTTGTTATTATTAATGAAAATGAACACATTTTCTATTCCATTCCTTTCTGCTTTGAGACTGAAATCATTCAGTGTTGTTTATTTTAACAAGGTGGGAATGTGTAGGTGTGAAAACAGGCACAAGTGGGCGAGGCAAATCCAGGCAAAATGACTGCAGTCGAGTACCAGGCTGCAAGGGTGGATGCTTAAGGACAGAACAAAGAATTTACCCTCACGGAAGGGCGAAAAAGGGACAAAGGAACTAGGCAGTTAACTAAAATGAGGCACGTGGCGCTGCATAAGGAAAGAGTGCACCATGTCCATGTGTTAGCTGCGCAAAGCCACTCCCTTCACGTGCGACCTCAGATTCCCATATTTGAAGCATTTTAGCACCAATGAATACCAACAAAAATATATTTCTTCATTTTCCCTCTCTACAGCCAAAATGTCCGACAAGCCTGATATGACAGAGATTTCCCGTTTTGACAAGACAAAGCTTAAGAAGACGGAGACAAAGGAAAAAAATCCTCTCCCCACCAAAGAGAGTGAGCGCCCGTCATAGTACCTGTTCTCTGCTGCACCTAATGAACCTAATGAACTTTTCCGCTGAAGATTTTTCTTTCTTTTTTGCAGCTATCGAGCAAGAAAGAAAAGGAGATGCCACGCCTTGACTGCCAAGCACCCGAAGAAAAGATGCTAGGATGCCACAGCAAAATGCACTTTCTTTTAATTATCATGATTCTCAAATCTCCCACTTTGGTCTTCAAAAAAGGGTTCTGCTGAGTTCCTGGGGGGATTAACCTCATGGGGTCTCTTAATCATTTGAGTGTCAAGGGTTAACCTGGTCACGTGCCTCTTTTTGTTACTTGGTAGCTAATAGCTTGCCAATATTGCCAAACTGGGGAGTGGTGTTTGGATATAGCATCAAGAGGCAGGTAATCAGATAATGAATGGATCTTCGGAAATAAAAAGAGAGCGAGAGAGAGTTGACATTGGAGCCAAACTGTGGAGGATAATTACATGATTATTTTTTACTTTTCCTTTTGAAATAAATATCAAGATGTGGAACATTATGATTATGTATGTTTTGTTAGGCTATCTGCTACTACATTAAAATGAATAACAAACCTGTACGAAAGATTAGATCAGGGCTCAACAATGTGGTGACCATAGCCACCAGGTAGCCCTTGAAGACTAGAAATAGCTTGTCCCTGCTTGGGAAATGTCCTTTTTCTCGTTGAAATTATTATCTAAAAAAGGAGAAAAATGTAAAGAAAAATTCTTTACCTGAACATTGAAGGTCAAAACATACGCTCCAACTAATACTACAGGAGTAATAATAAAAATAATAACAAGAATAACAACAATAATACATTTATTTCAAAGCGCCTTTCAGGACATCCAAGGCCACCATACACAGAATATAAAACTATGATAAAACTACAATAAAACAAACAATGAATACGAAAATAAAAACAGAGTACAGTTAAAAAAAAGGAGGTCAGGCATGTTAGGAGGCTTATGGGTAAGCAAGTCTGTAGAGATTGGTTTTGAGTCTGGATTTGACAGGGTAGTGGTATCTCGGAGGTCAGGTGCTAATGAGTTCCAGAGCTGGGGGGCAGAGTACCTGAAAACTCTGCTCCTTGCTGAGACGGACAATGGGTATGGTGAGATAGAGGGAGAAGGAAGATCTGAAGATGCAGAATACTGTGTCAATATGAAGGAGGTCAGAAAGGTAGGAAAGGGCAAGGGTGTGGATGGCCTTTTAAGTGTACAGAAGAATTTTGTAGGAGATTCATTGGTTGATTGGGAGCCAGTGGAGTTTTTGAAGGACAGGGGTGATGTAGTGGTGAGAGGGTTTTTTGGTGATCTTGCAGGCATTAAAGTTCTGGATCAGCTGAAGTTTATGGAGGGACTTTAGAGGTAGGCCAAAGATGAGAGAATTACCGTAATCAAGGCAGAAATGACAAGGCTATGGAAGGGGATGGCAGTGGTGTCGGGGCTGTCGGAGGGGCGAAGACGTTTGGTTGAATGCAGGTTAAAGTAAGCGGACTGGATAATGTTATTTATATGAGAATGGAAGGAGAATGGATGACAGCTAGACTCTTAACCTGAAGGGAGGGAAAAATTAAGTAACTGTCAATGTAGAGGGGGAAGATCAACTTTAGATAAGGTGGATTTGGTGCCAATTAGAAAAAAAAACAGTTATTTTGCTGTTTAATTTTTAGCGTTGATGGTGAGCAATGATTTTATTTCAGATAGGCAAAAAGGAGGAGGGGTGAAGTGTGGAGTTTGGTTTGCATGAAAGGTAGAGTTGGTTGTCATGTTGAGGGAGGCAACAGGTAGGAGCAGGTAGTATTACTACTAACACCACCACTGTTATGAGTTACACAAATAATACCACCACTAATAATAATCAAAGTTAAACTGAGTACATTTTTTGTTTCCTAATTTAATATAATATTGGATGCTTTTACAAAAATCATTAGAGGAGGGGTCAACAGTGGCCCATCAACAAATGAGCTATTCGAGAAATAAGAAATTCAATATATGAGATGTCTTTAAAAAAATCATGCCCGGCATACAAGAGCAAATTAATGTTAAAATAATTTTCAGACACCACCGGGGCGGCAGTAGCTCAGGAAGTAAAGCGCTTGTCTTGGGATCAAGATAAGCAGGTAGTTGCCTTGCATGTGACTGTGTGTGAATGGGTAAGTATGAAGCACATTGTAAAGCGCTTTGGGAGGTCTTAATTGACTTGAAAAGTGCTGTATAAATGCAGACATACCATCACAGACTCCTTGAGGCAGGTTTAAAGTCATTGTATTATTATATTATTTGTATTATTAATTTATGTTCATGTTCAATTACTATTTGAAGGGGCTTTTAGTGATCAGGAAGATGTGTTTTATAGCTTTTTCAAGGTAACTTGGATGCTTTTGGGAGACCAGTAACTGATTTTTGTGTTTTGTTATCATTCAAATTTGTCTGAGATATAGGAAATTCTTGATATGAGCACAAGCCGAGAACGAATTAATTTCAAATGTAGAGTTAGGACTGTATTCCAAAAAGGTTGGTGAACACCTGGTTTGACAATATCTATACTCACTGGCCACAAAATTAGTGATGTAAGGTATATTAAATCTAGTTATTTGTAATTTTCTCTATTATCTCTATTATTCACGTCACAAATGGCTCTGATGGAATGTACTTGAGTTCATACTATTTTTATTACTTATTCTCTATTTTTCTACTCTTTTATATGTTTCTGTTTAAAATATATGCACACTTTCAGTCTTTATTTTGAAGGATACAGGAAAGTCATCTTGGTATGTTTTTACAACTGCTTGACTTCTTCCAAATAAAAACATTCAGGTCACTGGGCCACGGTGAGAGAAAGGGAGTCATTCAATGGAGTGGGTCCGTTTTTCTCCCCGCGGTTACTGGAGGCCTCCTGTTGATATCAAACCTGCATCTTCCTTGACTCTCATATCAGCCAAAGATTAATATCCCAAATTAATCTGTCATTTTGGTGCCGATACGACCCGGAACGTGCCCCAGCAGTCGTCTGACTGAGGAGGGAGAACTTTTCAACAGTTTTTTTTTTTCAAACAAAGGACCACCTGACTGGTTCTTCTTTTTCTCTCTCCCATCGAGTTTCAGTCAACGACCTGGGAAAACCGTTCTTCGAACAAGGGGAGGCTGATCTGATCAATCAGGTGGGATGCATTTTTGATATTAAGATTAAAAATAATTAAGGAAAGCCATAAAATGAAATAAGAGGTTGACAATTGGGGATTCATTAGCGAATTATTAAATTGGTTCGAGGGTTGTGCCTCACCGAGTCAAATATGATTGTGTATGTCCATATATATATATGATACATATATATATATATATATATATGTGTGTGTGTGTGTGATTCATATATTGACGAGCCGATTACCAGATTCGAGGGTTCGCCTCATCACTAACGGAGTCGGTAGAGCCTGTACGATTGATTACTAGTCTCAATCGAATGAAACTAGAGGAATAGGCCTCGTTTCAGTTGCTGTTAACGGAAAGTTAGACGGCACTTTTATGATATTACTAGAGGAATTTGCCTCGTAAATCAGAGAGAGAAGACGGGCATAAAGTGGTTCGCTTTTGAGAATATATATAATCTCTGCAGTCGGCAGAGTCCTCTGTTTGAAATCGTCTTAAAATGAGCAGGCCAAAATAAAATAACCCAGAATAAATACGTGGCTTCATTAAAGTGGGGAGTATTGTAGGAGTCTGTCTGTGGGCCCTATGTCTGTCTGTGTACGTGATTTATGTATCTGAGCTGTTAGTTACTTTTTGCATGTCCCTAACCCCTCCCGCATTCCTCTGGTGTCCTTTGTCTTATGTGTTGTGTACTGCGCATGCGCTCGCCGGCCCACGGAATTATTCCTGCGTTTTGGAGGGGGGGAGAAAGAGAGGCAGAACAAAGGATTCCTTTACACTCTCCTCTCCTTTTTCACTTGAAAATTGATAATTTAAGAAAGAAGAAGTTAGGTAAAATACAATTTGGTAATTTTACATGGATAAATTAAAAGCAATACCAGGAAATAAAATTAATAGAAAAAAAAAAAAAAGGCCATTTTTAGTTTAAAATTAGCAAGTCAAAGTTTAATAAGATCAGGAATAAGCTATTGAGAGATACTTTTCTTTGTGGGTGACATTTGTTTAAGAAAAAATGGGCCAGGCCCAAAGAAAGATGCTAGCAGAGGACCCAGATGTGAAATTTATGAATAGAATACACCCTGATAGTTCAAAATATTTGGAGAAATGGCTAAAGAAAGGTTTTAATCAAAAACTGAAGGAAATAGAGACAAAGCTCGAATTGAAAACTGAGTTAATTCACAGGAGAAAGGAAAGGGCTAGGAAGGGAAGAACACAAGTGAGATAGACTCACAGATAGGAATATTACATCTGTGGATTGATCAGAGTAAGAAAAGAAGGATGGATATTGCTAGCAAGGAAGAGAGAAAAATGTTACGCATGAAGATTGAAGCAGAAGAAGAAACTGGGGTGAATGGAGAGATAGTCAGGAACAGAGTGAGGAGAGAACAGGAGCAGAACGAAGCGAGGGTTAGAGAAGAGGAGTATCAACGTACGGCTGTCAGCGACAGGCATAAGAGGGATGAGCGAGCAAAAGGAGGAAAAGTTGGGGGTGAAGAAAGAGAAATTGAAAAGCACCACTCTCCAATGGGAGGCCGCACCAGAGGCAAGACTTTTCAAGCAAAGAATGAAGAGATGAGTACATCCGCTCCAAAACAAACGGCGAGGATCAACATAACCACCACAAAACCAGCCAACTTGTACCCCCAACTGCCTGATTCGTCCATACCAACAAATCCTATATATCCAATGATAGCTGTTGCAAATCCAGCTTTCTGAGGTTTGGGCCAAGAAAGACAAATTCACGTTTATCGCCCTTGGACCCAAACTGAGATGAAAGAAGCCTGTGCTTCTATCCCTCCTTTAGAGCAGAACGTGGAAAGATGGATTGAAGCACTTAGGGAGCTTGTCAACAGCTACAGGTTAAATGGCCCAGAAATTGTGACGGTCCTCAGATACCTTTTAGGATACAGGGTAGGACGGGTTATGGGGAACTTCAACCCCCTCGATGTCAACCAAGTCGCACGTCCATATGGAGATGATTTGACTGCGGATTTCACCCAAATTATGGACCGAACAAGAGAAGCTTTCACCAAGCCACCTGATTTTAGCTCCGTCACCCAATGCCGCCAGGAAGCAGGAGAATCAGTCAGGCAATATGTCGAAAGGCTGACGGAGAAAATGAGAAACTGCAGTGGAGTCCAAGAAGCTGAAGCCCCGGATACACCTTTCCAAATCATGCTAAGGTCGGCTTTCCTAGATGGTCTGGAAGACAGCATCGTCAATAATATAAGAAAACATCTGATCACCTGGAGAACAGCCACAATGAGTGATCTAGTGACACACGCCATCCACGCTGAAGATCTGAAGAGGAAGAAGCAAAGCCAGACAGCTGTTTTCACCATAACAACACTACTTGAAGGTCTTTCCGCCGCTGGAAACACCCCATCTGCGCCGATGTATTATGAAGAAGGAAGAAGAGGTCGTGGAAGAGAGAACGGCCGTTTGACCGGAAGATGGAAAAGACGTCCAAAGAAAAACGACAACTGCTACAATTGTGGAAAATATGGACACTTCGCAGATGAGTGCAATTCCAAGCTGAAACCAAGGCATTATCATAAAAATAATAATCCTCAATCATCCGAAGATTGACTAACCGACAGAGAGATAGACAAGGAGGAAGATGAGGAGAACTTTGGTGAGACTAAAGATCTGCTACCAACTCCCATTCTGGATCTCAGTGTATTATTTGGAAATATCTCATCGGTCAATCCTCCTAAAAGAGAAGTACAGGTAGGACCAAGAAAAGAACCAGTTGATTTTATAGTAGATTCGGGAGCCCAATCATCTGTGGTTAGAAACCTTCCACCAAGAGTATTATTGGCCAAGTCATCAGTGTTAGTAATTGGAGTAGGAGGAAGACCCGCCAAGAGATATTTCACTAAACCAACGACTGTTGTTGATGAAGATGGAACTGAACACAGAGAAATTCGTTTCGTCTATGTTCCTGAATGTCCAGAAAATCTGTTGGGAAGAGACTTGATAAAAACGCTAGGTTTGACACTAACGGTTAAAGGGGATCACATGGTGGTAAAAAAAGAAGATCTATAACTAAATGCCCCTATAAAATGGACAGAGGAAGCCGAAGCTTATTATCCCAACCTCACCTAACCATCAAAAGGTGTAACACCCTCAACCCAGCAACCCTCTTACCTACAGAAGAAGATGGACAACCGCATAACTGTACAGAAAAGACTGAAGAGGTTTACAAACCTCGCCCAGATCTCAAAGACTCACCACTCGACGAAGGAGACACCATTTTTGTGGATGGATCATCAGGCAAAGACCAGTTTGGACAGAACAACCCAGGCTATGCAGTGGTCAGCCAGACAAAGACTTTAAAATCTGAACCACTGCCCAGCAACTACTCAGCTCAAGCTGCAGAGATAATTGCCCTGACAGAAGCCTGTAAACTGTTCAAAGACAAACCTGTCACTATCTATACAGATAGCCAGTATGCCTTTTCAACCATCCACACCTTTGCTACCATATGGGCAAGACGAGGAATGAAGACCTCATCCGGCAAACCAGTCCAACATGCAAAACTGCTAACAGAACTGTTGAGAGCAGTACTACTGCCCTCTAAATTAGCAGTGTGCAAATGCAAAGCACATACAACAAACAAAGACCCTGTTTCACTTGGAAATGCAAAAGCTGATGCAGCTGCGAAAAAAGCTGCACTTCGACAATCAGATACTTTCACCCAAACGAATCAAGAAAATTCGTCTCATATTCCAACACAAATTTTAATAGACATGCAAGACAATGCACCTGACAAAGAAAAGCAACAATGGATGGACATGGGAGTCACAAGAACTCTTGAAGGACTTTTTCAAAAAGACAACAAACCCGTCATTCCCCGCAGTCTGTATCACGCGGTCGCTATTTTGAGTCATGGTAAAAGCCACGTCTCAACACCGGGGATGTGTTCCGTGGTACGACAAGCATTTATAGTACCGTTAGGATTACAGACCTATTTTAAAAATTTTTGTAGATCTTGTTTGGTTTGTTGCCGACACAACATCCAAGGTAACATTAGGCCAAAACGAGGGAAGACCCCAGCTGGGACTTACCCTTTTGAAATCGTACATATGGATTACATTGAACTGTCTAAAAGTGGTCCATATAAATACTGTCTTGTGCTTGTTGATTCGTTTTCAAAGTGGGTAGAAATTGTACCGTCAAAATATAACAATGCACTTTCAGTTGCCAAAGCCATTTGTAAACACATCATCCCAGAGCATGGCATTCCAAGAGTGCTCTGGAGTGATAATGGCAGCCATTTTGTCAATGACATTATTGACAACATGGCTACCCATCTGGGTATAACACTCAGATACCACTGTTCCTATCATCCACAGAGTGCAGGGCTTGTTGAAAGAACTAACGGGACAGTTAAACTAAGACTCAAAAAGACAATGGAAGAAACAGGCAAACCATGGCCTGAATGTCTAAGTCTAGTTAAAACATATATGAGAATTACACCAATAAACACAGGCATCACACCATTTGAGGCTGTGCATGGCAGACCTTTCCACCTTCCAATGTGGGAAGGTCAGCCATTCTCAGAAGAAAAAAACCAAGCAGATCCAATGACAGAGTGGTTATGTAAACTATTTAGAGAGAAACAAGTTGTGTCTGCAAATGATCTGCCGCCTGGTTCTATTCCTTTGTTTCAGGAGACAGTGACTCCTGGTGACCTGGTGCTCGTAAAAGTGGTGAAAAGAAAGAGCTGGTCCAGTCCACGTTGGGACGGGCCATATACAGTCCTGCTCACCACGCCGACAGCTATAAAGATAGCTGAAAGAGACACCTGGATTCACCAGAGTCACTGCAAAAAAAATCACCGAACTCAAATAAACATGCTTGTCACCATCCTAGGGTGGGGACTCATCCTCACCCTGCTCCTCTTGCCAGCCCAATCGATGCAAGCCAACATCTGCACGAAAATTTGGGGTCCAGAAAGCCAACAAACGACATGTCCTGTCATAAAGCCAATAGAAGGGAAATACACCTGGTCAAGGTGGTGTATGTGCATTGATAGGAGAACACTTCTGCACCTACATCCCGGATGAAAACACATTGACCCAGGAGAAGGACGTTCAGCCGGGATGGCTCGATTGGCTGTACTCTGGCAGCTGGTCCCAGATTCTGGTGAAGATCCTGGCACCATTTGTCGGAATCCTAGTGATCTTTATTCTCCTGTGTGGCGTATGTTCTTGCTGCATCGTGCCCATGACAAAGAAGATGGTGTCAAGAATGTTTATTGCTCATATGTACCATTACAAATTGATTTCTGTCCCACAATACTCTGATGATGATACTGACCCAGACAGCGTTGTCTAATGGACTTATCCCTACCAACTAAAAGGGAAAACCCCCTCACTGTATACACCACTGACACACGAAGATCCGAGTGGGTAAGGCCGGTCGGGCCCCTGCTTACACCGTCGTCGGCAGGCGACCTACGATGTCACACAGGCTCGGGTTAGGCCCTGTGGGGACCAACGCGCAGGCAGGATTTCGTTTTGTTTTTTTTTGTTTTTTGTGTGTTTTGGTTTTTGTTCGTTTTAGCTATGATTCTTAAAGTTAACCATCACTTATTACTACTATGTTTTCTATGTTTTATAAGAAACACTCTCGACCTCATAAAAACGAGGTGGGAGGAGGGGAATTTTTTCCTTTACGAAGGTTTTTCGCCCCTCCACAAAGCTACCAACCTGTTGGATTTCTTAATGATGTGTAAACTTGAAACCTCTGGTATTGTTTTCACGGATGTTCTTCGAAATTTACAACAGGGGGGAAATGTAAGGTATATTAAATCTAGTTATTTGTAATTTTCTCTATTATCTCTATTATTCACGTCACAAATGGCTCTGATGGAATGTACTTGAGTTCATACTATTTTTATTACTTATTCTCTATTTTTCTACTCTTTTATATGTTTCTGTTTAAAATATATGCACACTTTCAGTCTTTATTTTGAAGGATACAGGAAAGTCATCTTGGTATGTTTTTACAACTGCTTGACTTCTTCCAAATAAAAACATTCAGGTCACTGGGCCACGGTGAGAGAAAGGGAGTCATTCAATGGAGTGGGTCCGTTTTTCTCCCCGCGGTTACTGGAGGCCTCCTGTTGATATCAAACCTGCATCTTCCTTGACTCTCATATCAGCCAAAGATTAATATCCCAAATTAATCTGTCAAGTGACATATGCATTTACAATACAGTATAAGGATGTAAAGAGGGATTGTTAACCTTGCGATGCAAGATTAAATCTCGCATTTTTATGAACGTACACACAAAGCAGGGAATATGTCTTTTATCGAGCCTTTGGATTTTCACCGGGGCCCAAACTACAGATGATTCAAATCAATAACAAAGCAAAGAAATGTGGAAAAAAAATATACAAAAACATGGCCAGAATCGGCTGCAGTAGTGGACGAATGCATGGCTGCTGCAAATAATTGTTTTACCAGAATTTCTTACTCTTTGCTCTCACAACAATGAGTGGTAAAACCCACAGTTAAAACCTAATGCCCTGATGTCAGTTGGTTGAAATGAGTCATATGACGGTTACATAACATATTAGTTGCATTGACTGATTGACTGTACAAGTTGCCACGCCACCAAATCAGCTTGAAATATTGTACATAAAGTTTACCTTTTTGTGAGAAGATCTATTTTGCTGATCTAGAGTTAAGTACATGAGGATCTGACTACCTTCTGCATCAGGAATTGTCAGGTCTGGACAAAATAACTTTTTAATTCATGTAGTATGCTAGTAATTAGTTGTTAGTATTTAACACGGAGCAAAAACACACAAATAATACATGTCACTTTTCTAGGAGTAATTTTATTTTGAAATTGAAGCTAGGCATAAAATGTTTAGCTTTTCATATACTTGTATTAAGTAGGAATGGATAAGTACTAATACATGGTGCCGATACCAGACATTTTTAAGGTATCTGTGCTTGTGATGACAGAACAGAGAGATATGGAGAGAGACTGAGAGACACTTAGAGAGAGAGAGAAAAACTGAAAGAGATTTAGAGAGAGACCGAAAAAGAATCCGAGAGAGAGACTGAGAGACTTAGGAAGAGAGAGAACCAGACTGAAAGAGACTTAGAGAGAGAGAGAGAGAGAGAGAGAGAGAAAGAGAGAAGAGAGAGAGAGACTGAAAGAGACATAATGACAGAGTCAAAGACTGAAAAAACTGAGAGACAAAGAGAGACAATAGGTACAAATGTGGGTAGGTAGGTAGGTAGGTAGGTAGGTAGGTAGGTAGGTAGGACGGTAGGTCGGTAGGTCGGTAATGTAGGTCGGTAGGTCGGTAGGTCGGTAGGTCGATAGGTCGGTAGGTCGGTAGGTCGGTAGGTCGGTAGGTAGGTAGGTAGGTAGGTAGGCAGGCAGGGCATGAAACAGTACTGTCAGCCGTTGTGTGAGTCTATGTTTACGTTGAGTTTTCAGAAGTGAAAGGAAGTGACGGGGAAAGCAGGAAGTAGTATTATTTCACTACGCTTTTCAACTCAAACCTGAAATGCACACAAAATATTTATGTATAAACACTTGCTAATGAACATATGACCATTTGAGCCTTGCATTACATTTTTATACACAGTAACTCATTTGTTAAAGAAAATACTACAATTATTTTAAGCACCTCTGCCTAAAACCATCATCCCGAGGCCCTCAGCCCACGAGTTTGATAGCCGTGTCCTAAGGGAACAAAGCTTTGCCTCTTATCAAGCAAAAGCATGTCAAAAAGGACGATTCAATCTTACAATTTTGGACATTTTACCAAGTTATGCCCAATTATTATATTTATTTTAGCGTTTTACAGTGGGCGTCAGCATGGCGGCGCAGTGGTTAGCGCCTGTGCGGCACAGTTCATGTCATGGGAACCTGTCGTGGGTTCAAATCCAGCTCCAGACTTCCTGTGCGGAGTTTATATGTTCTCCCCGTACTTGCTCCAGATGGGCTTTTAATTTCAGCATACTTTTACCTGAATTTCTCCTCTCAAATTAACAAATATCTACAACTACTTTTATTGTTGTTGATAATTCTGTGGTTGTACAAGACAAAACATGCTTATGCTGTGATGATTTCGGGATAAATGGATATAAGTGGGTAATATTACATCTGCCCATGTACTTCATCAGCATGGTTTTGATAACACCCAAAAAGCAACACATTGTTGGTTTAAGATAAGGTAATGTTGTAATTGTAATCCTGTGCAATCCTTTGAGACATTTTTGTGATTAAGGGCTATATAAATAAATGTGACTTGACTTGACTTGACTTGACATTGATTTCGATCTTTATTCTCATGTTGGTGAATTATCAAAACAAACTATTAAAACGGTTAAGACCTCTGTTAGCTTAATCTGGGTGGGCAAACTTTTTGAGTCAAAGGCCACATTGGCTTGAAAAAATTTGCACAGGGACCAGCCCTGAAAAACAAAGGCTGATGATGTATTTTTTTTTTTGTAAATGCTAATAAAGAGTCTTAAATCCAGTACCTCGGCAATACATAAAGAAAAAGGATAGCAGAAGCCAATCCCTTTTTTTTGTTTTCCTGCACAACTTATGTTTCTTTGTCTATTTGTTTGCAAGGCTACCATTTCATCTAACTGGTTTTGAAACACTCAAAAAACACAAAATATTTATTTATAAATGAAAAGGTTCATTAAAACGAATGGCAATGTCATATTTATCTTACTAAGCACTATTTTTGCTCATTGTGCATTGAAAACCTAATGCAATTGGCCTACTTCAGACGTGTTTTATCGCATTACATTTAAAATATTGATGCATAAAATTAAAATATGACAAGCAATTACCTGTCCAAGTATAACCAGCTATTTGAATGTTGGCCATGAGCGCAATAAAAAAAGAAAGACACAGAGACAACACCTTTTTATTTGTAGTACTCTTTTGACATACTGTATATTTTTACCATTTTGGTTTTGCCTTTTAATTTTCCCCGCCATTGAGTTAATTGATTGATTTAATGATTTAAAATTATTTATTGCTTTTTTTTACGAAATCTTTTAATTAATTTGGGAACTGTGCTGTTAGATTTCAAATATATTATAGAAAGGAGCTAAAGTTTCTTTAAACTTCTCAAATCCATTGCTATTTTTCAATTGGGTATTTTCCAAGCAAGTGCAATCGGATAGGCCTAGATCAGTGTTTCTCAACAGGTGTTTCGGGACACATAAGTGGGTTGCGGACCTCTTTTCAGTGGTTCATGTGTCCTTTCCAGGGCAAAAATAATGCTAAGAAGAAAAATAAAGGGTCAAAACACTCCTTAACAGCAGAATGTGTTAATGCCCTTCTCCATCTTTTCAATCCAGTCAGTCGAATCGGCATTTTTGGGAGGGACCACATCTCATTTTATTTTGAATTTGGTGGTTTTATTTCCTTTTTCTACCTAAAATAATGGGTCCCAAGAAAGTTAGTAGGAAAGGAAAAGTGGGAAAGTGTCACGAGGGAGACCGGACCAGAACGGAGGCAAGAGGCAGGAAGGGAGAACTCAATTGCGTTGACGATCAAAACTTTTATTTAGCAAAATAAAAGTCGTCCAAAACTCAGGGACAAGACAGAACAAACAGGCTTTAACTAAAAACGTGCAAACACAGATTTCTTCCGGCTCAAACAAAACAGGACAGAGCAAAACAGAACGGGAAATGCAGACAGAAAATGCAATGAGCCAGCACCTGCAAAACCCACGACCCACCCTTAAGTAGCACATACGCAAATTAGCTGATCTACTGCAGCCGTGCCCAGGGGGCGGGGCCAGCCGGTCGCCACGGCGACCATGCTGGACACGACAGAGCCCCCCCTTTGAGGGACAGCTCCTGAGGTCCCAAAAAGAAAAATTACTACCTCGCACCCGGAATGGTTCGACGCTCTCGATTGGGGCAACCCCGCTCCCTCCTCCGAACACGCAGGAACGGGGAGAGGCAGGCGCCATCGGCGTCGGACAGAGCGGACTCGGCGCTCGGCAGGGGGGGTCAGACAGGCGATCGGCAGCGGAGTCGGAATGGGTTGACGCTCTTGATTGGGGCAACCCCACTCCCTCCTCCGAACACGCAGGAACGGGGAAAGGCAGGCGCCATCGGCGTCGGACGACCGGACTCGGCGCTCGGCAGGTGGGGTCCAGCGGGCAAACTGGACAGGCGAAATCAGAACCGGACAGAATCAGAACCGGCAAAACAGGACAGGCGAGAATCAGAACCGGCAAAACAGGACAGAATCAGAACAGGCAAACAGGACAGGCGGAATCAGAACAGGCAAACAGGACAGGCAGAATCAGAACAGGCAAACAGGACAGGCGGAATCAGAACAGGCAAAAAGGACAGGCAGAATCAGGACAGGCAGAATCAGAACAGGCAGAATCAGGGCAGG
Source organism: Urocampus carinirostris (assembly GCF_059441175.1). Taxonomy (NCBI): domain Eukaryota; kingdom Metazoa; phylum Chordata; class Actinopteri; order Syngnathiformes; family Syngnathidae; genus Urocampus; species Urocampus carinirostris. The sequence goes on along the minus strand of NC_142357.1, from coordinate 4,636,155 downwards.
CAGAATCAGGGCAGGCAGGGGAGTCGGACTGGCAGGCAGGGGAGTCGGACTAGCAGGCAGGCGAGTCAGACTGGCAGGCAGGCGAGTCGGACTGGCAGGCAGGCGAGTCGAACAGGTAGGCAGGGGAGTCAAACAGGCAGGCAGGGGAGTCGAACAGGCAGGCAGGAGAGTCGTACAGGCAGGCGTCAAATCTTCCCGGGGCAATACCCAAAACCCCCCTTGCACCCCGGAATGGGTCGACGCTCTCGATTGGGGCAACCCCGCTCCCTCCTCCGAACAAGCAGGAACGGGGAGAGGCAGGCGCCATCGGCGTCTGACGTATCGGACTCAGCGCTCGGCAAGGGGGATCGGACAGGCAGGCACGGGAGTCGGATGTGATCGTCCGCTGAGTTCATTTCTTGGCTGGCTCATTCTGTCACGAGGGAGACCGGACCAGAACGGAGGCAGGAGGCAGAATGGGGGAGAACTCAATTGCGTTGACGATCAGAACTTTTATTTTGCAAAATAAAAGTCGTCCAAAACTCAGGGACAAGACAGAACAAACAGGCTTTAACTGAAAACGTGCAAACACAGATTTCTTCCGACTCAAACAAAACAGGACAGAGCAAAACAGAACGGGAAATGCAGACAAAAAATGCAAAGAGCCAGCACCCGCAAAACCCACAACCCACCCTTAAGTAGCACATACGCAAATTAGCTGATTTACTGCAGCCGTGCCCAGGGGGCGGGGCCAGCCGGTCGCCTCGGCGACCATGCTGGACACGGCAGAAAGTGAAAAAAATTACAACAACACTCAGGTAGATGAAGGAAACAATTGTGGAATATCAACTGGTGGGCGAGTGTTAGCTAATGAGGCGACCCTGGAAGTTTCAGAATAAGGTTTTGTCTAGTCACATTTCTTTGTATATACTGTACATTAATCACAAATTGTAAAATATTGCACAGGCCACACTTACACACATGGCATTAAAATGTTATATTTTTAGCTTTTAACAGTATATTAATCTTTCTTAACTACATGATTAAATAATTAGTGACTCGAAGAATACTTTGAATTACTTTTAATATGTGGATATATTAAAGCAGTTATAGGGGGTTGCTTACTTGCAATGAAGGCTTATATGCAAGTATATACGATACTAAAGTTGACATTTTGGTTTTGCTGCTCAGTTTGTTTTGGGGAAGAAAATAGTTAAATATATTCTACTATCTGTGCTTTAAACCGCACAATCTATTTGAGAAGTGGAATTTTTTAAATATTTGGGTTGCAGCTTGTCAATACGAAGGAATGGTGGGTCCTGAAGTCAGACATGTTAAGCAGTGCCTTAAACACAGCGTTTTTGCCTTCGATTTTTTGTCAAATAACATCAGGAAGTTTTGTCCTTCAATATTCTCCGGTTGATAAATGTCAGCAAATACAGCTACAGTGGTTTTGACGATACACCTCATTTTTCTCTTGTGCTTCTCTCAGCATTGTCTTGCGGGACGGATTAAATCCTTTTCCGAGCTTGATCCGTTCAGATGGCTGTAGATTTCCCACTCCTGAGCTAAATACCCAATATATCTGGTGGCATTTGAATGATCTGATAAATTCGGGAGTGGCTTAAGGTTTCACTAATATCTCAGGATGAACATTGTGGGTCATAACTAATAATAGGGATTATCCTCACCTAATTATCTTTTATTGTGTCGATGTCCCGCCTACTCTTCCATAAAACGAGCCCATTGTTGTGGGAGGGGATTTTGAGTGGTTTATTTGGAGATAATGTTCTTGGGGGGCAAATGAAACAATAGAAACTAACATGATGAATGTTGATGACTTCAGTAATTATGGTTAAATTATAAAAATAATCAGGAGAGGTCATAATACTAATGAGTCAAAGTGTCATATGACTTGGCCTCCATCTTAAAAACTCGCTTTGCATGTTTTACAAATAAAGCCAGTGGGGAGAAGACTTGAGTTTCGGGCCGCATTGGATTGAGAAAAATGTGCCCGGGGGACGTGGGAAAGAAAATTGCTGATTGATGTATTTCATTGTTTGTATATGCTGACAGGGAGTTTTGAATTTGATACCTCAGCAATACATGAGGAAAATGAATAACATTTTTGTCATCTTTAAAGCAGACTTGTTAAATAACACGGCAACAATTTCAAGCATTTATAAGCACTTCACCCAGAATTCAAACGCTTTTCAGTCCTTGAAAACACAACATTCAAATTCAGGAATTTTCAAAAATGTTAAGCACCCGTACAAACCCTGTTCTCTCAGCATCGTCTCGCGAGCCAGATTAATTTCGTTGGGGGTCCTGTTTAGGCCTGCGAGCCATAATTTGGTGACCCCTGCATTAAGCTCTCATGGATTTATATCCTTGTAAATTCCAGACTATTTTCACGCCAAGTTGTTTTTGAAGGAAACATCTATTATCCTATTATCACTGACACGCCAATGTCGGCGATGTGTGAAGAAGTATTTGCATCACTATATGGGCTCAGCTCCTGCAAGACTTTATGGCTTTGTCATCACTGTGTGCCCTGTGGGACATTGGTGCCATTTCCCAAAAATCAAAGGAAAAAACAGGGGGGAATTCACTTTGCAGGCTTCTAGTGGGCATGATCCCCACCTATCCTTTTAAAAAACAACTAAAAATACTAATGTATTATGTTCCTAAATATGTGTTGGAGCAATTGCTCTCATCTGGTGTGGGGACACAAAAACAAGCCGTGGACCTGTTTTTTGTGGGGCACGCGCCTTTGCCTTGGCAAAATAATGCTAAAAAAAGAAAATAAATAATTGGGGGCTATACCATTGGTTCTAAAGTGGTCTGACTTCAGGACCCACCATTCCACCCAAATAATAAGCAGCGACCCAATTCAAGAACAAAACTCCATTTATCCAATGAAAGGATTGTGTAGTTTAAAGCAAAGAATATGAAATATATTCACTTTTTTTTTTTAAATGACAAAGCATCGTGTATATACTCGCATACCTACATGGCATATTAGTGACGCCCTAAAACTGCTTTAAAATAGCCACATACTAAAAGAAATTCAAAATATTTTTAAAAAGTGTGAACTTAAATATCAATAATTATTCATTTATGTAAATAATAAAGGTTTCTATATTTGTAGAAGGCTAAAAATATAAACCAATTAGTGTACGTTCTAGCAATCGTTTCCTTCTTCGACCAGATGGTTTTTGTCACTGTGTTTCACTTTTCCTTCCCCTTACTACCAACTTTCTTGTGACCCATTATCATTGTCGGAAAAAGGAAATAAAACCAACAAAATCACAATAAAATCTGATGCGGTCCCTCTCAAACAGGAAGAAGGGATCGATCAGGGCATTATCACCCTCTATTGTTAAGGAGTATAATCGACCTTCCTTTTTTTTTTTTCTTCTAAGCATTATTTTGCTAAGGCAAAGGCTCGTGACCCACTTATGGGTTCCAACCCACAAGTTGAGAAACATTGATTTAAACCCCTCTACAGTAAATGGTGATAATTCGCTGCAAAAGTGAGCTGGCACTCCTTCATTTCACACCACAAAAATACACTGGTAAAGTTTGTTTAGACATGTTGAGCACCATACAAGGGTAACAGCAATGAATATCAGTTATTTTACATCAAAGACGAAGCTACTGAAGTGAAGTGTTTCGGTTTTCGTTAAAAATGTATGTGTATTATTTGACTACTACATGTCACAGTATTGCGTCGTGACACTCAAATACTCAATGCTCAAATACTCAGTGACTAAAAAGCTCAACTTTTCTTCCAGGTTTTTTTGCCAAGCATTTTTGAGATAGAAATAGCTGAATCTTTAAGTGACATTCTATATGATATGGCCCCTGGATGTCACTAAGATGAGTTGTATAACCGAAAACAAGTGCTAAAAAGCACATGGAAAAATACAAGCTACACCCAAAGTGACCCAAAAAAGTTTTCTTCAAGATATTTTGCCAAGTGTTTTGAGATAGAAATAGCTCTATCTTTAAGGGACATTGTGCAGTATATGATATGGCCACTTGATGTAATTGAAGTGAGTCGTGCAACCAAAAACGATTGTGAAAAAGCACAAGAAGTAATACAAACTAGCAACACTCAAAGTGACCAGAAGAACAAGGTTTTTTTTCCAATATGTTTGCCAATCATATTCTTAGATGGAAATAATTCAATTGTTAAGAGAAATTGAATATGATTTGGCCACTGGACGTCACTATAGTGAGTGTTGTGCAACCAAAAACGAGTGCTAAAGAGCACAAGGAAGAATACAAACTGCGGAGGCTCAAAGTGATCAAACAGCATTACCGTATTTCTTTCTGCCATTCTTTTTTGGGGGTGCCCGTAGCAGAAAGATGACTGAAAAAAATGTCAGCTCCCTCTGGTTGGTGCTACAAGTGCCTTAAAACAAGGACTAAAGGCTTTAGAGAGTTTCTTCCCCAGGGCTGTCACCATCCTAAATAAATGCGCAAAGATGTAAAAATATATATCTTACAACTTATTTGGGAATCTGTTTGTTGATGCTAAAATTTTTTTTTAAATTTTTTCCATTATGTTAATTACAATACTTGTTATTGCCCTACTCTAAAAATAACTATTCTTATAAGGTTAAAAGGGCATATATCACAAGCATTTTTGCTTATTAAATAAGTAAGACGTTATTTTACCAATTGCAGGCGCTGAATAATATACACTGTACGATTAAAGGAAATTTAATTAATTGAAGTTGCTTTTGTTTTTATGGTCACTTTGTTTTTTAGAACAGACATAAATAAATATCTGGTTTGAGCTGCACAATCTTTTTATCTATTTATTTAATTTTCTTGATTTGGGTCACGACTTATAAGTAGAGTAGAATCCTGGGCCCTGAGGTCAGACCAGTTGAAAACCACTGTGTTAATGAGTTTTATCCCTCTACTTGTGTTACCTTTTGGGTAACACGCCACATATCAGCGGGTTGATGGCGACAAATAATTTAAATCAACAGTAAAATATGCTAAAAACAATAACACATCGCTCATTTTACCTTGTTAGGCTTCCTTCTCCATAAAAATATTGTTTTTGACTCTTGTTTGTTTAATGTTTATATCCCTTAATTTGGATTTTTTTTTTTTAAACTGTAAAATGAACATCAAGATTATTATACAAACAAATGAAACGTTTTTGTTACCTGACTATTACTGAATAGTATTAAAACACATCCATTTTTTTCAGTGGTGCAATTTGCAGCTTTACCTGTATAAATCTGTAAAATCCAGATATAGTTGGGTTTGGCATTGCAGTATGCACAGATTTTGATGCCATACTTCCCTGGCTTACTTTTATTTGAAAGGTCAGAAGTAACATTGTTGCCCCAAAATACTCTTCAAATTACCAGCTCTACATGGCAAAATGAGAATCCCTGAGTCAATGACTCTCAACTGGTCTGACTTCAGGACCCTCCTTATTTACAAGCTGTGACTTAGATCACTTCTCAAATGTCTAAAATGAACGGATTGTGCACTTTATAAAAAGACCTGCAAAACCAAAATGGCTTTAGGTAATAATAATCCCTTTAATGGTTCATTAGCTGCATTTTTAAAGAAATCCACAATGCTTCACTTCAGTGGCTTTTATTGGAATATAATAAATTCCACACCTCAATATATTCTCTGTTGTATCTGCGTTTGGCCATAGTCAACATGTGTAAACAAACTGTATCAGTCTTAGCATTAGTAGGACATACCAAATTATGTAACATTTGCTAAGCACTAGGCATGGAATTTAGGTACGCACAATGAATACGCAACTTCGGGTTTAGCATGTGTACTTTTTGTTATGATTTTGTAAAATGGCATTACAGCACAAAATTAACTTAACATCCTGAGGTAAGAAAAAAGAAATGGGGGGAGTGATTAAAAAAGGACTAGCTTAGCATTGTGCGCCGCAGAACACATCTCATAACGTTACACACCAACGTGGTGCGAAATGTGGGTGTGACTCGCATTTGCAGGAAAATATCGCCAACTACTGTTAAGGAGTTTAAACGTCCCGTCAGTTATTATTTTTTTGTATTAACATTATTTTGCCAAGGCAAAGGCCCGCAATCCACTGATAATGGGTCCGTGACCAAGTTTTGGGTCCTGACCCACCAGTTGAGAAACACTGCCCTAAAGATCCCACTAGTGGGATAGGGGGCTGGTTGTCACTATTTTGACCGACAGTCTACTTATTAGTTCAATGTTGGTGGTCCTTAGTGTCTTATAATCTTGTTTTTATAGCCGGTTCAAAAACAACCCTAAGAATACAAATGTAATAATTTCACTTAAAGCATATTATAATGTCCTGCATGAGTGTAACCAGTCGGTTTTGGTGGATGCTCAAACACCCCCCAAATTATACTTAAGCTCACCCCCCATTTTTTTATAGAATTTTCTAAAAATCTATTCTCCTTATGCTTATGCTTAAATATATTGTATAAAAGATGAAAAACACTGGATACTTTTGTTTTTTTTAAGTAAAACAAAAAAAATGTCAATAACGCAGCAGCGGCCTTAAAATGGTTCAGTTCATATTAGCTAGCACTGCTCCCGCTCCACTCCCGGCTACTCTTTGGCTTGGTTATTGTCACTTGTAGCATAGCGGCAGAGTCTGTGGAGGCTCCTGTGTATTACAGTCAGAGTATGTTATACAGTAATCATGTTGAGCAACTACTTTACCGCCCAATACCATAACTCTGTTATCATCAACAGACATACTTCATTTTAGCTGCATTGAATTGAATACAAAAATTATCAACCTAGTTAATTGTTGGGTATGTGTAAGCTATGCGTGGGGTCATCCTCCAAGCACCAGCATGGATAGTCACAGTTTTTTTCTATAAAAAAGCAACATGTTCAGGTGAGAGTTTATCACCTACAGTAACTATAAAGAAATACGCAAAACCTCCCCCTATTTTATTTGTATGTTAGCGTACCCTGTGGATCAGTTTGACGCATAATGTTATGTTTACAAATGGGAACCGACACTCCTGAACAGTGTTAAGTGATTCTAAATAACTTTAAGTGAAATAGAAAACATGTAGTAAAAAAAAAGGACAGACACTTTGAGTGCTCAACCCAAAAGCACCGAACCTAAAATTGCCCCTGATCTTCGGACAATTTTTTCTTACATTTTTAAATTGAAATAGACATTATTAACAAAGTCATGATGCATTGATGCAATGAACATATGCATGTGTTCTTGTATGCATTAAAATCCCCATAAAGAGGAGGGAAAGTGCAGGATTTTTAGGTTGCCACTTGGTGGGAAAGGGGTACCAAATCGATGCAGATGAATTAATGAGGGGCTGTTGGCGTGTCTGCATTCTCGCTTTGAAGTGCGCTTGTGCTCGGACGGCTCCTATTTGTCTGCAGGCATCTTCACTGTCGTCTTTTTCACAGTGGAGCGTCACTTGTTAGACAAATCTGTCACTCAAAAGGCCCACAGCCATATAAATAAAATCGGGAGAGGGGTCACGGTACACTTTATGCAGACCTAATTTCTTTCTGCTCCTCTCACCAAGGATATCATTTTTACACAACAATCATGGGAGCTTGGATTCTGCATATTGTGCTGGTTCTCTACATGAGTTATATTTTACAATCTGCGTCCACTTGGTCTGACATTTATATTTTTACATGGATTTTCTTTTAATATTTTGTGTTTAAATTTGACTAATTTCGATTATTGTTTAACTCTTTTTTATAGGACGGTGAATAATTTCCTCATGACTGGGCCAAAGGTACCTATAGCAACAATCAATATAAATTTTTCATTCCGTGCTAAAATTATTGACAAGCATATCCTCACTACCTGCAATTGCATTTAATCGCTTTCGCCCCATTCTCTGTCTCTCATCCAAGGCTTTTTTAAACTACGCTGGCAGCGTGCAAGTGGGCGCACAAAATGGAATACAAGAATGCAAGCACCAATTTGCTTGGGACCGATGGAACTGTCCACAGAGTACACTTCAGATATCCACACATAACGCCCACCGAAGTGGTAAGATACATATATCTGTTAAACGATTATTCCAACACAACAAACCTTCGATTTAGGCACGCATTATACACGATTTTACGCGCACAGTACGCCAACCATTTGACATTAAAAATAAGTAGATTTTATCGTGCAAAACACAATCACTTTCCAGAATATTAATAAAAACAACACAAAAGATGTGCTTATTCAGAGCCAGAAGTCGCAAACCTTTACCAAAAAAGAAATCGAATGCGTTAAAAGGGTTTATTCACAAAAATACTTAGTCCCGCTTGAAACTAAAGCAGATGTAGACTAAAAAATAGTCTCAAGTCAAGGTTGTTTAAAAAATCGGCAAAAAAATCGTAGTACCGTTTGAGGAGAGAAAAGCGGGTTTGTACCGCGTGAAAATGTTGTGTTGGTGAGTATGTAAATGTGCAAATTCTTCAATTTACGCACGCATCAAATGCGACTTTGCGCACACTTTATGCACGGGGAACATGCGTGCCTGCTAACCCGGAAAACAATTTTGCTCCTGTTTTTCTGTCTTGTCGTAGCTACAAGAGAAACATCCTTTGTACATGCCATCTGCGCTGCAGGAGTTATGTTTTCTCTCACCAAAAACTGCAGCATGGGAGACTTTGATAACTGTGGTTGTGATGACTCCAGAATAGGACAGACCGGTAGGTTGCTTCATATTTATTTTAAGCATATTGCTTGATAATAGTGAAATTTGGTTTTATCTTCATTCATCCTCTTAGGAGGCAGAGGATGGATTTGGGGAGGCTGCAGTGATAATGTGGCGTTTGGAGAAAAGATCTCCAAACATTTTGTGGACGCGTTGGAAGATGGACACGACTTTCGCGCTGCGGTCAACTTGCATAATAATGAGGCTGGGAGACTAGTAAGCCTTTGACTTAATAGTTTAAAGCAGCGTCTAGAGCAGTAGTTCTCAAATGGTCGGATTACCCAGCACACCACCACCCTAATTACAAGCCGAGACCCAAATAAAAAAATAAATAAATAAACAGCCCGCGGGTTGGACCCAGCCCGTTGGGTGATTTAATCAGACCCGCCATAACTGTTTGAGTATTTAAAAAAAAAAGAAGCAAGCCTCCAAGTATTTGCTATCAAAAGTTATGATCTTTGAAATAAATACAAACTATATGTTCTCTCTGGTCGTTAGAGGGCAGTAAAGAGTATACTCTCAGCGTTTGTAGGCCCAATCTAGTAGTTTGATCTGATATATTCTAATCTTATTACTTATAGAATGCGAAAACTTTTATTTTGTTTTTCTTTTTGTCGTTGTTTTCAAATCAGTGCGACAGGGCAAAAATTGAATTTTTTCTTAGCTCTCACTTGAGTTTGTAAAGCATGGTTATTTGGCTCAGGTGTAAAACTGCATTCACTCAACTGTCAAAAAAACAAAAACAATAAACACATTCAAGTAAAGTCATGTTTATTTGTATAGCTCTTAATCACAAGGAGTCTCAAAGGGCTGCGCAGACCAAAGACTATTGCAGAGCATTCCACAGCACCGGGGCCCGATTGGAGAACGCTCTCTAACCTGCGTCTCTCTTTTTGGCTCATGGGATCACTAGTTGACCAGCAGATAGCAAACATGATTTTTTTCCCCAATTGTTTGTGAATAAATGTGTTGTGTTTGGAATTAATCCGTTGTCATCCGTGAGTATGATATGTAGAGTAGGTTGTTAATGTAAGCTTCATGTGAAAGCATAATACTGGAAAAACAAAGCAAAAAAATTGTGGTTGACATTCTTTTACTGCTCCATCCCGCCTCAGAACGGAAAGCCTAGATCCGGCCCCAGTGCCAAACTAAGTTTGACATCCCTGCCTATTTAGTGACTCTTAGTGGTAAAAATACGTCATTCATTATAAAAATAAAAAATATTAATAAAAATAATAAAGAAAATAGATGCAAACATGCATTAAAAACCTACTCTTAAGTTGTGAAATTTGCAATTGGTTGACAGCATGAGCATCTTGCTGCTAAAGAACCAAAAACCTTGTGAAAGGCTTGGCAAAAAAAAATAAGAAAAAAAATGTTGCAGATTGGTCATCACATTAAGTAATTTGTGTTCGTCTGGTCCTTTATAGCACTCATTGTTGGTTGCACCACACAATACCGCAACATCTAGTGGACAAATCATACACACAGTCCCTTTATTGATTAATTATATGCATTTCTAATGAAATCCAAAATGATTCACTTATGTGCTATGTATTTAATACAATAAAATGCATATCTCATATATTTTCCATTGTATCTGCCTTTGGCCATGCTCCATATGTGTAAAAGTTTTACTGGCTCTTTTCTGGGGTGTGAAATGGTGGGTGTCAACTTGTATTTGCAGGGCATTATTGTCATCTAGTGTCAAGAAGTGTAATTGATCCTTAGATGTATTTGGGTTTTTTTCTCCATAACATTTCTTTTTTCAAGGCAACGACTTGCCACACAATACAAAATGGTCCTCGACCCACTTTTGGGTCGTGATCCACCAGTTGAGAAAAACTGACAGAGAGACTCACTTTTTAGACATACTCAGACATTTATGAAGGGAGAGATAAAAGCATCCATCGGGTCTTTTCCGCGGGCCATAAGTTAGACCTGGCTACTTTAAAGGGAATATCATTACTTGAAGCTATCTCAGTTTTGCTGGCCAATGTTGCGTTTTTTCTTAATTTGGGTTGTGGCTTTTTATTAGGGTGGGGTGCTGGGTCATTAATCACACCAGTTGAGAACCACTGTTTAAATGATAAATATACATATTCAGTTTATGACTTAATTTTATTGAACAATCATTTTGTTCCTTTTAGGCAATCAAAGCCACAATGAGGAGAGCTTGCAAGTGCCACGGCGTGTCTGGAAGTTGCAGCATCCAAACATGTTGGATGCAACTGGCAGACTTCAGGGAGGTGGGCACTTACCTGAAAGTCAAGCATTCCCAAGCCAAGAAGTTGGAAGTTGACAAGAGACCGTTGAGGGCTGGAAATAGCGCAGACAACAGAGGCGTCATTACGCACACTTTCCGCAACATTCCGCGGACGGAGTTGATCTTTTTTGAGGACTCTCCGGATTACTGCACCAGGAACCGCAGCCTCGGCTACGAGGGGTCCGAGGGACGGGAATGCCTGAAAGGGAACAAAAGTATGCCAAAATGGCAAAGGAAAAGTTGCCGCAGGCTGTGTTACGAATGCGGCCTCCGGGTAACGAAGAAGCACATTCAAGTTGTCAGTAGTTGTAATTGTAAATTTCATTGGTGTTGCACGGTTAAATGTGACAAATGTGCAAGGGTCGTGACTAAATATTACTGTGCGCGCACAGGAAGCGCAAGAAAAACACACAACAAAGCAAAACGAAAGCAGCGACAACTTGATCAGTGATAGATCTATTGATTGCGTTTTTTTGATGTAACAATTGTCGAATTGCAAGGGCGTAGGTTTAGTCTTGGCATTAGTGGGGACATAGCGCATTTTTTTAAGTGATCACATCATATTGGTGGGGAAAAAACAATGACGTCTTGCTATTAGTGGTGACAAACAAGCTCAGGGAGGTAAGACAATACATGAAACGGTAGTACGTAATTAGAATACAAAAAATTGAATCGTATTCCTTTAGTTATAGAAAAAAACTTAATCAAATTACAGTTGTATTTAGTAAAAAATAAGGATTATTTTGCAAGATACAATTGTTTTCAAAAGTTCTGTATATTTCACAGTTCACTAGTACTAGTGGCACCTTTTTCATGTGGTGTGTCTTGGGCAAGAACAGTCTGGCGGCGCCTCTTCTCTTCAGGCTGGTTTTGGGTAGTGGTTTGCTCACCCACATAAAACAGATAGTAATGATTTTCATGGTTACCAGTAGCAGGGAGGGCCTTATGATCTGACTCAGATAGAGCACCTTCATCATCTCGTCACACTTTTTTGGTGTAAAGAGACATCAAACTCATCCGTCATCTGGGCCCTTGCATTGAAGGGCAGCGGTGGGTGACAATACTGATACTAGATACTTAATCACAAGGGAATACATAATTCGATTGACTAATTGTGACCATCGCAATTTCAATCACTGAAATTGGAAAGACAGAGAGGTATGAGGCTCACACATGACATTTTTTTTTAAAAACAGAACTATTTGGATGCGATTTGAGCACTTTCTTTGTAGGACTACAAGCAACTACCTTACCTTGCTTTCCTTCATTTCTTTTTCAGGTTTACATCATCTTAAGTTCTCTCTAGTTGTAATGCTGTAGTTTTATTTATATTCAGTTTCTTTTGTCTTTTACTAGCATATTTGGTATTGGTAATTTGAAGGTGATTAATAGTAACCGAGTTACTTTACTATAATAGGATGGTGCTTGGAATATGTAACCGACTACATTTTTCAACAGGTAACTTTAACTACATCTGAATAAGTTTTTAAAGTTACTTTCCCAACCCTGGGGACATGGCACACTTTTGAAGTGATCACATGATATTGGTGGGTACAAAACAGTGATTGCTTGATAATTGCGGGGCGCGTCCTCTCTTTCAATGCCAAAACTACGCCCTTGTTGAATTGCACTTCATGTTATCCACAGGATTACAAAAGGTTATTAAACAAAATGAATACTGCTGAATTGTGTCTCAAAACTGGTATACTGTTTATTACATTGACTTAAATAAATATCTTTATGTGAACCGAAAACGTTTGGTTTGTCACTTGTTTTTGTTGCCAAGTGTTACTGCACAAAATGGTGAAAAGACATACCTTTTCACAATTTTGCATTAGCGGCAACACAATTTTTTTTAATCTGTTTTTTGTGTTGCTGCTAAATGCCATTGCACGTCTCTTCGTTGCACTATTGTTACAATGCACTATTCTTTTTCATTGCACTGTTACTATAATTTCAGCCAGTTTCTAATCACTACGTTTTAAATATTTTCCCTTTTCTCTTTAAAGTCTTTATTACACGTTTACCCAGGAGTGCTGTGTCTAATCTCGTTACATACAATGTTTTACAATCTTGATGTCAATGACAATAAAGCCAATTAAATATGTATGGGGGTATGCATCTGCAGAGGATGGTCGCCTCATAAGGGCGCCTAGGCGTTTCCCAAATCAGTTATCCAATCAGCTTTTTGGCCACACGGGTGATAAGGGATTCAAGAGCCCCGATTGTTCCTCTTTTGGTTTAAATTGCAAGAACGACGGCGGACAGAAAGGTTGTCAAAAAAACAGTCGGAATGACACACTTCCTATGGCTTATTCTCACTTTTCTTTGCAGAATATATCCAGGACACGCTTGGTGAGTGATTGATGGCTTTTTATTTATTGTTAAAAACGGGACGACAATGGTATTCTCTTTTCAGGATTGCTGGCAACTTTTTAATGACAGGATCCAAGGTAATCGCAATTTGCAACCTGCACCTTGAAAGTGTTATGTATAATATCCTAAAGAAAATGAGCGCATGTCCTCGTATCTCTTGCAGGGGTTTTTTACACACTACAAGGACGTGCAGGTGGGCACGCAAATTGGCATCGAGGAATGCAAACGTCAGTTTTCATGGGACAGATGGAACTGTCCGGAGAGTGCTGTTCAGCTCAAGGGACTCAAGCGTGGTGATTATTCCGTTTGTGAAATAGTACTGTTGTACCTATATAATTGAGCACTATTACCGAAGCAACTGTTAACTCCAAAATCGTAGAAATGCGTGGCTCGTCTTGAATAATCACCACGCATTTGTTTATTTGCAGCCACCAGGGAAACCTCATTTGTTAATGCAATCAATGCTGCAGGAGTCATGTACGTCTTGACAAGAAACTGCACTATGGGGGACCTCGACAACTGTGGCTGCGATGTTTCAAGGAATGGCAAAATAGGTAAAGCCTGTTGCAAAAATGATATACATTAAAGTGTTTTTCATGGATGTTGCGTTCGAAAATGAATTAAATTGTCTTTATTTTTATTGATAACCACGTAGTGGACATTGTTTGCAAAGAAAGAAGACATGACACACCGGGGTAAACAAGTAATAAATACTTAAATATGATTATAAAATAGTCCAAATATTTACGATAGGGGCCTCAAACTCAGTTTACCTGGGGGATGCCAGAGCTAGGTTTTGGGTGAGGTTGGGCATTCCGCCGTCAGATGTCAATTTTTAAAATTCCTTACACAAAATAAGATCTTAAAAACATTGGGTAATTTGTTTTCTTATAAATTCCTAATCAGTAATCAACTAATCCATAATCAGCTAAGGCAGCACTTAAAGGTAAAGCATGCATTATTCAGTGTCTTCTACAGGTAAAAAATGTCCTTCATAAAAAACAATACTGATTTAAATAATTAGCAAAAAAGTACATTTTTTTAGTACTTGTAGGTTGAGACATACTACAGTATTACTTTTACATAACATGAGCCTCACCTACAGGGAGGTGACATAATTGTCCATCTTACTGCTACTAGTAAAAAATGATTTATACATAACTGATTGATTGGTTTATTTTAATGAGTTGTGATTTTTTTTTTTAACTTATTTTGTGTGGACTATTTTATAAAACATACATTTGACAATGGAGGGACTTTTTGAACTGTTTTTTTATCGTGGAAAACTTGACTTGGCCCAACCTCACCCACAACTTAGCTCCGACGCCCCCCGAAGTGACTTGAGTTTGAGACGCTTTCTGTAGAGCATTAGACGGTGGCTGGTGGTAGAACGTCAGCTTCAAAAGTTCATAAAGTATGGGTTCACAATTAAATTACTTTTAAAGATGAAACGCAGATACCCACAAAAGCACCGCTTTTTCCACTGAGCACTTAGCCCCCAAAATTTCTGTGCACACCACTGATTCTCGTTTTGCAATGCAATTCCTTTTACAACTAAACTGTACTCTATTGTGTTAAAGAGAAATCCAAGGCACGTCCTCTCAATACATACATTTTGTTTTGCCAATAGGTGGACAAGGGTGGCTGTGGGGCGGCTGCAGTGATAATGTGGATTTCGGGGAGAGGATCTCCAAACAGTATGTGGATGCGCAAGAGACGGCTCAGGACTCGCGAGCTGCTGTCAACCTACACAACAATGAAGCCGGACGACTTGTGAGCATTGTCACATAATATAAACAATATGATAACAACAAGTTTAACACAAAAAAAACAAAAAAACCTTGTTTCAACAGGCTGTAAAAGCGACTATGAAACGTATGTGCAGATGCCACGGCATGTCTGAGAGCTGCACTGTCCGAACTTGTTGGGCGCAGTTATCAGACTTCAGAGAAATTGGAGATTATTTAAAGGTCAAGCACAACCACGCCCAAAAGCTGGACATTGACAAAAAGATGAAAAGGGCAGGTAATAGCGCAGAGAGCCAGGGGGACATAGTCCAAACCTTCGGCGGCGTCCTGAAGACCGAGCTCGTCTACTTGGAGGATTCTCCAGATTACTGCAAGAGAAATGTCACTCTCGGACTCTACGGCACTGAAGGCCGCGAATGCATGCAGCATGGCGAGGGGTTGACATCGTGGGAAAGGAAAAGCTGCCGCAGGTTGTGCCACGAATGCGGATTAATGGTGAATGAAAGGCGGGCGGAGGTGGTAACCAGCTGCAACTGCAAGTTCCACTGGTGCTGCAAGGTGAATTGTGACAACTGCTCGCAAGTGGTGGTGAAGCACATCTGCGCCAGAAATGAAATAAATCAAGGTAATGGCCTCAAACGCAGAGGTCGTGGACTCAAATGAAACAGGAATGCATCAAAAATCCTCTTTACCATGGGTCTCCAATTTTTTTCCTGCGAGGGTCACATAGCATTTTCCTTCTTTGATGAGGGGCAATGGTCAGTTAGGCCAGAAAAAGGGATGGTTGCGTGCAAGGGTGCCTAAATTTAAAAATGTAATGTTTTCCAGGAAGCCAAAATCAAATAACTCTCTAGATTATTCACAGAACAAAAGTAATTGTATAAATAATAACATTATATCTGAATTATAAATAACGAAATAACTCTTTGGTTTCTTTTCCGAAAAAAGTCCATGGAACAAAAAGCTTTTGTTGTGCCATGCAGTCTTAACATGTACAAGTTTAGCTTAGTTGTCAAAGCACTGAACCACCAGTTGTATAAATACCTTATGAAAAGGCAGGAGACTTTATGTCTTAAACACACCATTTTTAGTCACTGTAACCAGAGATGAATGTGAATTTTGGTTTGTAAAGCAAATGTTACAATGACAGTAAAGTCAATTCTTCTATTCTATTATAAGCATTGTAAGTAATACATTTATTCTCTAGTACAGACTTAAGGGTGATGAGATAAAACTCAATGCCTTTGCATCTACATCACTCGTAGTCAAGAGTCAAGAATTTGGTACTCTCGCAGCCAAGACCAGAGTTTGAATCATGTTAAAACCAAAAAAACATACCCAGACTTTCAGTTATTCTTTTAGGTAAAAAAAAAATTGTCCCATTAAAAGCCGCGACCCAAATCTAGAAAAAAATTCCACTTTTAAAATTGTGTGTGTTTTACATATAATACACTCACACACACACACACTGATTGGTAGGAAGAGCTACTTTTTTGATGTACAATTCTAAAATAACTTAATTACTATGTGGTTACCATTTTAGGATTATTAGAATGTAAGTCGAACACTAAAACATCACGACAGTTCGAAATCCAATTTACTAGAACATGGCAATGACCAATCACTGCTGAGCTATTTCCAGAACCTGTCAGAGGGCCACACAGGTGTTTTAGGGAGGTACCTTGGTGCCTGCGGGCACCACATTGGAGACCCTGCATAAATGGATGCTGTGTAATATTTGACCACTAAATGTAGCTGTGTTATGCAGAGCAAACAGAAAAAGAGTGCCACAAAGCACAAGGGAGACTCAGTGACCAAACCACACCATTTTGCTGCTATGAGTAGACGAAAAAAGATGCAGTCTGGTCACTTTTGAGTCTCCGTAGTTTATATTCTTCCTTGAGCTTTTGAGCACTAATTTTTAATAGCACAACACATTACAGTACCATGCAGTTGAAAAATATTTAGATTAAGTCTCTTTAATGCTAAATTAGCTACATTTTATATTAAATCCAAAGTGCCTTACTTCAGTAGCTATGTCTTCAATGTAATGAAATCCATGTCATATATTCTTCGCTGTATCTGTTTGGCCATGCTCAACATGTGAAAACAAACCTGACCAGTCTTTTTTTGAGGTGTGAAACTGTCAACTCATATTTTTGCTGAACATTATTGCCAAACTGTTGAAGAGTATTTTATCAGCATTATTTTTCCAGGGCAAAGACCCGCGACCCACTAAATACGGGTCAGCATCCCACGTTTGCGTCGCGCGCCGCCAGTTTGGAAACACTGATTTTGAAACAATACCTGAAATATGATTTGTAAACTCTGCACTTTTTAAAAAATGTTCTCTATTTATAACTTATGGCACTGACGTAAAAATGACCTTCTTCTACTTATTCTTCCAATAAAATTTACCCATTTAATTATTGTCCCTTTTTTAATGTCACACTAAGAAAAAGACTGTTTTACTTGTGAATCACAGTATTTTATGACAAGACGCATACTAAGTTGCTGGCATTATAATCAGAATAGCGTGAATACACTAAATAGAGGATTACAGGAATAACATGGAGTAGATGACACCTCTGTCAAGGTGTTGATCCAGAAGTTTTTTGGTGCAAATGCGTATTGAGGTGATTCTCAGGCTTCGAAAGACAAATTAGTGAAGTATTTCCACTCCTGAAAGACAGGTATTTGTCCTGATAATCTGGGAGGGTGACAATATGAGCTTTACTGACACTTGCAGGTAATGGTAATGGGGACCACAATGGATCAAAGGAAAGGAGAGGGGGTGGATGACAGCATCTTTTTGACAACCTGCTGAAAATCAACTTTTTCCAAACGATGTGAATGCATACAGTGAACCCCTGTATGTTGTGTGGTTACGTTCAAAAGAACACGTGATAGGTAAAATCTGTGAAGTAGAAACTTAATTTCTACAAAATTAAATACTCTATTATGAATTGACACCGAAGAACAAACCATATTTACAGGCCCAAGCATTTGTTTAACAAATAAAGTTACTGTATATTGGACCTATTGTGACATTTTACAGGCTTATTTTTTTGCAAGTGCTTTGTTGCAGTCACTATGTCGTCATTTAGCTTATGATTGTGAGATTCAAACATCCAGCTCGGAAAACTCGTTCATTTGTTACATTATGTGACAAAAAGTGTATTACAAATGCATGGAGCATGCAATACTTAGCAAAAGTCTTAAGTTACCACTAACTTTCTTTTTAAGTTCCTGAACACTAAAACCATTATTATGGAATTTTATGTGTTGCAAAAGCAAAGAAGTTCCAAAAAGAACCCCTGATAGGCAAAATCCATGATGTATAATACAAATAAATACTTGTTTAAACACTGAAACCATGAACAAACTGTTTCAAACAACGGCCTGTGCCTTTATTAAAAAAAAAAAAAGTACTCTTAACTGTACCTGTTAACAGTCATTTATCCATTTATTTAACCAATACCTACCTACTTCCTGTAACCATCAAGGGAGAACATGTAGAATTGTCCAGACCTACAAATACCTGGGTGTGCAGCTGGACAACAAACTGGACTGGACTGCCAACACAGAAGCTCTATGTAGGAAAGGGCAAAGCCGACTTTACTTCCTCAGAAGGCTGGCCTCCTTCAACATCTGCAAAAAGCTCCTGAAAATATTCTATGAGACAGTAGTGGCAAGCGCCCTCTTCTATGCGGCAGCGTGTTGGGGAGGCAGCGTCAAGAAGAAGGATGCCTCTCGTCTCAATAAACTGGCTAGGAAAGCGAGCTCAGTTGTGGGCAAAGAGCTGGACAGCCTAACAACAGTAGCTGAGAGACGAGCACTGAAAAAGCTGAGGTCAATCATGGACAATCCATCGCATCCACTACACAGCATTATCTCCAGACAGAAGAGCAGTTTCAGCGACAGACTGCTGTCACTGTCTTGTACTACGGACAGACTGAAGAGATCTTTTCTTCCTCATGCCATGAGGCTCTTTAACTCCACCCGGCAGAGTAAAGGCCCACATTAAACCACACCACCTACATTGGATATTACCGAATCTTACTGCAATATGTATTCTGTGTAGCACTATTTAGTTACTCTATATAACACGCTACAGTGGGCATTTGCACGTCACACTGGGTATTTGTATATTGTATTCTTTTGGCTTTATTATTGTACTGTTCTCAGCTCGGGGATGCTGCTGGAAATGTGAATTTCCCTTAGGGGATGAATAAAGTATCTATCTATCTATCTATCTACTACCTGTTATCCATTAAGAATGCAGAACACAATACATATAGAAAATCCGTGAAGCACCAAGACCATAAAAGGTGAAAGACCATATAGCGGGGGATTACTGTAAGATATATACAAAATTTAACCACCTGATGTTATCGCAAATTATTTATTTCTGGATTCAACCACCTGTATGAAAAAAAAACTTCCTCTCAGCTGGTGGTGTCAGAAATGTGCCACTTTCTCAAGTGAATAATAAAGGCCATGACTTTTGTATTCAACAAGGGGTCTTTTCTTGGAGCAGTAGGCATAACTGTCATAATATGTTCTTTTGCTTCAATTAAGGACAAAATCTTTTTTTTACAGCTTCACAATAATCGGGCTGAAACTGGGCTTCTATCTCAAAGACATATTATATAATTATGACAACAAAAATGACTTGAAGATTGGCCCCTAATCCCTTCCATTTGCCATTTTGCTCCTGGGGATGCACCGTATTTCCCATGCTCTCCTGCTGTGAGCTAATGAAGGCTTTTCCCCACTGGGGGTCCTCCCTGATCCACCCCTTATCTTCTTTCTCCACCGGCTATACATGATTACTTCCATATTGACCCCAAAGGAAAATTTGCATTGATGCGTGCTCTCAATGACCATATCTGTTCTCAACCAGTTAACCTTAATGTTGACAAAACAGGTTCTGATTCAACGTCATCTTGTGTCAAGGCTTGAAAACATTGACTTAGACATCCACCCAACCACCGTCCCCTCCCCAGGTAGTCAGATATTTTATAAATCAACACTTGACGCTAAATTCACAAAGGGATCCCCGTTGACCCTACAACAGTAAGGCTTTCAACAGGATTATGTATCAAAATCAGAACACTAGATTCTAACTTAAAATTGAAAGGTGAGTGTATGGGGCATTGGGTTTTTCTTGCACCCTCAGAGACCCCCCAGGTGGACTCCTGTTTTCATTCAGACAGGCCTGAGGGTCCTGGGGGTGGGATCAGACCATGATTGATCATTCTCCCTGCTGAGTGCCCTCCCCTATCACTTAGGTGTGACATGCAAAGACTCTCCTAGGATACAACTCTGGTAATGGACAATGCTGTGATGGAAAATAAATTGACAAGATGTCTTCTAATGAACAATGAGTCGCTAATGTGCAGCAACCTTTAATTGGACAAAACACAACACATAAAATTTACCCACCAATATCTCACAAATTTGATCCAGATTTAATCCACACAAAATTATTGCAGAAATTGGGGGAACAATAGTGCACATTACCAACTGTGACCAAAAGATGTCACTGCAAGTCTGATGACTACAGCTCTATGGAAGTCCATACTTGCACACTGCTATGGAAAAAGGCTCATTTCCATTCCTTTTTCAGATCTGTCTTCTCTGCCTAGGTATAAAACTGCACTGCCACGATCATTGCATTTAAGTAAAAAAAAAAAAATTATGTACAACAACAAGAACAAATATGTACACTACAGTTAAAAAGTTTAAGGTCAATTAGAAGTTTCATTCATTGACAAAAGCAAGGTTTTTCAAATAGCATTTTCAAAGCCGCGACTTTTTATTTTGCAACTCCATTGTATTTTCGAAAAAAGTATGACTTTTCATGGAAAACACGCCATTGTCTGGGTGACCCCAAGTCTTTGAACAGTAGTGTATATACGTACGTGTACTGTATATGTGCCAAACACCTAACCTAACACAAATGAAATTTGTTGTGTTTTAAATCTTTGTCATTCATTATGTGAATATGTTAAAAAGTATGTGTAAATTAGTTGTAGAATTTTCTTTGAGTAATATTTTGGCATGGACTCATGTTTATGTGCATGAACTAATACAAAAGTGATTGGAAATCAATTATATTCCATTTGTCACTTTGTGTGCAGATTTTTGGGTGATTAAATGCTCCAAATATGAAGGTCCACATTCAAATACAAAAAATGTCCACGCACAGAAAAAACGGGGGCTGTTAGCATATTGGAATGTGTCACACATTAAATGTGAAGTAGTAATATATATATATATATATATATATATATATATATATATATATATATATACAGGGATCAGAATTTTCCGCGGATCCGCGGATTTCCGCTGTTTTTGAACCCCAAAGGCATTCCGACTTTTTCACATTTTCTCTTGCGTAGCAAACAAATTCAAAATCCGACTGTCTCACTCTTTCCTTTATTGCTCTGGCGCACCCTGGCGGCCGTTAGAAAAATTGGCCGCATTGTCGCACAAGCTGCAGGGACTGAACTGCATTTGAACTTATCTTGCAGTAATTACAAAAAAATCAGTTATGTGGGCAAATTATTTTAATCTTCTAAAAATGTTACTTAAATGATAAATATAAGCATGGTTTTGGACAAGTAAAATGCCTAAAACCCAGGTTTTTTTTTTTTTTTTGGCGGTGGGGGG
Organism: Urocampus carinirostris; assembly: GCF_059441175.1. Classification (NCBI taxonomy): domain Eukaryota; kingdom Metazoa; phylum Chordata; class Actinopteri; order Syngnathiformes; family Syngnathidae; genus Urocampus; species Urocampus carinirostris. Next base: position 4,614,400 of record NC_142357.1, on the reverse strand, counting down.
GGCTCCGCCCTGGTTTATTCCTGGACGCTGGCTATTTCAGCTGAAAATGAAAATCTCCATTCTGATCCCTGTATATATATACATCCCATCCCAGCCATCTTCAGGCAGTGGGCAGGGGACACCCTGAACTGGTTGCCAGCCAGTCAGTCGCAGGGCACAGAGACAGACAACTCCGCTCATTCACACCTAGGGAAAATTTGGACCAGCCAATTACCCTGACAAGCATGTTTTTGGGAATGTGGGAGGACACCGGAGTGCCCGAAGTAAACCCACACAGGCACGGGGAGAACATGCAAACTGCACACAGGGAGGCTGCGGTACCTGGACTTGAACCATGAACCCCCGCACCATGGGGCTGCGCTAACCACCCATCCGCCGTGCCGCCCTTATATATATATATATATATATATATATATATATATATACATATATATATATATATATATATACATATTACAGTGGCTTGCGAAACTATTTGGCCCCCTTGAACTATGTGACCTTTTGCCACATTTCAGACTTCAAACATCAAGATATAAAACTGTAATTTCTTGTGAAGCATCAACAATAAGTGGGACACAATCATGAAGTAGAACACACTGTATTGGATATTTTAAACCTTTTTAACAAAAAAAAAAAGTGGGTGTGCAAAATTATTCAGCCCCTTTACTTTCAGTGCAGCAAACTTTATCCAGAAGTTCAGTGAGGATCTCTGAATGATTCAATGTTGATGACTAACAATGATAAATGGAATCCACCTGTGTGTAATCCAGTCTCTGTATGAATGCACCTGCACTGTGATAGTCTCAGAGGTGTTTTTAAAGCCCAAAGAGCATCATGAAGAACGGGGAACACACCAGGCAGGTCCAAGATACTGTTGTGGAGAAGTTTAAAGTTGGATTTGGATACCAAAAGATTTCCCAAGCTTTAAACATCACAAGGAGCACTGTGCAAGTAATAATATTGAAATAGAAGGAGTATCAGATCACTGCAAATCGACCAAGATCGGGCTGTCCCCCTAAACCTTCAGCTCATACAAGGAGAAAACTGACCAGAGATACAGCCAAGAGGCCCATGATCACTCTGGATGAACAGCAGGGGTCTACAGCTGAGGTGGGAGAATCTGTCCATAGGACAACAATCAGTCATATTCTGCACAAATCTGGCCTTTATGGAAGAGTGGCAAGAAGGAAGCCATTTCTTAAAGATATAAATAAAAAGTGTCATTTAAAGTTTGCCACAAGCCACCTGGGAGACACACCAAATATGTGGAAGAAGGTGCTCTTGTCAGATAAAACCAAAATCGAACTTTTTGGCAACAATGCAAAACGTTGTTTGGCGTAAAAGCAGCACAGCTCATCACCCTCAAAACACCATTCCCACAGTCAAACATGGTGGTGGCAACATCATGGTTTGTGCCTGCTTTTCCTGAGAAGGGACAGGGAAGGTGGTTAAAATTGATGGGAAGATTGATAAGAGCCAAATTCAGGACCATTCTGGAAGAAATCCTGATGGAGTCCGCTAAAGACCTGAGACTGGGACAGAGATTTGTCATCCAACAAGACAATGATCCAAAACAAAGCAAAAGCTACAATGAATGGTTCACCAAAAAAATATATCAAGGTGTTAAAATGGCCAAGTCAAAGTCCAGACCAATTATTCCAATTATCCACATATTAATGATGCTTCACAAGAAATCACAATTTTATATCTTGATGTTCCAAGTCTGAAATGTGGCAAAAAGTCAAAGTTCAAGGGGGGCAAATAGTTTCACAAAGCCACTGTATATTTATGAGTTTATTTAAAAATAAAACGTGAGATGATATCACTAACAATTTATACTCTTGCAAATTGTATTAGGAAGCTGCATCCAAGCACTTTCACCAAAAACCAGCAGATGGTGTTGTTCTCATCTCATTAGCCGTACCGCTTATCCTCAGTAGGGTCGCGGGGGGCTGGAGCCCATCCCAGCAATCATCGGGCAGTGGGCAGGGGACACCCTGAACTGGTTGCCAGCCAATCGCAGGGCACACAGGGACAGACAACTCATTCGCTCATTCACACCTAGGGACAATTTGGACCGGCCAATTCACCTGAAATGCATGTCTTTGGAATGTGGGAGGAAACCGGAGTGCCCGGAGGAAACCCACGCAAGCACGGGGAGAACATACAAACTCCGCACAGAAAGTCTGGAGCTGGATTTGAACCCACGACAGGTTCCCATGACATGAACTGTGCCGCACAAGCGCTAACCACTGCGCCGCCGTGCTGCCCGATGGTGTTGTTAAATAATGTAAAAACCTGTAAACCTAATTATGACACTGATTTACACAAAGAAAGGGAACATACTGTTCATGTAAGTAAAGATAAGTGTCTCCATTAATGTTCACTAAGTATTCCCACACTTATACTTTCCAATTTGGTAAATCCTGACAGTGCTATAAACGTTGCCTGGTTTATAGCTTTAAGAGCAGTAACCAAGGCAACTGCAATCCCTGCACTCCTTCCTAAAACACGAAGCAACAAGGTAAAAGATGAAAGCATGATCGGGAAGTAAAGACGTTGCGGCCGTTCACTCAAAACAAACTGAAAAGTGTGTACGTGGCACGCCACAGGCGATGTTTGATCCTCATAGACGAGTGTTGCGCTGCATCATTAGGTCCAAGTCAGGTTTTTATGGGCACTTTAGTGTTGTCAAGATTCCCCGGGGTAAAGGAGATGATTACCCCTCACACACACCCACACACTTGAGCTCTGTATACTGAAACCACTAAGGTCTGCAGCACCCCACAGGATTCTGTCTTGCGCCAGCACTATGCGTGTGTTTCTTTATGCAAATATCATACACAGAAGATACGCAAAAATCTTAATTGCTCTTATACAAAGGTCAATGCTATGCAAATATTTTCAGAAGAATATTTGCAAAATCTAATCTTTGCTCTTCATGGTTCTTAGTTGACTTTATTGAGTTATTAAAAGATGACCTCTGCTCTCTTACATGGATTGAAGAAGCTTGCGGCATCGTCTCAGGCGCCCCCTGGATTTTCAGGTGTCCTAGCTTGTCAGGGTGGCCGACACAAACGATCAGATCACATTGCCTGAGCTGTGTTTGCACTGCAGGCATAAAGAGAAAAAAAGAGTGGGGAAAAAAACATTCTTACTTTCCAAATAAATTCAATCTTACAAACCAGGGTATTGAATTAAAGATGAATACGTATATTGAATCGGGTTGAATAATTACATTTCTTTCACACACCAGCGATACTGGAAATGCACATTTATTTGGAGCTAATACAGGAAAATTGTGTCTTTGGTGTACATTGATCTATTTTATTGTATGCAAACCGTTTGTGCTAAAGAAAGCTAAGACACATGTCTTAAAATTTTAGGATAGATAGAAAGCTACCTTGCTATTAAAGTAGAATGGTCCTTAATTAGACTGATATATGAATAGAAGAACAATGTGAAAAACCCAAACCCTTTGCCCATCCTTTTTCATTCATGAGATTATATAAAGTTTATTGCTATTTTGATTTGGGCTATCAAGGAAGAAAGGCATTTTTAACTGATGGTGTATTTTGTTTTTATGACTTTAACTGTCCCCTTTGGCAGAAAACATGTCACGACATTCTGCTTGATGGATAAGCCATTTGAGTATACCTTCAGTTACTTCTATCTAACACTCAAGCAGGTTGCACTTTGACAGCTGTCATGTATAACAATGCAATACGGCGCCGTTGACACCTCAGAGTGCAGCTAACTTGCATAGCAGTTGAACTTCTGTAATCCTTATGTGGCTGTCACATTGCAGATCGAGGGCAAACTGCTACATCTTTTGATTTGCATAGCTGACAATCGATGGTCAATGTCCAAGCCATCCCAATGGAATAAGTCAACTATATCAATGCAATAAAGCAGTAGTGTCGAAGACAAACAGATGAAAACGCTGTATAAAAGAAAAAGTTACAAGCCGAGGGATGGACTGACCAAATTTTGAAGATTTTTAAAATTCTGCTTTTAGTATGGTGAACCTAATTGAACGTAATGAAAAGCTTCACATATATAAATACATTCCAATAAGATCAAATACAGTAATCCCTCGGTTATCGCGGTTAATGGGGACCAAAAAAAAAACCACCCGCAAAAAGTGAGAATCCGCGAAGTAGCGACGTCCCTTCAAAAATGCTTAAAAAAATGTTTAAAGAATTTTTTTTAAATCATTTTATTTAATTATTATTTTTAGACCTGCGAAGCTCTGAACCCGCGAACGTGGATCCACGAAGTAGCGACGTCCCTTCAAAAATGCTAAACAAAAAGAACTATATATATATATATATATATATATATATATATATATATACAGGACTGTCTCAGAAAATTAGAATATTGTGATAAAGTTCTTTATTTTCTGCAATGCAATTAAAAAAACAAAAATGTCATACATTCTGGATTCATTACACATCAACTGAACTATTTCAAGCCTTTTATTTTTTTAATATTGCTGAATTTGGCTTATAGCTTAAGAAAACTCAAAAATCCTATCTCAAAATATTAGAATACTTCCTCAGACCAAGTAAAAAAATAATTCTATAACAGCAAAACTAAATCAAACATTTGAAAATGTCCATTGATGCACTCAGTACTTGGTTGGGAATCCTTTTGCAAGGATTACTGCATCAATCCGGCGTGGCATGGAGGCAATCAGCCTGTGGCATTGCTGAGGTGTTATTGATGCCCAGGATGCTTCGATAGCGGCCTTCAGCTCATTTGCATTTGTAGGTCTGGTGTCTTTCATCTTCTTCTTAACTATACCCCACAAATTCTCGATGGGGTTCAGGTCAGGGGAATTAGCAGGCCAATCAAGGACAGTGATGCCATGGTCAGTGCACCAGTTACTGGTGGTTTCCAGAATGTATGACATTTTTGTTTTTTTAATTGCATTACAGAAAATAAAGAACTTTATCACAATATTCTAATTTTCTGAGACAGTCCTGTATATATATGTTCCTTTATATATATATATATATATATATATATATATATATATATATATATATATATATATATGTATATTTTTTTACACTATTTTATTTTATTATTTATTTTTTTTAGACCTGCGAAGCTCTGAACCCGCGAACGTTGAACCGCCAAGTAGCGAGGTCCCACTGTAAAGCAATATTTTATCATGGCTGTTAGAATTGTTTAATTTTCAACAGGCACAAAAGAAAAGTTATCTTGATATAAAAATCCCCATTTATTGTATATTAAATGATGGAAGCATGTATTTTTTCAGGCACCATTAATGGCCTATATTGTAGTAAAAGTGGGCTAAAATCACTTTAAAGAAAAAAAATGCTGTTTTCTATCATTCACTAAACGGCAATAACAGAAAACGTTCTCGGAGGCCGGATGTGGCCCTAGGCCTTGGCTATTAGATATATGCTTTAAAGTATACATACGTGCCAATTGATCCATTGAGTTTGACAGCGACTTCAAACCTCTTAGGATATGTCGCAGATCAATAGATGAGGCTGAAGAAGACATAGTGCTTGTACTTGTATTATTCCTCTGAAAGAAAAAAACTCAAAACGTGATCGCTGAAAATGCTACATAATGGCTATACAAATAAACATGACTCAACTTGATCGTACATTGCATCATATTGCATACATGCCAACCCTTTGCCATTAAAAAGTGTTGGATTATTGTTTTTTTTTTTTTTGGACACACTCTATTTTTACACATGAAACACCATGTTAAAATAGAAAACAACCACATGTGCTTGTTTAAAACCGGAAGTGACAAAGAAAGGTTTATTCACGCAAAAAGCAGCCCGAAGACTAAACTACTAATCTCGAGTCAACTTTTTTGTTGTTTAAATTTGAAAAGCTGTGGATTTTATTTAACCAAAATTGGTGGGTGTTTTTAAGGGGCTAAAAGCGGTTGTCTAATGCAGTGATTTTCAACCACTGTGCCACTAGTGTGCCGAGAGAGATCGTCAGGTTTGCCGTGAGAAATTATCCAATATCACTTGTTAAAATGTTATAAAACATTTATGAATCATTTTCTGCAAATGGTTTGTCATTGCCAAGTGTCTGTGGTGTAAAAACTGGGTATATAATAAATTATGTTGTAATTAAACATACTGTTCAGTGTCATTTTATAACATATTTGGTTAGTGGTGTGCCACAAAATTTTTTCAATGTACAAAAACGTGCTCTGGCTCAAAAAACGGTTGAAAAACAATGGTCTAATGCAGGGGTCGGGAACCTTTTTGACTCAAAGAGCCATAAAAGCAAAAAATATTAATTTTATTTTGGGAAAGAGCCACACCATATATTATGAGACAAATTTACTAAATTGCTAAACCCGCGCCCCAGACAAAAGCTTAGTCTTCAGCACATTTATTTTTGATGATTTGATAAAAATTATGAAAAGAGAATAATGCCAGAGCCCCTGTCCCAAAATCAACAAACATACCACTAAACTTGTCTCTTTCTTGCAATGACTCAAGATCGGTTAAACTCCTTTTGACCCTTTTTTATCATACATATTGGTTTCAAAACCAGATGCAAGCATTTATTTTGTAAAAACGTCACAACATTCTGAGAATAGGGAGCCTTATGTGCTTACCTTTGGCGAGAGATGGGAAGGAGTGCTTGTACTTTTTGCATAGCTCCACCCATCCCTCCCACTCACCCAATCAAATGAATAAGTTCTCTTCCGGTGTTTTGGCGTATTTACAGTTCTGTGGATTCATCATAAGGTATCTGAACACTGAACACAGATTACATAGTGAACTTTTATATAAAGGATTCTTTAGCGTTGTACAGCTAAAACGAGTTTTTTTTTCCCCATTTTTTTGTGTGACACCTTGACTGTAAATTGTAGTGAAAAACGTGCCATATATATACTGCGAAGTAATCATTTGTCAGTAAGTTTCGGTCTAGCTTTACGTGTAACTTAATAGGATAGATGAAACAACTTTTGGACAAGATGGAGAAATTGTGCATGCAATCAAATCTGTCTCTGAGCCACAGATACTCGTAGAAAGAGCCATATATGGCTCGCGAGCCATAGTTTCCCGACCCCTGGTCTAATGTGTGAAAATTTCTCCCGAAGGACATCGGTTCAGTAGGAACCCTTGATATTTTTAAGAGGCTAAAAACTTTTTTATATGGATTTTAATTGATAATTTGTATTTAGTTTGATTTATTTAAATTCTAACCTTTTCCTGTATGTACTTTTTTTACTTCACTTTTTTTCGTTTGCAGTTGTTTTTTTCAAATTATATTTTACTGTTATTATTTCAGTGTTGCTTCATGTTGGTGGTCACACTGAATGGGTGTGGCTCATTAGCTGAAAATCCTAAAGCCATTTGCTGCCATCCCTATACAGTGTGGAAAAGGCTCCCCTAGGTCCTTTTCCTCACATGGTTAGTCTGTGCCTTGCCATAATTTCCATCAATCCATCCATTATCTGCACCGCTTATGCTCAGTAGGGTCACGGGGGTGCTGTAGCCCATCCCAGCTATCTTGGGGCAGTGGGCAGGGGACACCCTGAACTGGTTGCCAGCCAGTCGCAGGGCATACAGGGACTATAATTTCATTTATATTAAAATGTATTTTGTTTTAATTTTATTTTAACCATTGTGTTCCTATTAGGTGTTTTGGCGTGTTGGGTGGGGATAAAAGATGGGGATTGTTGTACACAGAATGTTTTTATACAGCAAGTTTAGAGGCAACTAATTTCCTAAAATTGCTTCACAAATACATTTGATTTGATAAAGTGGTAGGGTGGCAGGTATGATATTCTGCAATAACTTAGTGACATCACAGGCAGATGGCATTCTTGATCTGAACGTGTACTTTTATTATATATATTTTTATACTGAGGGTGAAAAACGTATTTCGACAAATTCCATGCAACGGTTATGAACAAGTGAACAGATTTCAACTTTAGCTTGACCATTGCATGAGAGGACTAAATAACTTAGCTGCATTATATGAAATCTAATTGTCACATCCGAGTGCATCAGTGTGAGCCACGTCCTGCACTGCACCCCCTTCAACTGCGTTTGAGCATTTGTGGCGAGCCTCTTCGAGAAACAGAATTGAGCCCCAAAGTTCGGGGTTGGTCCGCAAAGCCACCATGTCGTACGCCATCCAAGTCAGCTGCACTACAGGTGGACACAACTGCATTTTCAGGCCAACTCATTTAAGGCCGTCATAGTATTTCAAAATTAGTTTAAACATTCTGTACCGGATATGTTTTCCATGTCCTCTATCATCCTTTCCAAATTCTTGTCGAGTTCCAACGAGTTGTCGACGCCCGTTTGGTGCCCAGAAGGCAATGTCGAGTCGGCCATCTGCCGAACAAGCCGGCAAATTTCAAAGTAATTCGGAGAGAGACGTCGTTGCGCCATTTTGGTTCACGAAGCTAAAGTTCACGATGCTACACAAACATGTTCTTTTGGCTTCACATAAATACACGTTCTTTTAAGAATGTCGTAGTAAAATCAACAAACAAACCTCAAGAAATAATTCATATTTTAAACAGCACAATTAACATATTTACTACCTTTAATGACGATTTATACAGTCGACCCAGGCACTTGACAGTTCTGACGGATGGAGGTGGGCGGCACTGGACGTTGTTGAAGTATGAGTAACTAGAAATAATCACAACAATAAAACATTGTTTGATCTTTGTGGAAAATGTATTATTTTTAATTGTGAACGACTAAGAGGGTTTCTCTCTACTAAACGAAGCTATGAAAATGTTCCTTACCGCTGATGCCGTTGCGCCTGATCAGAAGATATGTGCACTTGTAAAGTGCAGTACCATGCGGGCAGAGATGGGTAGTGTAGCCAACAATTTTACTCGAGTAAAAAGTACTGTAACGTCAGAATAAAAGACTCAAGTAGAAGTAAAAAGTAGTCATCCAAATAATTACTTTCGTGATAGTAAAAAAAAAGTTAAAGTAAAAGTAAAGTGAAAAAACTACTGAAGTACTGAGTAACCGTAGTAATGTCTTAGTTATAGATTTGTTTTAAACAACCATTCAATCAGTTCACCAAATCGTCCAAATCTATCCCATCAACAATACATTACATTTAATAAAAAACAATAAAGGTAAATTCAAGTACGTAATCAAACAAGAAAATAATAGCAGTATAAATCAAATAAATAAATCAGGCACAAGTAGCTCATTTAAAGCCCCAATACGTTTTTGTAACAGGCTCTGCAGGCAGAACAATAAGCTAGTCCAAGGGCTGGTAACCCAGAATGTGGAAAGAGTTGTATTGACCAAGTACAGAATTTAAAAGATTGAAAACTATTTAGGAGCCGCAATAAAATTAAAAGCCTTATGTAAGCCTTGAGCAGCATGGGAGATGAGTGGTTAGCACGTCCGTGGCACAGTTCTGAGGTCATGGGATCAAATCCTCCTGTGCGGACTGTGTATGTTCTCCCCTTGCTTGCGTGGGTTTCCCCTGTCATTCCGGTTTCTTCCCACATTCCCAAAAACATCTAATTGGCCAGTCCAAATTGTCCCTCGATGTGAATAAGCGAGTGAGATGTCTGTCTCTGTGTGCCCTGCGACCGGCTGGTAACCGGGTCAGGGGGTCCCCTGCCCACTGCCCGAAGACTGGTGGGATGGGCTCCAGCACACCCGCAACCCTACTGATAATGGATGGATGGACATATAAGCCTTTTAATAAACGCAACATATGCTGTATGTATCAATTTGATCCTTCTATCTTAATGACTAAGTTGTATGCCGCACATCCTATGGAAAATGACGTAAATACTCTGATGTATGATCCCGCCTCCAGTTTAACTTTGTTACTATACTACCATATTAATGAATCACGGATTGTTTAATTGTTTTGATAAAACTAAAGAAATGCGATCCGATTTTTGATTGCATTTTTATGTTGATGATTGGGAAAAATAACATCAAAGGTGCATAATGTGCCCCTTATTTAGCCACGAAAAAAGAGTGAAATACAATGCAGCATGCATTTATAAAAATAGAATAGCAAACTTTTGACAATTTAAAGTAAATAAAAATCACATTAATACGGTTTAAGTTTGATTTCTGTGCAGTTGTTTTCATACCTGTCAACCTCCATGGCTCCATGCCCTTACAAACTGTTGTATTTTCCCTTACAAAATACAAAATAATCTTACACCACATTTTTTTTTCAAACGTGTTTATTTATGTAGTTTAACATGTTATATTGTACATGTGTTTCTGTATATCATATATATATTGTTAAATAAAATTTTGTTGTGAGATACTGAGTTGCTCGACATGAATGAGGTTTATTATAAAAAAAAGTTCAAAAATTAAGTAGCTTGGACGTTCACTGTAGAAGGAAAAAATACATGCAAATATAATGAAGCAGAATAATAAATTTTCTTATTCAAATTATTTAATTTTCTGCATTAAATTATTGTTGGTAATATACTGATTAAAGGGATAACCACAAACCTGTCTTTTTTCATTTTCTTCTTTTATACTTCCTTTTTTTTCTTAACTTCTTTATACAACATAATAATTCGTAATATAATGCATCAAAGCAAGTGAGCCGTTTGAGAGCCAGCTCTCTTTAATGAGTTGAGCCGAAAAAGCCGGTTCTCTAAAAAGAGACGGACTTCCTTTCACTATACAACTCGAACTCGTTTGACTTGATTGATTTGCCGTTTCTTGATAGTCGGTGTATACCGAATGGTAACCATAATTGACAAATTTGCGTTTATCCGTACAGATTTTCTTGTTCGTCGTCCACGTCTTAAAATGCATAATAAATGTACTTTGTACGGCAAAAACGTACAAGTTGACAGGTATGTGTTATTCTCTTTTTTAATCTGTGTGCTCTATGGCTGGTCATATATCCGCCAGATTGCTTTAATACAGCCACCCGCTTAGCATGCGACGTTGGCCCTTTAAAAGGGGCGGGGCTTGGGCCGCATAGGGGTTCTCATCCAGGGGACACCAGAGATAAGAAAGGGCTCGGAGAAATGCGAGTACTTGCGTGGAAGGGATGTGAATAATAGCTTCAATGTAGAGCAATGTTGCGAAGTAAGAGTATTTTTTCTTCATTTACAATTCGACTCAAGTAAAAGTGAAAGGTATAGTTATTTAACAATACTCCCAGAAGTACAAAATTTCCCAAAACTCAATGTAACAGATTAAGTGTAACTTATTACGACCCACCTCTGCATAAGGTGACACATTTTTATCATTGGTATAATGTTCGTTGTATTTGTAGTTGACGTCCTAATTGGTATAATGGCGGCGCCCTCTGGCTGCGGCTGCATCGACCCGCTACAACGGGTCAGGTGTATCGACATTTCGTTCTGTGTACATCGTTACAAAGAATGACAATACAAAAGAAATTATTATTATTATTTTTATTATATATATTTATATATCTCATCTCATCTCATCAGCTGCACCGCTTATCCTCAGTAGGGTCGCGGGGGTGCATGAGCCCATCCCAGCAATCATCGGGCAGTGGGCAGGGGACACCCTGAACTGGTTGCCAGCCAATCGCAGGGCACACAGGGACAGACAACTCACTCGCTCATTCACACCTAGGGACAATTTGGACCGGCTAATTCACCTGAAATGCATGTTTTTGGAATGTGGGAGGAAACCGGAGTGCCCGGAGGAAACCCACGCAATATATATATATATATATATATATATATATATATATATATATATATATATATATATATAGATATATATCTATATATATATATATATATATATATATATATATATATATATATATATATATATATATATATATAGATATAACAGGGATGTACAAATACATTTTGTCTACCAATACTGAAAACCGATAACTTTTAGAAAAAAAACTAAATGCTAAATTTAAAATTAAAATCAAAACACAAACAAAATCTGATGACTTTTAAATGTATGTTTTTATTTTTGTTTGAAATTACAATAGCATACCTGTCAACCTCAGTCAATTGCTCCACTTATTAATTATTGCAATTCCCCTTTTTAAGCAATAATAAACCTTACAAGCACAATTATTTACTCACAGCAAGACATATTGTGTAGAAAAAAAAACAAGGATCATTTCTGTAAACAAGTTTATTTTATTTACCAATTAAACAACACAATTCTTTCAAAAGCTTTCTTAGTTCTTTTTTTTACTTGCAGTAAAATTTTTGTTTCTTATAATTAGCAGAGCAGGACTTCCTGATTTATCTTCGTTAGCAATTTACGATGATGTCATCGTCTGCTACCAGTGACCGTGAAAATCCGGATTTGAGCTGAAGTAGGCAAAACGAGATTAGTCTTTAAAAAAAATCCCATAGAAAAAGTGTTCAATGGAGTACAGGATTTAAAAAGAACTCAGAATTTAAAAAACACAGTACAATAATGAGAAACATAAATGCTTGGAATCTTTCTAACAATTTATTGGGTCTATTTCTTTCCTATTGGGCTTATAACTGTGACATATTATGCCGTTGTTGTTTTACTATCTGTCATAGTTATGTTGATCAAAAGATATGAATAATACTACAGAATGCCAGCAATGTTCACCATTTTTAAACAATTTACATATTTATAAAAAATTCCATTTGCCTTGACAACAAAATGTCTGAGTTGAGGCTAAAAAAAATAATTGATTTCAACCTGTTTTTCAATTGAATTGATGAGACTTAAATTTTGTTTCACTATTGCTTGAGTTATAAGAAAATCAACTTAAGCAAGGTTGAACAAAACGCCTCAGGCAACTGCTCAATCCCTAGGGAAAAAAAGGCAGAGTCATGTAAGGGAAGAGCCAATCAAACGAAAGAGGCGGTGTTTCCAAGGAAATAGATATAGCAGGTATGACAGTTGACATTTGGACATAAACCAAGGGCAAAGCTGACAAGCTAAGAGAAGAGAAAATTAACCTTGTGACCAGCTCACAAATTTCAACAGCTTGCCCTGAAAAAAGAAACTGGAAGGAAGATTTTAATACAGAAATCGAGGAAACGAACCTGTCAAGCAGCTCACATCAAGGTGGGAAGGAACCTTGCTTGTACAATGTCAGCATTTGAGGCCCAGGAACATTCGCCTCCTCGTTGCGGTCCCCAGTTCCCAAGCCTTGGCCAGGAGCCCCCTGAACTAAGCTTGTACAGTGACTGTTACTACCCCCCGCCCTCCCTACCAAGCCCTCAGCGAACTACGCCAACCTCGTACGAGTTGGCTGACTTCAGCACTACTTCGCCAAACCCTTACCTTTGGTTTAATGGATCTGGGCTCAACACGCCATCATATCTTAGTACTAACGGCCCACCTGGGAACCCTGGGCCCCCCTTCGTCCCACAGCACTATGGTATGCAGAGGCCTTACCTGGGCTCAACTGGAGCAAGTGGCCCAGGAGGTGAATTGAGCTGGTTCTCCCTCCCTTCACAGGAGGACTTGATGAAGCTAGTAAGACCACCATATTCTTACTCGGCTCTTATCGCCATGGCTATCCACGGGGCCCCTGATCGCCGGCTGACCCTGAGCCAGATTTACCAGTACGTTGCAGACAACTTCCCCTTCTACAACAAGAGTAAAGCGGGATGGCAGAATTCCATCAGACACAACCTGTCATTGAATGACTGCTTCAAAAAAGTACCAAGAGATGAGGACGATCCAGGTAACATTTCCCTATATTACACATGTGTCGAACTCATGGTCCAAATGTGGCCCGCGAGAGCTCAAAATATCTGAGCGTGTAAAAAAGAGCAAGTCAGGGAGTGATTTGACCAAAAACCTTTCCCACGATGCCCACTGAATGTGATATCCGCAAAGTAACTTCTTGGTGACTCTGGACGCTAGTATTTCATATCGATGCCAATGAGTGGAGAATTTAGAAATAAAGGATCCCCAAAATGTCACAGATGTTTTAAATTGTTTTATATAGTGATATTTCTACATTCAAGATTAATTTGTAGAATTGCTTGTATCTTGAGCGAATGTTCCTGATTTGACTGATAATCAACTAATTTGTTTGCTTCTATGAACCATCCAAGTTAAACTAAAATAGCTATAAAAGACATCTCCCTGATTACTAAAAAACATTCAAATAGTAATTGAGGAAAAAAATCCAATAACAAGATAATAGTGATACTTTAAAGCCTAATGGCAATGTTTGCAAATTCTCGTTATTTGGAATTGCTCTTATATGTCAGGCGAAATCTGTGCTTGAAAGACATCATTTGTCTAGAATTTCTTGTAGCTCGAGTGGCTCGTAGGTTGAGGTATCACTGTATTTTATAAAAAAAACATACGATATATGTCTAGTGACATTTATTGAATACAACTGTAAAGTTTGTGACTTAATGAATACATTCACTGTTATTTTACATGAAGGAATAGTTACATTTGTTTTAAATACCAATTACATTAATTTACATTTATAAGTTTTATCTAGCCCTTTCAAAACAGATGTGGCCCTCGGTGAAAATGAGTTTGACACACCTCCTCTATCAGATATTTTTATTAAACATTACGCTGTATTTTGTTTTTTCATTTACTTTTTTTCAAATTCTTACTCAACAGGCAAGGGCAACTACTGGACACTTGATCCGAACTGCGAAAAGATGTTTGACAATGGAAACTTCCGCCGCAAAAGGAAGAGGAAGTCTGACACCCTATCTGGGGTTGATGGTAATTCAGTTGCCCCTGAGTCAGGTGAAAGTGAGAGGGGGAGCCCCAAACACTCCTCCACTGCTTCCCTGAACGTCGCTGCCCAGACGCCAGACAGAATTCCTTCGCCATCATCTTCCAGTGCTGCACCTTGTCTGAGCAGCTTCCTCTCAGATATTTCTGGAGGATCACCGAATGACGTAGGTGACGCATTGAGCAGACCCCAGCAGGTCAACCTCCCCATAGACGGGCCACACAGGCTTTTGCAAGCCCCAAGTTATAGTAGCTACTCTCCAAACTCTGCTGGTCGAGAGTGGCTTCCACAGGTACAAGCTCCTACGATGCTCCCTTCTTCACCCACCCATTCTTCACTAGGGTACAATAGCCCCATCCTCAGTCAATACAGTGCGTCCAGTGGACACTTTTATCCTACGCTGGGCTCATCAGGAATCATCTACCAGCGTGAGGGAACTGAAGTTTAACCCAACATTAATTGAACCGATGTTTTAAAGCAGAGTTGTGCAAACTAAGCCCTGTCAGTCTTCTGAATCCAGCCAGCCAATTGTTAAAAAAGGTAATGATAATATGTAAGAAATGGAGAAAAAGAAAGACTATAAATAAAGTTTTGATTTGGTACCACGCTTGTCCCCAGTGTCCCCAGCATTTAGATAGCAGGCTAAATCTTTCTTTACTTTTGTATTTACTGGGGGTTCCTTGACACTAAACCCATCCAAAGACACCTGCGGTGGCCTAAAGTAAAGTAAAGTAAGGTTTATTCCGCCGTTTTGGAACACACACACACACACACACACACACACACACACACACACACACACACACACAAATCTTAATGAGTAGTTTCAATAAATTTCGATTTTGATTTAGATATATTACATTTAGAGTAGATATTTAAGGCAAAAAAAAAGACTTTTAATGCACATTATGAATTTTATTTTTAAAAATAACTTTAAATATTTCTTAGTTGCAAAACGAATATGATTAAATGTTTGGTTGATAAAAAAAGAAATATGAATGTTTATTTTAAAAAATGCTTGGAATTGGAAATGTCTTTTTAAAAAAGCTGTAACGATGTGAAAACTTTGATAGGCCTACATGATGAAGTGTTTGGATTCTAGACTGAATACCTGTCAACCTCCATGGCTCCATGCCCATACAAACTGTCGTATTTTCCCGTCCAAAATACAAAATAATCGTAGACCATATATATATATAAATATATATATATATATATATATATATATATATATATATATATATATATATATATATATATATATATATATATATTTTTTTTTTTTTTAATTTTTTTTTTTTTTTTTTCTTCGCAATCATGCATGATGGGAAATCCCCAGGCGGCAGACGCATGCTTACAGTAGCATTAGACTGCTCGCTTCGTTTGCAACGAAAAAAACGATACCGAGATTGAGGCTTCCACGGCGAACTCCTTTGATTTGATTGATTTGCCGTTTCGTGATTGTCGGTGTATAACGGATGGTACCCATAATTGACAAATTTGCGTTTTTCCGTACAGATTTCCTTGTACGTCGTACTCGACTTAAAATGCATAAAAATACGTACTTTGTACGGCAAAACCGTACATGTTGACAGGTATGAGACTGTAATAGTAGATACAAAAAATAAAATACCTGATTTTTCTTTCTCCTGGGCCAGCCTTTTTTTCTGAATTCATTTTAACCCAATGCTGCCTGTGACTGAAAAAGTTTGCCCACCCGTTTTAATGGCTCTTCACTTTTGCAGTAGAGATTAGTTGCTAGAACACATACAGAAATACAAGCGACACACACACTTTGCGCTGACAGAGACAGTTGATGTCTCATGTGTGAGACAAAAATATAAAACACATTAGATTCCCACAGAAACACCTTAGTCAGCAACAATGAGCTAAAACTGTCTTGTAACAGTCAAATCCAGAGTCAGCGAATATCCCCACTTTAGTTGGTCATTCTCAGAGCTGACTCGTTTTCAACTGATCTGAGATCCGATCTGCTGACATGAGTCCGTTTTCGCACTCCTGTCTGTGATTCCTTGATGGTATCATGCAAACACAACGTCCAGGCAGCAGTTTAGATGAGCGGTTAAGTTACACCTATGTGTACATTATATTCATGTGAACCAATGTTGTTTGTTTTGTTCCTTTTAAACTCATCTGATGATCTTCCAGGAGTCTTATGTTCTTTGTAAATATGTTATTGTGTCTTTTAATTTTAATCCTTTACATCTGTTAATGTATTCCTGAATCAATGTAAATGCTATGTCATTTTTTTATATGAATAAAATAATTTTGACAGCCGCATTAGCCTCTTGTTATATTATTTGTACTTTAAATAACAGGAACTGGAACGCATAGTAAAACACCCAAAAACACAATATGAGAGAAAACTTCCTGCTGAAAAGCAATGACCGGCGGATTAAAAGTAGTGGGTCACTGAAACCTGATCAGTGTGTGATTACTTGTTTTAACAGATCTACTCAAATGATAAAGGGGAAAAAAATTCCCATGCTGACACTTCTCTTCCTGCTCACAAATATCTTACCGCCAGGGTCGTAAGGGCACCACAACCTGTGGTGTGTCTTTGGCAAGTACAACCTGGCAGCGTCCATTTCACTCCAGGACGTATTTTTGGGGTAGGGTTTGTTTCCCACATAAAACAGACAGTACTGGTTACCAGTAGCAGGAGAAGCCTGATCTGACTCAGACACAGCACCTTCATCATCTTGTCGTCATTGTTTTTAGGTTTAAAGCGTCATCCTGCTGTTGTGAGATGAGCCAGACCTCGACAATGAGGATAGCGGCATTTGTGTTTCAATACTGATACTACACAGCTCAAAAACTATGCTAAAAGGATCAAAATTATTTCTCAGATAAATGTGCTCATTTTAGATATTGTTTTCTATTTCAATTACAAAAACAATGCAATCACGCCATTTTAGCCAATTAAGCCTATTTTAGGTACGACATTTTTTAATTTTCTTAGAAATACTAGTTAAAAAAGACATACAAAAGAAAAATGCACTCAAACTAATCACAGTTGCAATCACAGTGGGTAAGACTTTTCTCATAATGCTGAGGCAAAAGTTATTTTAAAGTTATGCCAAATACCTAATTTGACTAATATTTGTCAACAATGTTCACTATTCATTTGCTTGCAATGAAAAAAATCATTGACAGATTTTTTTTGGGGGTGTGGTAACACCGTAAATGAAAGAATCACATCCAGTAACATTTCATTTCGTCACTTTTGTCAACACTTAAATAACTATACAGTAAATTACAAGTTTAAAGATGAACAAAATTCCTATAAAGTAAACCCAATTAATATGTACTATTAACAAATGATCTGGACTCAATATTAATTTACCTTGGTGAGGTTGCATGCACTAATACTATAACATATCCATATATAGTAGGCTTGAAATACTTGTACAATATAGAGGCCCATACACCACAGTGAACTACCCATTGATAAATCTGACCCTAAGGCATTTATTTACCCTGAAACACAGGCAGCATGACATCCATTTACACCATACACAGAATGAAAAGAAACAACGAAAAAAGAAGGAAAGACAGCCAGAGGAAAAAAACAGGGTCTGAATAATATTATACGTGTATGGTTCCAAGCTGAAAAGATCAGCACTGCAACATTTATTATAAACAGATTTTAGAGCAATAAATATATATCATTGGAGTAAAAGAATCCCTTTAAAAAGTTTTTTTCAGGCAAATTATTATTCCTCACTTGCAGTGATACCAGACGGGTGTGTGGGCCGGTAATTGTTGCTCAGCCAAATATTTATGCAAATCGTTCTTTTTCACCTTTGATATACACAAAGGAGCGGTGAAGGGTAGAAACATCAGAAGAAGTGTGGCAAATGAAGAGAGATTACAGTCCAAGCATGTTACTTTCCTGACTGATTTTTTTGCGCTTCACACTCTCTCCAGGTTACAAGGTGATAGCGCAAAGTCTTATACATTAGACGTGTATTTTTCGATCAGTGTGCCGCAGGAAATTGCTCGGTTTTATCTTTGCAAAAAAAGCATGCCACTGTTTAGTGTATTTCTTTTTTTCCAGTTGTCATACATTAACTGTAAATTCCATCCATATCAGTAGGTGGCAGCAGATTCTTATTTTATTATTGTTTATATACTTTTTCTTTGCTCATATGGTAGTACAGAGACATATATTTAATTACTTATTTTGTCCAAGAAGCTGTTCAAAATTCCTCCTTGTGTCTTGGGCAAGAGTAGCCTGGCGGTACGCATCCCTCTCCAGGCTGAATTCTTGGGTCGGGGTTTCCTCCTCCATATGAAATAGTTTTGGTTTTGATGGTTACCAGTTGCTGATACAACACCTGGTCGCCATTGCTTTTTTGGTGTAAAGCAGGGGTGTCGAAACTTTTCAGAAATCAGGCCGGATGTGGTAAGCTGAAGATGTGAGAGGGACAACTATTCATTCTCGCATTCTTTCAACAGTCTTTAATAAACTCACCCTCCGTGTAAGGTTTGCAGTGCTTGGCAATCTGCGTCACGACCTTGTAGCTCGCATTTGTAGCATTTTTATTTGCACTGCATAATCTCGTGAAAAAGCGCTGCTGTGGCTTAAAAAAAAGCTTCCAGATGCCTTACCTTTTCACAGCTTTTATTTCCAGTTAGCTTTTTGTAGTCGGCATGTTTTGTCTGGCAGTATTCTTGATATTATATTCTTTAAAAACAGCCAGGCAGTTTATGCAGAGGCAGTTGTTTTGGGAATTGGGTGAAAAAAATACTCACATTTCTGCTTGTCCTGGAAGCGGCAGTCGTCACAGTCAACTTTCCTTTTTTATTCACAGTCGCCATGTCAGAAGTTCGGTGGGCTATAATTCTCACAGAAAGCCAAGGGCAAGGTTGCCAAAGAGCTACTGCCACAATCTGGTGAAATGGTGATTTTTTTTTTTTTTGTACAAATTTTTTTCTTACTAATTTCAACATTACTGGTAGGACACACATTGTTATTTTACGACAGAAGCCAGTAAACATTTGATAATGGGCTGTAACTGGCCCCCTGGCTGGACTTTGAAAATGGCTGGTGTAAAGTGTCAAACCACCTTTCAGAGATGAGCTGGACATCGGCATTAACAGGCAGAGGCAAGTTTCAATTTTGATAGACACTTTTTTGTCCTGAGACTTTGATTACGCATCATACATAATTACACATTGCATCACTTGTGGCTTTCATATCTTTGTTGAAAAACAAATTTTGGGGCAGGTGAGTGGTTAGCACGTCTGCGGCATAGTTCCAAGGTCATGGGATTAAATACAGCTACCAGCCTCTCTGTGCCGAGTTTGCCTGTTCTCCCAGTGCTTGCGGGGGTTTCTTCCAGGCACTACAGTTTCCTCCTACACAACAAAAACTTGCGTGTTAGGTTAATTGGCCGGTCCAAATTGTCCCTAGGTGTGAATGAGCGAGTGAGTTGTCTGTCTCTGTGTGCCCTGCGACTGACTGGCAACCAATTCAGGTTGTCCCCTGCCCATTGCCCGAAGATAGCCTGGATGGGCTCCAGCACCTACGTGAATAGTATATATATATATATATATATATATATATATATATATATATATATATATATATATATCAAGGCTGTCTAGTAACAAAAAGAATTAGGCAAAATGTTAGCTTTAAGCATTAAGAAAAAAAGATGAAACTTAATTAATTAATTAACGATGTGCCTCAAAAGTGTTTAATGAAAGAAGTTAAGGAAACACTGCATTAGACCTCAATGCTTTCATATTCACTTTTTGGATAAGATACCAGTAATTTAATTCCATTAATTTGAAAGTCCTTGAAAACAAATTAAGGTCAAATTGCAGAGCTACTTAAAACTAGTCACATTGCAATCCATGTTGGTGGAGTTTTATTTTATTTTGTATTGTCTTTTGAGATGGGCGAGTACTGATACTATCGGCTATCATGATAGTGGTGAGTTGATTGTTTACGTTGACTATGTTTTGACTATTGGTTTCCTATGCAACAACAATTGCACCCTAGTCATCCTGCAAAGGGGGATTAGCCCAAAGTTTCTTATTTTCCTTATGCTGTGGGTTTTGAGTTTTTCCTTGCCCTCATGCAGGTTTCAGATCAAAAGATGTTTGACACTTTGTTATCAAGGGAAATACAAATAAATGTGATTTGGCCTAACTGTTATTACTGCCTTCCATTGGCCACTTTTTTAATCAGGAACCTGAAATTAAAGAAATGGCGTATTGCCATTGAATAAGTGCGATATTAATGAACAAATATCATGCTGGGATTTGAATATATCTGTTTAAAATCTCAGTCATTGTTCGCAGAGGAATGGGATCAGTATGTCGTATATGTATGCTTGACTAAGATTTGGTCATCAGAGTATTGGAATTGGTGTGAAAAGAAATCTCCTATCAAACATCCCTAATTATTTTTTTCGACTGGAGCTAGTAAAGTAAACATTCACTTATATTCGTGGTGAACATAAGTGATTAGTTTCCAGGACGATTAAAGAGTTCGTTTAAAATCCAAATAGTGCAGCAGAGGTAGCAGGTCCACATTGCTAGTGCAAAACATAATATGTGCAACGTACACATATAAGGAATTGCATGGAAATTAGCAATTGTGAATTGTATAAAGTGGGTCTCTCAGGGTTTTTAATCCAGTCTGTCGAATTCAGTTAGTAAAAATATCACGCCAATATATGTTTATATCATGTAAATACAAATGTTTACCCTGGAGTCCATGTCTAATGTCATTGCATACAATGTTGCATCATGTTGATATCAATGACCAATGCCGGAGTGGGTAATCGGGAAGAACAGGAAATATCCCGAAGGGCCGGCTCATGTCAATGTGGAGTTTGGGCTAGCTGGATGAGAAAAATGATTTTAAAATGCATCAGTCACTTTGAATATCTAAACTTACTCATGCATTTATTCTCCAATCAAAGTTTCAGACACTTTCAGCGCAACTAATGAGGTGAGTTTTACCATCTGGATGAATTCTCCCCTCCCAAATTTGAAGTCGGTTTGCAGGTCGTTGCAGCAATTTCTCTAGGTAGCTAAAAGCCTCTTTGGGTTGATTTTTTGTTGCTTCTACCCATATATCAAAAAATATTATGTAACACTCTGCACAAAATTACTTTTGGAGTACAAAGCTAAAAGAGGCAACAATGAAAAATGAAAAAAAAAAGAGGCAACAATGAAAAATGAAAAAAAAAAAGACAAGAAAAAAGAAGTAAAAAACTGAAAGACTCAAAAGATTACAAGGGAAATGAGAAAAGGAAGGAAAAGCAGGAACAAAATAAGAAAAAGAGGAAAATGCTAGAAAAAAAAAGAAAGAAAAAAGCTTGTGAAACAAAAAAAGAAATGAAAAAGAAGAAAAAAGCAGGTCCTCTCACAATCTAACTTCCACACAGAGTCATTGGGCTGGCAAATAAGTTCCTGTTGAACCTTTCCTGTACTCAGGTTGCATGTGAGCAGAGCTTCTCTGCATTGACATGTGTGAAAACTAAGCTAAAAAGCTCAATGTCTTCATACTGATGTATACTGAAAAGGAAATTCTCAAGTCTATATAGGCAATGACATTGTCATCAACAAAGTTGCAGAGATCAGTGCTTTGCTAGGAACATCTTCATGTTTTAGGTAGCCTATTTAAAATGTGTGTAGTGAAGCTACTTCATAAGAGTTATACGAGTTTAGTGTAAAGCCTAAAAATCTGTTGGCAAAGCAAATACAATTTTGATTTCAGATGACCGACACTGTGTTTTTGTTAACCTATCAGAAAATACCTAAATTACTTCATAAAGCTCGCTGCAGTTCCATAGTTTCATGTTCCTCCCCTAGGGCAAAGTGGGCCAGCTTTGGGTATAAAACTCCCCGGCTGAAAAAGGGACCCACTCCTGCCATGTCTATTACAATAAAGACTCTATTTCATTCTACTATATTCTGTTATTGTTGTACACTACCTTCTAACAACTTATCACTGATCGATAATATCTCTAAATTCAGGCTACCCAGTTACTAATACTATTGGACGAATTGTCGGATTTTATACACCCAAATATCAGGTATGCCATAAGGGTCTTGGTTGGCTGGAAAACCTAGTAAGGCACATCATTGTATGTCAACTTCCTTGACACAGTAGATTAGACTTGTCCCGACATGAAAGTGAGGATGCATCAGTTTCTATGCACGTACATGCCCTATGAAAATAGGACTTTATTTGAAGCAATCGAGGATATTCCCTTATTTTGAGTGTGTTTTTTGTTCAGGCAAAGCACAAAAAAAACCCTACATCAATCATTTATTAACAAAAGCAAACGCTAAACTATTTGTGCAAAGAACAGTTGTACATTACTACAATACATAAACTTGTGACCAAAGGGGGTAGTCTTAAGCTGAAGCTTTTAATTGCCCACCCCTATTCCATTTTTTCCCTCCAAGGAAGCCATATTTAAAATCAAAACAAGAAAACAAAGAAATTGCATTTCAAAGTTAAAATAGTATCACCAGTGGTGACTCCTATAACATATAATACTCAAAAAACTCAATATATGAATCTTTTGTATTATTTAAAATACCTGTGGTATGATTGTTTTAATTAATGTAAATTAGGGACATTTTTAAAGTCATCATCTAAATCGCTCCATAAATTAATACCTTTTCGGGTGGCAAAATGTTTAATTTTGTGCAAAAATATTGGACCTAGGCTTGACAACATTATTATAATGGTTTCCCAGTTGTTTAATGGAATCATCCATGTCCTGTATATAATTCTTTAAAATACGCAACTTTCCTATTCTACCTGGTGACTATGCAAAAGTCAATTCCTCCTGGTATCTTCATATCAATAAAATATAGATTGATAAGGGATTGCAACAAATTTGTTAAGAAAAAACTGTGGATACCACTAAGTCTGGGGAAAATCAGCTAGTCCAAAAACCGTTATAAAAGAGAAGAACTCTTTTAGATAAGAAAAACTGTGTCCGTTCCAGAAGTCATGTTTTTTTTTGGGAAAAACTCTGGCTGTTATACAATTGCTATTTTTTAAGAAACAAAGTACGAGAAATTTCATTTAAAATAATTTGAAGGATTTACCCTGCCAAATTGCATATTGCAAAAGGGTTAAACGAAGATATTGATGTTAAATGTACATTTTGTTCTGCTGACCTGTAACACATTGATGAAAAAAATCTGTTCTGAAAATTGTAATTTTGTAGCTGATAAGGTTCCAACTGTTTTGGAAATACATTGTATTTGGAATAAATGAATCAGAGACATACAAGTTGAAGTCCAAAGTAACCTTTATTGTCAATCCTATTTTCTGGATAAATTGTACATTCACAAATGTAAATTCAATGCTAGAAAAATCTCTCTAATTCCCTCCAAAGTAAAGTAAAACTATACAATCAATCCATAAAGCTTTTCCACAACCAGAAGGCCATTAAAACCAATAATATTTGGTATCTTTAAGTAACTTATCGGTTTCCACCTTGGCATGTTTTGTTTTATTTATTTCCTAGTATTTTGGATTGTCGTATAGTTTGGTTGTAATTTTACCGCAACATTGCTGTGGAAGTTTTGGAGTGTATGTTTCTGCGTTTAGTTAAATCATTTTTTAAAAAATGGACGATTAAAAAAAACAACAACTTGTGAATAATCTTCCGCTCTGTAGATAATATTTGTTTGTAGTTGGTGCTTACATGCTTGGTATACGAATAATAGGGATCTACGTTTCACAATATCTTCCAATTTTAGCATGTTGGAATTTACTTACAGTTTGTTTGTATGGCCCTAAAATCCAGTGTTATGCAAAATTCTTAAAGCTTTCGTTCTGTAATAATAGAATGAGCGATTGTATTTATGTGTATATATTTCTCCAAATCTCTGTACAAT
The DNA here is from genome assembly GCF_059441175.1 of Urocampus carinirostris. Taxonomy (NCBI): domain Eukaryota; kingdom Metazoa; phylum Chordata; class Actinopteri; order Syngnathiformes; family Syngnathidae; genus Urocampus; species Urocampus carinirostris. Next base: position 4,589,786 of record NC_142357.1, on the reverse strand, counting down.
AACCTAAGTAAGGAGAAAATGAATGAACTGTACATTATATAAAGTTTAAAAAAAATAATACATTACTCTTAAATGTCTAAAATGTATAATTGAATTAATGTCAAAATGCATTCAAAATAATTTGGACACAATGTGACTGAGTGTTATCTCGCTAAACGCCAATCACATTAGCCTTCCTTGCCTTAGGGAATGGAATTATTGCTCAATACAATGATGCGATTAAAATCTAATAAATCCTCTCCCTCACCTGCTGCCTGACTCGTGGCAGTATCACAAACACCTGTCGAACTAACGGAATTTGCCACACCACCCGCCCCCTCTCCGTTTTGTGCGCGCACGGGGCTTCTTGCATGTGAATGTGTGAGTGGGGTTAGTGAAAGTTGTTTGTATCATAAACTATGTGGAGAGCCATTATCTCAAGCTGCAGAGCTGGAACAAAGCATTTGAAAAACAAGTTTAAATTCCAGCGGCATTAAAATCATATTTTTTTAACTTGAGATTGTTAATCCAAACGGGCAGTCTTTAAAAATGTGAGGGAAGTCATTTCTTCTATTAAATGGTCTCTGAATCAAAAAGATAAATGTCCGGTAACCAAATAAACCCAAAACGCACACGCCAAAACACACACACAGACACACGCAGCTTCTGTTTTCAGTAAAACAGCAATGCCCTATCAAGGCTGTTTAGTAAACGGCAGGGCAGAACGTCAAGCCTGGAGAAATGTGGTCATGCTCTTTGCTCCAGGACTGGGCCCAGGATTTACCAGCTTACTGTTGTGAGTAAACACCAAAACGCACTCCAGACACACGTACGCAGGTGATGAAAGCGGCAAATACCTTGCCTGGAGTCCACAAACTGCGTCATTTAAAGGTCAACAGAAAATCTCAATGTCTTTAACAACGGCTTGGATATGAATCCATACATTTGAAGAAATGTTTCCCAAAGATCATTTTCAGAACAAGATAAACCAGAGATACGCATGCCGTTTTAGTCTTGAAATATGTTCCAGATGAGAAAACATCTGATCAGTTTTCCAGAAAGGGTTTAAGCCATGGATCATCTTCTTTGTAACAGCCATCCACGTTAGATCTTGTACAGTAAGGTTGTGAGGGTTCTCTTCCTCAACATGGCTTTTATACACGATTTGTCGAAAAGTTAAGTTTAAAGACAAACAGGAGCGCCGAGAGAGGCTGTGTATATATGAATCATTGCTATTTCACCCTAAAATATTTTCCATGTCAACAGGCGGTAAACATGGTGATATGAAGAGGGCTTTGTAGAGAGGGAGGGAGAGCGAACATCATAGGCCAATATCTTTCTGAGATGTAAGCTGTGAGAGTACTGTTGCAAAATTTCATTTATAATTAAAGTTTACTATGTTTTCTGTGGTTACTCAACTTTAGATGAAACGTGAAATTGATCTTAATTTTGTCCTCAGATATGTGTGGCCATCTTTTCCTTTACATCAAATTTAATGATTGGATCAAAAGGTTAATCTATTTCTTTTAAGCTATTGTGTTGGAAGCGGAAGCCATTGCTGAATATTTCATAAGAGTAATTTGATATGTGGGCTTCTATTACTCTAGTGGTTCCAGTCGTCCATAAGGTGAATGATCTTATCTCTGAGAATAATATTTTTGGATTAATGCAGTCAGGATCCAGGGCTAATCGCTCTACCAAGACAGTCCTGGTTAGGGTAAACAACGATCTTATCCTGAAAATAGACTGGCGCTTCATCACTGTTCCTGCTACTGGATCTCAGTAATGCCTTTGACACTGTGGACCATAATATATTAATAGATTGGCTGAAAAAAATGTATTGGTCTCTCGGGAACTTATCTCTCATGGTTCAGATCCTACCTCTCAGATATGACACATTTTATTAGATACGGTGATATGACCTCTGAGCCTTTTAGTGTTACTTGTGGCATTCCTCAGGGCTCAGTACTTGGTCCCCTTCTTTTATGCACTTATATGCTTCCATTAGGTGATATTACTCGTAAGTATAATGTCAGTTTATATTGCCATTCGGATGAGACTTAACTGTACAGTATCTTCCAATGGAGGAATCTGCCCCACTAAATTGGGGAAATTTTAAGGACTGAGATAAAAAGATGGTGTCACTTTACTTCTTGTGCCTCAAACCTGAAAAGGCTGAAATGATAATTATTGGTCCATCTAAGTGACGTGACTTGTTCTCCTCTGAACATATACAAATGTAATATCCCCTAAAGTGACTTGGTCAAATATGTAGGTGTCACATTTGACCCTAATCTGTCCTTTTACAAAAAATATTACTAAAAACAGCTTTCTTGCATCTTTGCAACATTGCAAAAAAATCGCCCGAAGATGTCCCAGATTGATGCTGAGATAATTCAAGCGATTTTCTACCTCCTGTCTTGATTACTATGATGTACCACTCTCCGGTCTCCTGAAGTCCAGCATCATGAGCCTGCAGCTGGTATGAAAATCTGCACCGAGGCTTTTAACTAAGACAAGAAAGTTTGATCACATTACCCCGATTTTAGCTGACATGCATTGGATCCCTGCCAGTTTAAGATGTGACTTTAAGGTTCTGGTATTATTATAGAAAATTGTGCATGGACTTGCCTCCTCATATCTTTCAGATTCAATATCCCCCTATGTTTCTTGTTGGAGCATTCGCTCAGAAAATTTTTGCCCCTGAATGAAAGTTGATAAAACCAGATGCTGCTTTAACCAACCTTTTATGTCAAAACAAAGACGCATGGGGACAGACTACTACACAACATTTAAAAATTATGAAGAATATTGAACAAAATTAAGGTAATCAAGATAAAGCACGCAGCACGACGGGGCAGTGGTTAGCGCATGTGCGGCACAGTTCTGAGGTCATGAGATTGAACCTCTTGTGTGGAGTTTGTATGTTCTCCCCGTGCTTGCATGGGTTTCCTCCCACATTCCAAAAACATTCATATTAGGTTAATTGGCCGGTATAAATTGTCCCTAGGTTGGAATGAGCGAGTGAGTTGTCTGTCCCTGGGTGCCTTGCGACTGGCTGGCAACCAGTTCAGGGTGTCCCCTGCCCACTGGCCGAAGATAGCTGGGATGGGCTCCAGCATCCCCGCGACCCTACTGTTAATAAGCGGTGTAGATGGATGGATGGATGTAAGACACAGCACAATTATTCAAAATGTGAGGTAGACCAGTAATCCCCCCAAAAAATAGTAAATACACAAACTCAAATTAATTTACACTCAGCGACATGTTAAAGCATTTCGTGCATTAAGTCTTAAAGTATCTGACGAGTTTAACAAAATAGAAAAAATTAGATGTTCAGTGGCAGCACGGCGGCGCAGTGGTTAGCGCGTGTGCGCCACAGTTCTGAGATCAAACCTCCTGTGTGGAGTTTGCATGTTCTCCCCGTGCTTGTGTGGGTTCCCTCTGGGCACTCCGGTTTCCTCCCACATTCCAAAAACATGCATGTCAGCTTAATTGGCCTGGCCAAATTTCCCTAGGTGTGAATGAGGTAGCCAATTGTCTGTCCCTGCGTGCCCTGCAATTGGCTGGCAACCAGTTCAGGGAGATAGCTGAGATGGGCTCCGGCACCCCCGCAACCCTACTGAGGATAAGCAGTGCAGATAATGGATGGAAGATGTTCAGTTTAAGAAAGGTTGCAAATACACAAACATAACACACATTGCTTTAAATGGATATATAGGCCAGAAAAAAATGTATGTCCACCGTATCAGCTTCTCTGTTATAGGTCATGGTGTTCCCACCTGTGGTTGCAGGTTTACTCAGGTAGCGCCTTGCTAGCTAGCTGTTGTTGCTTCTTGGTCTTAACACTCACTCGCCTAGTGCTTTCTGAACGTTCACCAGCATTCATTTGAAACTGAATTGTTTTTCATTCATCATATTGTAGCGGGGATACTGCTTTAAAATGGTGGAATGAATTTGTCCTGTTGCCTGTCTTGATTGGCACACATTGTCTGCATATTTTGATGCCATTATTACTCAACACCAACTCAGAAATTGGTCAATCTTAGCAATGGATACCAACATGTGGTTTTAACTTTTTATGTTATATCTTAAAACTGATAATCATGATCTAAAGCAGGGGTGTCAAACTCATTTTAACTCGGGGGCCACACGATAGAACAAACATTCTGTCGAGACCGGACTTCTCGATTAAAGAGAAAGAAAAAGAGATAAAGAAATAAGAGAAAGAGGGAGGGAAAAGAAGAGAGGGCGGGACAAAAAGAAAAAAAGGGAGAGAGGGAGAGAGCGTGAGAAACAAAAGAGATAAAAAGAGAAGTCGTGAGAGAGGGGGAAAGAAAGGAAGAGAACGAAATCCAAAGAGAAATTGAAAGACAGAAGGAGAGAAAAGAGAAAAGAAAGCAAGAAGGGTAGGAAGAGAGATAGAGAAAAGAGCAACAAAGGAAGACAAAAAGATAAAAATTAAATGAAATGAAATCATCTGCATTTATATAGCGCCTTTCAAGTCAAGACTTCCCAAAGCGCTTTACATTGTGCGTCACATTTCCCAATAGCGGCCGTGCAGCCATGCAAGGAGACTTTGACATGTAACACGGAGGAGCCGGGATTCGAACTGCGACCTCTTGATCCCAAGACAAGCGCTCTACCTCCTGAGCCACTGCCGCCCCAGAGAGAGTGGATGAAACAGAGACAGAGAGTGGGAGAAGCAGGGTGGGAAAGAGAGCGAGAGAGAGAGTGAGAGAGAGAGAAAGAAATACAAGTACAGTGTCTTTGTTCAAGGCACCTGGCTTTGGCAACATCAAGTTGACATATTTCAACCTGCAACTTGTTATTCTCTTGCGCTTCTCTGAGTGTTGTCTCCCTGGCGGGGCTGATCTGGCCCGCGGGCCGCCTGTTTGACACCTGTGATCTAAAGAGTAGACTAACGGCGGGCTACAACAGGAAACTCTTGTTGCCCTGTTGACTTCCACCATATTGCAATTTTCTGGGAATTTAAGCCTCCATAACTACTTGTTTTTTCATTTTTTTTTTTTTATTACACAAATATTATCATTTGATTTGATTGAAGACATGACAAGTCAAGTCACATTTGTTTGTATAGCCCTTAGACACAACATTTCTCAAAGGACTGCACGGGTTACAATTACACCATCCCCTGATCTTAAACCAACATGTGGGCAAGGAAAAACTCAAAACCCCAAAATGAGGAAATAAGAAACCTTGAGAAGGGGGCTCACAAGTGATAATCCCCCTTCCTGGATGACAAGGGTGCTATAGATTTTGCATTGGGTAACAATACACAAAACATAGTGAACAACGATTAGAAAAACATAGGTAATACTTGTATGCAGAAATTTGTCAAGAAAGTGCAAGACAGCAACGACACCTTGAGCCTGTAAACTTGTTCAAAAAGTCCATGACAGCAACGACGCAGCTTCCCATCTCTGCCCACTGGTCGATACAGACATTGACATGCTCTGGGTCCAGACGCTGGTCCGCTGACACATCTCGATACATCCTTCTCCCTCATTTCAACATCAGCCAGGCAGCCGGAAAGGACAGGAAAGGAAAAGTATGAGGTGGGCATCAATCATGGGCGATAGAATAGAAGTGTGTCTTAAGTCTAGATTTAAAAACCTCCATTGATGTTGCAGATCTAATCTCCGGAGGCAGAGCATTCCACAGCACCGACGTCAAAAAGCAGGTCTAATATTTTGGCGCAAGTTGCCTTTAAAATGAGTTGGTGGGCTTTCAGACTCATTCATACATGCCAACCCTTTGGCACTAAAAAGCGGTGGATGTTATCGCACATTGTATTTTCAAGCACAAAATACTAAATATTAAAAACTAAATATTTAAACAAACAAACAACGGGTGCCTTTTTTAAAAAGGAAGTTGCAAAATTTTACCAAAACGGAAACCTAATGAGATTGTTGGTGCAGTGTATTCACACACAGTTTCACTTCAAGGTAAAGCAGCCATAGACTAAAATCAAAGATTTTTTTTTAAATTCTTAAGGCGTCTTTAAAGGACCAAAAGCCGTAGTCCAATGCCTAAAACTGTAGTATTGATTACTATGCTCAATCTGAACTCAATGCATACTTATACAAACCCTAAAAAAAGTATGGAATCACCAGTCTTGGGCAAGCCCTCACTGAGACATATTATTCTGTAGAAAAAAACTCACATCACAAACATGAACCAATCATAAGTAAGGTCATTCCAAAGTGCAACATTGGCTTTCAGAAAACTAAAAGAAATTCAGAAAAACATAGCTATCGTCAGTAAATGTTACTTTAATAGAGTAAGTGCAGGGAATTAAATATGGAAACACTCAATTCTGAGTAAAAAAATATGGAATCATGAAAAACAGACAAAGAAATAACAATCAAATCATATCACTACTATTTAGTTGCGCAACCTTTGCCTATTATGACAGCTTGCAGTCTCTGAGGCATGGACTTGATGAGTGACAAACAGTATTCTTCATCAAGCTGGTGCCAACTCTCTTTGATTGCAGTTGCCAGATCATCTTTGCAGGTCGGAACCTTGCTGTTAACATTTTCAATTTCCACCACAGGTTTTCAATTGGGTTGAGAGCTGGGCTATTTGCAGGCCATGACATTGACTAGATGCGTCTTTCTCCAAGGAATGCTTTCACAGTTTTTGCTCTGTGGCGTGATGCATTGTCATCTTGGAAAATGAGTTCATCAATTGAAGGAATAAGAAAGCTGTCCAAAATGTCAATGTATACGTGTGGTTTATTGCAGATTTGACCACAGCCATCTCATTTTTTCTTGAAGTGTTTCTGAATGCCAATATGTTGTACTTAGGAATGACCAAACATTTTTTACATGTTTGTGTAATGTTTGAGTTTTTTCTCCAGAATAAATGTCTGAGTGAGGGCTTGCCCAAGACTGGTGACTCCATACTTTTTGCTAGGTGTTGTACATTAATTGACAAGTTAGTGAAGTTTTTTTTGGTGTGTTTTGAATAACTCCATACAATACTTCCAACATTGTTTTCAACCCCCAAGAAACTAAACATTAAGTGTCATTAGATGTTGTAATGCAAGATGGTTGTGCATTGGTTTCAGCTGGAGGTTGACAATCGTTAGTCCATTAGTCCGTGATGCAATTAAGTCACCAATCGGTAACATCATGAGTGTGACCCATCACAAAGTTAACCATTACACAGGCATGTTGAAGTCACCTCTTGACCTCAGTGAGTCAATTTCTGCTTCAGCAATGTTCGATTCTATCTTGATCATAATGAAAATGACTGGATCTGTATCATAGGACCCAGAATTGATTGTGTTCATCACACTTTCACATAACAAAACAACTGACCTTTTACCATCCAAGCTAATCGAGTAAAAAAAACACAGAATAAAACCAGTATATGGAGGCGCATGCAATCCAACAGAATAATCTTAGGGTTTCTCGTCCACTAGATAGAACTGAATAGAACTGAAAATCCTTGTTATACGAGTTGATGGAGTCTCATCTCATCTCATCAGCCGTACCGCTTATCCTCATTAGGGTCGCGGAGGGGGCTGGAGCCCATCCCAGCCATCTCCGGGCAGTGGGCAGGGGTGTTTTTCCTTGCAAAAATATGAATGCACTTGGTACTTGCAAGAGCGCTGCCAAACAAGTACACTTTCCTTGTATGCTTCTGAGAAAGACTCTTCTTGCCAATGACTCGGAGCTGTGACGAGTTCCTGGCACAAACACGAAAAGTTCTGTTTTGACAGCTAGAAGCCAGCAGAGGGTAGCTTTGAAAACAAAGATGAATATGGTAAAGTGTGAATGTTAATGTACATCAATTTCTTCAATTTCTTCCACTGTGTAAACAAACTAGTGTTTGGGGCTGTGATGTTGAGCTCAATTGAGCACACTGTCAACAATTAACATACTGTAATGTTTTTCATCCTATTTGAGTTTGATAATCTAAATAATTTAGAAAAGTGTGCTGGTTTACTATTTATATATTATTTGTTTATTTTTCAAATATTCTCGTTTTTATGGAATTAAATTGCCTTTTTTATCATTGATAAAAACATAGTGAAGATTGTTTGCAACGAGTTTAAACATGGCACACAGGGTAAACACATATTAAAGACTTAAGCTAAAATAAAGTGAGGATAAATAAAATATTTACAAGGCAGTGTTTGAAAAGTTGTGATAATAGTGCAATGAAAATGATATATTGCAACAGTCCTAACATTGAGTTAAAACTTATTTTAAATTACTTATTCAGTGAAATACTCCCTGGCTATATTTTTTGTATAGCAGTTGAGGCACACCATTTATTCAAGGCCATAATTACACAAATAAAACTTAAAAACAATGTTTTAGCCGAAGAAGAAATGTGATAAAAATACCTTGTAAGGTGCAAAAGTGTGCCAGACTGTGTTTAGAGTAATTTCACTAATCTGTTTTCCTTACAAGCAAATTTATCTTACTTCAATAATTTAAAATTATGACTAAAAAATATTCACTATAAAACAACCCTATCCATTTCATCACTTTCTGTAGTGTTTACAAGCAGTATTATACGTACAATTCCATCAAAACTTGGTTGTGCTGGTGGTTTTGGTCTTGTTCTATGCATACAATTCTTTCACATTTAGGCTTTCTGCCACCACTTAGTGGTCAAAAATATATAACTTCTACATCAGCTGTAGCACAACAGTTACGTTTTTTTCTCCCACCACAATTCTAGTGCAAAGCACAGTTAAACTACATGGATTATGTTTTATTTGTTTTAATTGCGGATGGAACAAAGACAACTCGTAGGCAAACAAAGTGGCTCGAATTGTTCTCTCTAAAATTAAGGCAGTCGAGAGGATGACTTTGCAAGAGCAGAAATTAACTAATGGATGACACTTGCATCCAAGGATAGTGTTTCTTTAGGGTAAACAGCCAAGCGTGTGAAGCAATTGAAGTATGGTTCCGTGCACTCCCTACCTGCACAGTCAAACAACTTCATTGCACATAACACATCTGCAGTAATCTGCAAGCATGCTTCTGTCACATTGATTAGTATGGCTACTAAACAGCTCCAAATGAAGTTAATTTGTATACAATTAAAGGTTGTTGTCGAGAACAATACAATTGTTAGTGTTAAGCACATCATTAGTTACCCAAAATATTAGCGAAATTTTATAGTAATAGACTAGAGAAATTTATAGATGAGCATAAATTAATTAATGAGAGTTAATATCGTTTTAGGGCTAACAGATCAACAACAATGGCAGCTATTGAGGCGGTAGAAGAAATTACCAATAGCATAGTGGTTAGCGCGTGTGCGGCACAGTTCTAAGGTCTTGGGAACCTCCTGTGTGGGTTCAAATCCAGCTACCGGACTTTCTGTGCGGAGTTTGTATGTTCTCCCGGTGCTTACGTGGGTTTCCTCCGGGCACTCTGGTTTCCTCCCACATTCCAAAGACATGCATTTCAGGTGGATTGGCCGGTCCAAATTGTCCCTAGGTGTGAATGAGCGAGCGAGTTGTCTGTCCCTGTGTGCCCTGCGATTGGCTGGCAACCAGTTCAGGGTGTCCCCTGCCCACTGCCCGATGATTGCTGGGATGGGCTCCAGCACCCCCGCGACCCTACTGAGGATACGCGGTGCAGCTAATGAGATGAGATGAAATATTAATAGTGAATTAATTACCCTAAAAACATGGTTGGATATGAATAAATTATCTTTAAATTCAAATAAAACTAAAGTGATATTCTTTGGTAATCACAAGACCTGGTGGTGAAAATGGATAGTGTTGCCATAGACCATTGCCATCTGACATTGTATCAGAAATGATTTTTTTAAGAATTACAATAGACAGTAAAATAATTGGAAAACACTCATCAGACACATACAAACTAAGGTATTTCAAAAGTGTTTCAATTTTTAATAAAGCCAAATTGTTTTTAAATTATAATGCGCTGTACTTATTATATTGTTCTTTAGTTTTGCCATACTTAACGTACTGTGCAGAAATTTGGGGCAATAATTTCAAAAGTTCCCTCCATCCCCGTTCTGTAATCCAAATACAAGCAATGAGAATTGTACACAAGGCAGGATATTGTGTGATCATACCAATATCCTATTTCTGCAGTCCAAATTATTAAATCTGTTTGATCTAGTGGACTCTTCCACTTCCCAGCTACTATTCAAAGTGAACAAAGGTTTACTGCCAGAGAACATATAAAAATTATTCACACGAAAAGAAGGAAGTTGCAACTTGAGGGGATGCAGTAACTTTGAAATGAAATGAAATGAAATGATCTGCATTTATATAGCGCTTTTCAAGTCAATGACTCCCCAAAGCGCTTTACAATGTGCTCCACATTTCCCAATAGCGGCCTTGCAGCCATCTAAGGCGCTAACCTGCTTATTGGGGGTATGAGGGGTTCAGTGTCTTACCCAAGGACACTTCGACATGTAACACGGGCGAGCCGGGATTCAAACTGGGATCGCTTGATCCCAAGACGAGCGCTCTACCTCCTGCGCTACTGCCGCCTTTGAAATCCAACTGGTGAGAACTTCCAGGAAAAGTATGTGTGTGTCTGTATGTGGAGTTAAACTTTGGAACAAATTACAGGATGAGCTGAAAAATTATATTCACCTGTTCAAATCCAGATACAAAAAAAAAACAATATTGGCAAAGTACAGAGAGAAAGAAAATGGCGTCTGAATGATATAGCAAAAGGTAGATGTAAGCAAATCAACATTGTAATTATTATTATTATTATTATTATTATTAGTATTATTATTATTATCTTTAATATAATAATAATTCCTGAAACAATAATTATAGTTATTATAACTGTCATTAATTGTTATTATTGTCATTATTGGTGATTACTAGCATTATAGAGTTAATAGAGGGGTAAAACTAAATAAATCTGGTAGGATAAAAAAGCGTTGGAAGTGGTGATAGTTAAGATATAATATATTCTATAATATATTCCATTATTATCATTTTTTTTCTTGTAATAAAAACCTTAACTGAACATCTCTCCAGCGATTATTTTTACACATCTATTCTCGTGACCGGGATGGTGAGGAGAAATTAATGTCTCCTCTGTCATAATCCACCCTTATCCAGCATTTTGTGCAATACTTTTTAAAAATAAGCCCTAGCTTTTAGTGATTCAATGCAAACTCTTACATTCTTCAATTTTATGATTCAGCACATTTTCAAATTGTTGATTTTTAAAAATGAAAAACTGTTTGCCCTGCAATCGGCAGATGACAATTTTGTAACTTTTGGAACATTCAACAACATTCAAGGAAACCTGCAATCACACTTATACCATTTGACCACTTATAGTCAGCATGACAACACAAAACAGCGGCTCCTGCTGCCTAAAATGTAGCTACTAAGGTCATTCTGTTTTAGCCTGAGGTACCGCACAGGACTACCCAAGGTTCAGGAATGAGAAAAATCGAGTGAGCATCTTGTCACATTTTGCTGTCTGTGACTTGTAGCCCTAAAGTATCACAATGACATCAGCACACCAAAAATGACTGCATCTAATAGCATGCATTGAAACTGTAAAAATCATTAAGGGCCCTCTTATTCCCTTTTGTCATAAAAAAGGCAATAACATTTTCCCAATTTTGTCGACTGATCCAAAGAGGTACTTTTGAAAGTTGCATGTGTCAGTTCGAATTGTAAATGATACATGCTCAGTACAATAATAATGATTTATATTGTTTTAAAGATTACAATGAATAATAAAATAAATAAATCCAAGTACCATATTTCCGTACTATTAGGCGCACATGAAAGCTTTTTTTTTTTTTTTTTTAAAGCTGACCATGCGCCTTATAAGCTCCGCCAACTCGATTTTCCCCTGTAGAAGTAGCACCCGGTGCATGGTGGGATATATATGCCGGTGTTTCAGTTACTAACCAATGTGTCAATCATCATTTGAATCAGTCATTAATGGCTAAAGTTATTTGAAGGTACAAAAGGCGGGTCCTTTTTAGCATTTACAGGGATGTATAGGCTAAAGCGGGGTAAAACAGCCTGCAATTGGCCGAGAAAAATGTGAATCATATACTAGGTTAGAAAAAAAACATTTTATGTGGCTAAGGGCCCGGTCACACAGCCGTTTGCGGCTGAATCACGGCTAAAATTTTGCGTTTTTTTTTTGCCCGTGGTTGCCCGCGATGGAAAATGCGCAAAATTGGCCAACCTGCTGTTCATCGGTGGTATGCCCGCAAAACAGACGCCGGCGACTGCTCCGCTTCCTCATCGCGTCATTTCCGCGTCATTTTCTCGTGTGGACCACGGGTATAAAAGCTCCCGAGCCGGTGTTGTGCCCAAATCCGACTCCTACGATCCAAGTAAATACAGGGAGGTATTGATTGATACCAATCTAATACCAATACATTTTGCTTGGGCTCAAGGCCTAAAATATTACCTTGAATACAAGGTAAAAAAAAACATTTACCACTAAAACAATACAATGCTTCCACTTATCAACTTATTCAGAACAAAAGTAAAGAGTCAAACCAAACATTAGCACGGAAATACAAATAGCGAATACAATGTCAACAAGACAACTAAAATGCCATCCATCGCAAAATATTTTGAAACTAAAATCTACAGCGTAAATAAAATGTAAACACAATTGCATCCAACTTCACATTTGTTATGTATGTACACCTTTTACACATCTAACAGCATTATTTAGTGCTAGTTAAAATGGGAAGACAGTAATGATCCCAGGAAAACAGTATCAATCCAATCCAAATACTTGCTCGGTATAGATAATATCGATATTTGTATCGATCCACCGACCGTAAATGCCGAGGGCGTTAGCTGGTGCATAGGTAAAAACAGGAAGATGGTGTATGTAAATGTGCTTATGTGGGTGGATGTCTCTTCACATTTGGGCAGGAATTTGCTGCAGGAAAAATCCCTGGACAGTAATCACAAGGCCGGCAGATTCCTTTTGACTGGTCCCCTCATGCAAAAAAGCTTGACGTATTGGCCCCGGTGGACAGTTTACAACAAACCTTCACTTTTGGATGAACCTTTTTTCTACACAAGAGAGAGCCTCTAAAATGTTGTTACAACGCAATTTCTAATTTTTTTGCTGATGCAGCCATAGGTAATAAGCACATAGAATGCCTTTTACTGCTGGTCATACCATAATATTTATTGTCAATCTTAAAACTACAAATAAAGATTGACTTGTTTCTACAGAGATAAACAGTGGTGAAGAGCTTCTTAAATGTGAAAATACTATATGGTAGTGAAATATTGAACTGTGGATTGCTTGCCTTATGTATTTTTTTCAGCAGTGTTTTGCTGATAATAATGCAAAAAAAAAGAATAATGTTAAGAAAAATAAAAACACATTTATCAAGTCAAGTCATTTTTATTTGTATAGCCCTAAATCACGAAGAGTCTCAAAGGGCTTCACAGATTGTTACACTATATTACACAAACTATTTTCAACCGACAAGAGGAGTAGGTTATTCATATGCAATGGAGTAGAAGTGAGTTTTAAGTTTAGATTTAAACATTTCCACTGAGGTTGCAGATCGAATCTCAGGGGGAAGAGCATTCCACAGCACCGGTGCCCGAATGGAGAACGCTCTCGAACCAGCCGAGGACTTCTTTGCTCTCGGGATCATCAGAAGACCAGCACTCTCAGATCGTAGGCTTCGGACCGGGACATAGTGGCAGATCAGATCTGAAAGATAAGAGGGAGCAAGTCCATGTATGATTTTGTACAATACTAAGAGAACTTTGAAGTCACATCTTTGGCTAACTGGGAGCCAATGCAGGTTAGCCATAATCGGTGTTATGTGATCGTACTTTTTTGTCCTAGTTAAAAGCCTCGCTGCGGCATTTTGTACTAGCTGAAGAGACTTGATTCTGGACTTCGGGAGACCGGAGAGTAGTGCATTGCAGTAATCGAGACGGGAGGTAACAAATGCATGAATTATTGTTTCCGCATCAGACTGAGACAGTATTGAACGGATTTTAGCAATGTTGCGAAGATGGAAGAAGGCAGTTCTAGTAATTTGCTTTACATGCATCTCAAAGGATAGATCAGGGTCAAATATGACACCTAAATTTTTAACTGAGTCACTCTGTGTGATGTGACATTTGTCAATGTTCACAGCAGTTTTTGCGAATAAGTCCCGGCATTTAGAAGGACCAATGACTAACATTTCGGTCTTTTCAGAGTTAAGACGCAAGAAATTGAGTGACATCCACTCTTTTATCTCAGTGAGACAGGCCTCCAAATTTCCACAGTTTAGTGTGGAAGATTCCTCCAACGGAAGATACAGTTGAGTGTCGTCTGCGTAGCAGTGGAAGCTGATATTGTACTTGCGAATAATATCACCTAATGGAAGCATGTAAATGTTGAAAAGTAGGGGGCCGAGCACTGAACCCTGCGGAACACCGCAGGTAACATTAAAGGGCTCAGATGTCGTTTCACCATATTTAACACAGTGCGTCCTATCTGAGAGGTAAGATTTGAACCACGAGAGGACGGCTCCTGAGAGACCAATCCATTTTTCCAACCGTTCTAGTAGGATATTGTGGCGCACTGTGTCAAAAGCAGCACTAAGATCCAGCAGCAGCAAAAGTGATGAAGCGCCAGAATCTATTGACATTAGGAGATCATTTGTTACCTTGATCAGAGCTGTCTCAGTAGAGTGGTTAGCCCTGAATCCTGATTGCATGGATTCAAAAAGGTTATTCTCCGATATGAAAGCATTCAGCTGCTGTGCCACTACTCTTTCGAGTACTTTAGAGAGGAAAGGTAGGTTTGACACAGGTCTGTAATTACTTAATATTTCTGGATCAAGGTTGGGTCGTTTCAGTGTGGGTTTAATAACGGCGGACTTAAAAGCTGCTGGAACTACACCTGAGGAGAGTGATGTATTTATAATATTTAGAACTGAAGGCCCAAGGACGCTAAAAAGACTTTTAATAAGTGAACCTGGGAGAGGGTCGAACTGGCAAGTTGTCGGTTTGGCCGCATTCACCACTTGTTTGAGATCATCAAGTGACAGTTCACTAAAACCGGCCATTTTCCCAGGGCAGCCACCCTGTCGTGCATCTGTAAATTTCAGTCCTTTAATACGTGTGGTACTAACAATATCTTTTGCAATTTCTTCCTGTATGCATTGAATCTTCTTAGTGAAGAAGACCATTAAGTCCTGAGCAGAGTGTGTCGAACTGTCTGCGATAGCCTGTTGCCTTGTAAGCGATGCTACAGTGTCAAAAAGGGCTTTGGGGTTGTTCTTTTGAGACGCAATCACCTTCGAAAGGTAGGCCGATTTAGCAGAGGCAAGGGCCGCTTTATACTTTAACAAGCTGTCACACCAGGTTTGATGGAAAACCTCAAGCTTGGTAGCGCGCCATTTTCTCTCCCATTTCCTGCATTCTTTTTTAAGGGCTCTAGTTTCATCAGTAAACCAAGGTGTGCGTCTTTTAGGACGTGATTTTAGTTTTATGGGCGCTATTGAATCCAGCACACTAGTCAGGGTGGTATTGAACTCATTCATGAGTGAGTCAATCGAGCCATTGTATTTAGGAAAGGACGCAACTGCTCCAGGAAGGAGTTCAAAGAGCTCAGAAACTGTGCCAGTGCTTATATTGCGTCCGCTAAATCCCTCAGCTTTATTAAGTCTACATTTAGTTAGCACCTCAAATGTCACTAAATAATGATCAGAGATAACAGTAGTACACGGTAGAACCATAATGTTTGAGGTTAAAACTCCTCGAGTCAGAATCAAGTCTAGCGTGTTCCCATTTTTATGGGTTGGCAAGTCAACCAGTTGAGTAAAACCAAATGCATCAATTAGAGAACTAAACGCAATAGTAAGTGAACTGTGTGGGGAGTTCATATGAATGTTAAAGTCTCCCATAATTATAATTTTGTCTGCATAGGTTACTAGTTCAGACAAAAGTTCAGCAAATTCGTCTAAGAAAGTTGTGTATGGCCCAGGTGCACGATAGATAGTTATTACATCAATTGACAATTGAGGGGACCGCATCACAAGAGCCTCAAACGTTTTGTAATTATTAGAGGTACGTGTAATAAATTTGAGCGATTTTTCAGAGATTAGCGCAACACCACCACCTCTTTTCAGCGTGCGTGCTATATGACTACTCTCGTAGTCTGGGGGAGAGGCATAATTTAGCGCTAAGTGCTCATCCGGGCGTAACCACGTTTCACAAAGACCCATACAGTTAAGTTTATAATCACGAATAATGTTATCAACAAGTAAAGCTTTTGGAGCAAGCGATCTAATATTTAACAGACCAAATTTCAGCTTTGCTGAATCATTTGACTTAGCTGAACTCTTTGTAGTCTTTGTCGAGATCTTCAAAAGCTCCCGGCGTTGTGGCCGCTCGTGAGCGCTGAGTTTAAAGCGTCGGTTGTCCGGCGAGGAATGAATGGTGGAATTAGTTACATCCTCGCGTCCATCTTGCTGCTTGGACTTCACACGCTTCACACATCTACCTGCACGGCAACCACGTTTCTGTTTCCTTTCTTTACGGGGCCGTCGGCGTCGTTTATTAAGAGGAATAGCTGTCCACAAGGATGCCGGGTCTCTTTGAAGTTCGCTCGGTATATCATGGGCGGTATAAAAAGTGCCCGAAAAATCGAAATTTAGACGCCCACCCAACCGTATAAGTTCGTCCCTACTGTAAGTGTTTTTGGCCACACATGTGTCCAAAAGTGAAAGCAAAAAAGACAAGAGAACGGCAATAAATAGAAGATTAGCTGGGGAGCTAGCCGCAAGCATGTATCCATGCGCAGCCGCCATCTTGAACATCTTTTATTGTCTTTCAAAGTAAACTGAATATATACAATGCTCCTTTTCCTATTATTGATTGGAATCCACCAAGTGTTGTTGACCATTTTACATGTCTGGGCTGCACTGTTTCTGCAGACTTTTCACTTGACAATGTAGTACACCAGCGTTTTAGTAAGGCCTTATCCGTTTTTGGACGCCTCCGAAAAAGGATATTCAGCGACCGCAACCTGAAAACAACTCCCAGTATAAGTTGCAGTATATACTGTAGTGTGTGTCTCCACCTTACTGTATAGGGCAGAAACATGGGTGTCATACAGACTCCATATAAAAAGCCTGGAAATGTGCCATATCAGATGTCTTCAAAAAATTCTCACCCTGACTCGGGAAGACCGAATCCCTCACATGGACATTCCAACAGCAACAAGCACTATTGGTAAGGAAGCAGCTCTGGCCAAAAAACATCTCCACTGGGTTGTACACACCATCCGCATGACTCCCACGTCATGTCCTTTATGGACAAATGACCATGTTGAAGGGAGCTGCTTGGTGGCAGGAAACGGAGTTACAAGAACTACTCAAAAAAACTCCTGTGGCGCAACAACATCAAACCAGGCCACCTCAAGAACGTAGGTGCAAGCAGACCAGCCTGGACAGACACCTGCAGCAAAGCAACTGGTGAAATAAACCAAATTTTCATTCAAAGGAGGATGACATCAGCAGGCAGAAATCAACCTCTCTCAAGCATCAGTACATGCCTGCTCCATCTGTGGCTCCAAAATTGATGCCCATTGCTACATGAGATGGCATCAACGTCAGAAACACTGACCCGAAACCCCCATGGCATCCCCCCAACCCCCTTACCCCCCAACATCACACATCGGTGTGATGTTTTATGGTCACTTTGAGTCTCTGTAGTTTGTATTCTCACTTGTCAATTTAAGCACTCATTTTGAGTTGCACTACACATAGTCCCTTTAACTTTATATTTATCATTCAAACTATCACCATGCACTTAACAGTCGGATGCATTCAACGGATGTGCATATAAAATCAAACTGTTAAATCTGATTGAAATCAAATTATTTTCAACAACAAAAAGAGTGTTGGATGACGTTAGGGAGAGCCGGTGACAGGTGCCAAATCAGATCATACAGACGATAAAAGTAGCAGGAAAAAAAGCCCTTTCGGCTGATGCAAGTGAAGGAAAAAGGTACAACAGTCAACCAATATAAAAGTTGCCCATTCACATTAGTTAAGTTGTACAACAACAACAAAAAAAATTGTTTGCTACTTTATGTTGCAGAACTATTTCCTAATACAATATAAGAGTCCCTTATTATGTATAGCTGGGGAATATCCTAAAATAATTATATGGCCATTTTAAAGATGGACAATTTTAAAATTGTCTTTATACCAGCTCAGTAGCCTAGATGGTAAGGCGCCCGCTTTGAGACTGGGAGGTCGGTGGTTCGCGCCCCGGCCGAGTCATTCCTAAGACTTAAAAAGTGGTCGGCGGCGCCCTCTGTTGGTTGCGGCTGCATCGGCTCGCTACAACGGGTCAGGTGCAATCGACATTTCGTTCTGTGTACATTGTTACACAGAATGACAATACAAGGAAATTATTATTATTATTATTATTATTGAAGTTTGGGGAAAGAATTTAAGAATTCAATTTAATTCACTTAAATATGGGACTGATATGAAGTGTTTGCACAAGTGGCAGAATACTTTATGGAATTGTTTGTAAGACGTATTTACAATAGGCACTAAATAATTTTTTTTGTTATCAAAATGTCTTTAACAATTGTTTGTTATGATAGGATTAATATTGACTTTAAAAAAAACATATTTTCCACACTATAAACTGCACCAGATTATTACCGTTTTGTCTTTTGTCATATATTATTCTATAATGTAATTGGAACTACAATACGAGCTACCGTATTTATTGGTGTGTGGGGGTTTTTAAGGGTTATTGATCTATCTTCGTTATTCATTATCCATTATCCGTTATCGGTCAGTTCATAATACGCTACAAAGCCTAGGAGCCGGGACACTTACTCTCAGCCAAAAGGCCAAGCTAAGGTCCTAGCCCTAAAGCCTTGCTGCGATCATTGCGAATGCACCGTTCCCGGAGGTACTGCAATACCGGGCCGATGCGTGGAGTGGACAGAGCAAGCTCATATTCCATGTAACCGTTGTACATTTTAAACACTGGTATTTTGATCCGGCATAAAATGTTGTAGATTTGTCGATTTCATCTCATTATCATACTATTTTTACTCATGGTGCGAGAAACAAATGTTTGAGAAGGGAGAAAAGAGAAACTTCTTCTGAACGATTTAAATAAACGATAAAAAGCAAAACAACTCTTTGGTGTATCGGATGAATCGAAATGTATGTCTATTTATTTTTTCAGGGCGAAATTTCTGTTTTTGTCACGGTCGCCATGGCTACCAGTCAACTCAGCTGCAGCAGATCAGCTGATTGCTGGTCTGCTATTTAAGGCTGGATTTTGGGTTTGGCGGGCGCTGGCTCATTACACAATCCCAGGTCTGTTATGCCTTGTCCTGTTTTAGGTTTAAACATTTTCCGTCTGTTATGCCTTGTCCTGTTGAGTTTGTGCCGGAGGAACTCTGTATTGTTCTGTTTTGGTCCCGGAGTATTGGGCGACTTTTATTTTGTTAAATAAAACCTATGGATCGTCAACGCATTTGAGTTCTCCCTTCCTGCCTCCTGCTCCCGTTCTGGTCCGATCACCCCCACTCCACGCCACCACGCCTCGTGACAGAATGAGCCAGCCACGACAAGAACTCAGCGAACGATCCCAGCGCGATTTGGGGAGACCTGGAGAACGCAGCTTGGCAAGCGCTCACTGAGTCCGACTTCGACTCCCTGCCCGTTCGAACCACGGCCCCGCCCGTCGTGGCCATTGCTGTGCCTCGAATGGGGTCCCGGGAGGAATGGAGGCCTGCCTGTTCGACTCTCATGCCTGCCTGCCCGACTCCCGTGCCGACTGCCTGCTATTCAGTCTTCCCTGCGTGCCAGTCCGACTCCGCTGCGTGCTAGTCCGACTCCGCTGCCTGCCAGTCCGACTCCGCTGCCTGCCAGTCCGACTCCGCTGCCTGCCAGTCCGACTCCGCTGCCTGCCAGTCCGACTCCGCTGCCTGCCAGTCCGACTCCGCTGCCTGCCAGTCCGACTCAGCTGCCTGCCAGTCCGACTCAGCTGCCTGCCAGTCCGACTCCGCTGCCTGCCAGTCCGACTCCGCTGCTCCTGTTTTGCCGGTTCTGATTTTGACTCTCTCATGTCTTGTCTGTTCTGATTCCGCCTGCCCTGCCTTGCCTGTTCTGATTCCGCCTGTCCTGTCTGAATCGCCACTTCTGAATCGGTCTGTCCTGAGTGCGACTCTTCTGAATCGGTCTGTCCTGAGTGCGACTCTTCTGAATCGGTCTGTCCTGAGTGCGACTCTTCTGAATCGGTCTGTCCTGAGTGCGACTCTTCTGAATCGGTCCGTCCTGAGTGCGACTCTTCTGAATCGGTCTGTCCTGAGTGCGACTCTTCTGAATCGGCCTGTCCTGAGTGCGACTCTTCTGATTTTGCCTGTCCTGTTTATCTGTCCTGTTCTCGTCGGTTCTGCCTGTCTGTTATCCCCTGTCCAGTTTGCCCGCCGGACCCCCCCCCCTGCCGAGCGCCGATTCCGATCCGCCTGACGCAGATGGCGCCTGCCGCTCCCCGTTCCTGCGTGTTCGGAGGAGGGAGCGGGGTTGCCCCAATCGTGAGCGTCGAACCATTCCGGGGCGCGAGGTAGTAATTCTTTCTTTTTGGGACCTCAGGAGCTGTCCCTTAAAGGGGGGGCTCTGTCATGGTCGCCTTGGTGACCAGTCTGCCCCGCCCTCTGAGCAACAGCTGAAGCAGTTCAACTAATTGTGTCCGCTATTTAAGGCTGGATTCTGGGCTTTGCGGGTGCTGGCTCATTATACATATCTACATATTCCCCGGTCTGTTATGCCTTGTCCTGTTTTAGTTTTAAACATTGTCTGTTCTGTTATGCCTTGTCTTGTTTAGTTGAGTTGGAAGAAACTTGTTTGTTTTGTCATATCCCAGAGTTATGGACAACTTTTATTTTGTTAAATAAAACCTATGGATCGTCAACGCATTTGAGTTCTCCCTTCCTGCCTCCTGCTCCCGTTCTGGTCCGATCATACCCAGTCCACGCCACCACGTCTCGTGACAGTTTTCTCAATTCATTAACATTTTTTTCTGGCACCGTGAGTAAAAATAATAAGAAAATGAGATGACATGTAACGCTTTTTCATATTTTATCTGTATCACTGCTTGCCTAATAAGTCAGACGCATTCCTTGCTGTGACCTGGCATTGATCCCTGTTGAATGCAAACAGTTTTTTTTATCAATCAATCAAAGGCAGTAGTATACCATAAAACCTTATTTGGTATCATGTATAAATACTGTATGTATTTCCAATCATATCTACTGTATTTTGCTGTATATAAGGCACTACAGTTTATAAGGCGCGCTTTCACATTTCTGGCTAATTTGCATTTTAAGCACGCTTTATGTGGAAAATACAGTAGATTTAACTCAGCTAGATGGATACAATTGAAAATTAAGCAATAAAAAACAGCCCTAGTATTAAGAACTATTGAGTCCATACACAACTGCATGCCAATAATTATGTTTATGCTTCACCGTCATGGACAAAGGTGCAACCAAATCCTGTGTTGGTTGCATTAATGTAACTAGTTGAAATTCTACCTTAGAGCCGTGATTGGTATGATTTGATGCTATATGAAAGGAATCGTGTGAGGAAGGCAGGAACTGGAGGCAGGGGTTCTCCAAAAGGTTGTATTTGATTAAAAAAAAAAAAACAGTAACAAAGTAGCAAACAAAGAAGTGGGCACAAAGCAACTGACAACATTTAAAAACAAGAAGCCAGAAACAAAAAACTAATCTGAAGAAGTTGTAACAAAAAACAAACACCAAAACTGGAAAAGTTTTTTCTTTTGATTACATAGTTTTTCCCTTTGAGAATGATTGATAGAATTTGTAAAAAAAATTAAAAAAAAATGTGGCTGTTATTTTGCTCCCAGGTAGTCGTACCCTTTACAAACAAATGTATCCCCAGTCCTTTTGGCTTTCTTTTTATAGAAGGAATGACCCAACTCAGACAATAAGCACTCTTGACACTCGCTTCATCTGAATTTCAATTAGGGAAGGCAAAAAGGACACGACTTTTCCAGGATAGAGGCTGGTGGGAAAGAGACGGTGAAACAGCATATTAGAAAACTGATTTTATAAAATGTAAGAGTCTGGAAAAGAAACAGGAAACAATGAACGAGGTCAAGATGATACATAGATAATGAACTCATGACGTTGACGTGTCCTTTTTAGATGCTACGCTTCTGGCTGATTGGATGACCCGACAGAGTGCGATCCACGGGAGCCACTGGGCCAGGATTCACACTTCAGCGGCTTGATAAAAAGCAGACTGGAGTGGTGAGAGTCTCGCTTTGATTAGACGCAAACGCTTTAACTCCTCCATCAGATGCGAGTTCAATGTTAACCTGTCGACCATTCACACGAATGGAAAAATAAAAGGGAATGAGAAAGAGTCGACGCGCATCACTCTGTGCTGTTTTCTAATGAGGCAATAAATTGACCCATTCAAACAATAAATGATATTTGTCTGCATTTAGGAAACAGGGGTGATGATTATTACCATTCTGATTAACTCCAGATCACAGTTTGTAAGCTAATACTCCAGGATTTTAAAGAGGTTTGATTTAGTGGACTGCAAAGTAACAAACAGAGAGCAATAATGTCCGCATTATGAACAGACGCAACTTTTCGAAAGATGAAGCACGATAATTGCCTTTTGGCAACATAACACAAAAGGAAGCACAGCCTATTCCAGGCAAATTCTCTGGTGAGCAGTTTTTTTTTCATCTTTCAACTTGCATGCAGCATTATGCTGCCTGCTAGCTGGTCCTAACCGCCAGCCAATCTCTTGTAGCAAACGTGCTTATAGAATTTCATCATGTACCTTTGCTCGTGGAACCTTCTCTACAGACAATACTGAGAGAATTACTGATTGAATGTCACATCCAATTCAAGCTGAACTTTTTGAACGGAGAGTGGTTGGCTGAAAACAAAGAATAGCCATGCCATATACAGTATGAGCTCAGGAAGGATAAACATGGAAATTCTGTTATCAAAAGTGAACCTTTTCCTACTGACCTGAATTGGAGGCATTTGGCTACTCAATTTTCATTATGCAAACACACAATGCTTGAATGTGTTTTTTACATGCAACCCCTGAACTTTCTATTACCCGTCGCAACTTTATCCATTGTTTTCACCTCTGTAGCTAACAGAACAAACTTGTTTGTTGTTGTTTATGTAATTGCTTTTCTGTGCTCTTTCATTGGGCACCACTTTCCCTCGTTTTAAAAATAACCCGCGATAGGCAAAATTCATGAAGCAGAAACCGTTATTTTTTTAATCAATTATGATACAACTTGATACTCTCTCATAAATTTAAACTAAAGAACAAACCCTATTTACAGGCTAAAGCATGTGTATAACATCCAAAAGTACTGTACATTACAATATATATATATATATATATATATATATATATATATATATATATATATATATATATATATCTTATCTCATCTCATTAGCTGCAACGCTTATCCTCAGTAGGGTCGCAGGGGTGCTGGAGCCCATCCCAGCAATCATCGGCCAGTGGGAATGGGACACACACATATATATATATATATATATATATATATATATATATATATATATATATATATATATATATTTATATGCAACCGCGGTGTACTTGTCCCACCAAAGATCCACATTCACACTGGACTGGATGATGAGGTTTTTATTACAGTTACTGCAGATGAAATGAGTCACAACATTAGCTTTTCTGCTGGCTTTGATCTCTTTGATCTCGTTAGCAGCTCTCTCTGTAGACTGCCCAACAAAGCATATCAAAGAGCTTTCTTTTCAGTTTACATAAAATACATTTTAGAATATCACAATACATTTTTACATCCATTTTAACAAGATACTTTTAACAAGAGATCGTATAGTGGATTTTTAACGTTTACAATGATTTCATCATTTTTCTTTAGTCTGAGTTTTTAACCAACATCATCCTTTTTGATAGATATGAGAAAATAGAAATAAGAACAATAATGAGTATAAAAACGGGTACAATTTACCTGCAGATGAAATGAGTCACAACATTAGCTTTTCTGCTGGCTTTGATCTTTTTGATCTCTACAAGGGGAATTAACATTTTAGTAAAACAGAATCAAAACGAAAATAAATCCAAACAGCTTGACAACATCGATCACATTACTGTACATGTTGAGAGACCTGTCAGCTGTGGTTATAATGTTTAAAATGAACTTCTTTTGTGGAGCACCAAAACATGTGTCTTACCGTTAGCAGCTCTCTCTGTAGACTGCCAACAAACCCTGCCTCCCGGTCACATGTCAGAAGCCAAAACCAAACTCCACCCCATACCAGCAGGTGGCACTGTTGGACTCATCATTGCAGGACACTTACCAAAAACTATACACATATTTCAGCAGGAATTTCAATAAAACAAAAGTTATTATTACACCCATTACATATATATATATACATATATATATATATATATATATATATATATATATATATATATATATATATATATATATATATATATATATATATATATATATATATATATATATATATATATATATATATATATATATATATATATATTATTACAAATAACTTTTGTATTGTCAAATAAAGATTTTAATCACCAATTTGAACTCACAGCTTTAAATTGTGGGATAATAGTTAATCAATCTTTTTTTTTAAGGGTTAATCACTTAATATTAGTCGGGACAAATCAATAATTGCTCAATGATGGTGGGAACACGTACCCTCCCACCATGCCAAATCTACACACTTGCCAACAACTCACCATCCATTACGTTGGCGACTCGTCAAAGGGTCCTATCCTTGAGCGACTCGCTGAAAACACATAAACCAGTTTGTTCAACAGAATGCATTTGATGGTAAATTTAATGGCCCCCAAGCCTGTACAACTCAGAATTAAAAAAAACACTTCTATAGAGACAGATGTTCAACCTACACCATTAAGTTAAAAAAAAAAAACCTGAAAGATCCCGGAACAGGAACCCTCTCTCATATTTTGCTTTTCATGGCTTTTAGGTTGTCAAGTGAGGTTCATAAGAAGAAATGATTGACAATTAAGTAGTTGACTGTTGGTAGCCATTGTGCTTTTGATAACGTTCAAATTCAGTAGACACTCAAAAAAAGGAGAGAAGACGTATATGGATTACATATGAAAGATCAGGGGCAAGGACCGAAACTGTTTTAAAGGCCCACCCCTGTGCCTTTTTCTAATTAAACCTCCCAGTTTACAAAAGCAGATCAACCCTAAAGGAACATGTTTGGCCGATTGTGGCAATAATGTAAACAGTTCATGATAGTCAAAACAACGCGCAACAATGCACAATAATAGTCAAAATAATAAACTAGCATCCTAGGTAAAATCTTTTGTGGGTGTCCCATGGTAAAAACAGAATTAATCTATTCTGTAAGCAGAGTGGAAATGCAGGCAATTAACTCAAATTAAAATACATACACTGTACAAATGTTGACGCATGGAGGGTAAGCTAGATTGGCTAATGCGTCATTTGTTTTCTATCAGGCCAATAACTGACATCATATTTGTCCGTTATTGGTCTCAGCGTGACAATTATCATGCATCCCTTAAAAGAAATTGTAAATTTGAAAAAATACGATGCAACATTATTTTCTTGTGGGAATGTTTTTTTTCACAATGTTTAAAGTCCAGGACTCTCAATGAACCTCTGATTAGGTTGATACTTGTCTGAAAAAATATACCAAGATAAATCAATGGAAATAGGTTGAAAAAAAAAATCGGACTATAGGACCCATTTAAGGTAAGCTGATTAAAAGTCAATGTGAGTGCAGTCTATGCCTGGTATCATGCGTCTTTATCCTTTGCTAGCTATTTTTAATTATTTCCACAGCTAGTCAGCGATGCCAACTGTTTTATCTTGTATGAATTCAACGTGTATAATGTTGACATACAGCGTGTTAAGGAAAATTGGGAAGCAGCTATTTTTTCTTGTTACTGTCAATATTAAGGCAACATCAATTCAACATCTATTGTTATTTACTGTGAAAAAAATCCTAAACTTTTAGCCAGTAAACACTATACTAATAAACTAAATCATAAAAGTAGATTAACAAGCTTTTCTCATAATATTTCATACTTTGTCAGATAAAAAAACAAGTCCGTAAAACGAGGAACAATTTACCACATGAATTCATCCTGTATATGTTACTTCAGCACATGGTATCCTTCACATTCTTTTATAAGAAAGGCATCCCCTTTTATTGTGCACTCCTATGACATTTTCATTTGTCACAAGACGGCAAATCAACGGGCCGGCGCGTGGGCACCAACGTTTCCATTCACTGGTGCTAATGCAAAGACGTGGGCACCGTTACGTGAAATATGGTGACCTCATTGTCGCTTATTTATCCCAGGGAAACACATATACACTCTGACAGATAGCGAGCAAGAAATGAAGGGAGCCTTTTTTGTTAGGGTGAGATAGTTGTACAGGAATTTAATCAATTCTTAATCTAACATTTGCCGTTCTTTAAATACATGAATAATTCCTTGAAAGAAATAATATATAAATACTGTTAGCCGATCAAAATAAAGAGAGAATACATCAATTGATTTTGAACTTGCAAGGTGGACAGGGAAAAGAGCCAAACATAAGATAGAGATTCCAACTTGTTCTAAAGTCATTCCCACGAGCCCTTTCTTTTTATTAAATTTCTCTGGTTACAAGAGTAGAACCCCCTAAAGGGTGTGGTCATCAAAGAACAGCAACAGTATTGGCTGATAATGACAATGATGTATACAGTTCATAATAGTCAAAACAACAAATAACACTGCACTATAATAGTCGAAATAACAAAGTGGAATGCCATACATGTTTCTTTGTAGGTGTCAAATAATAAAAACTGTTAATATACTGTTTTCACTGCCATAATGGTAATCCGGCTCAAATAATACTTTCAAATTAGGGACTACTAAATGTCAGTCATGACTTCAAAGGTGGTCTATGTCACTTCAAGATATTTTACTTGCTGCCACCATATTTTGGTTGAAATTATTATTGCAGCTACTTTTGTTGCGAGTAAAAGTTTGTGAAATGTTTAGATGCACTGGAATAAACTCCTCCTTTTTCACATATTTTGGAGTTAGGATTGACAATTGGGATCCATGCATCCATTATCTGCACCGCTTATCCTCAGTAGGGTCGCGGGGGGGGCTAGAGTCCATACCAGCTATCTTCGGGCAGTGGGCAGGGGACACCCTGAACTGGTTGCCAGCCAGTCGCAGGGCACACAGGGACAGACAATCCGCTCGCTCATTCAAACCTAGGGACAATTTGGACCGGCCAATTAACCTGACATGCATGTTTTCGGAATGTGGGAGGTAACCCGTGCCCGTATGAAATCCATGCAAGCACGGGGAGAAGATACAAACTCCACACAGGAGGTTCGATCTCATGACCTCAGAACTGTGTCACACGTGCTGCCCCTATTTTGGTATTGATCCAATCCAATTAAATTCATGGTATTATCGATTGATACCGATAATTTTCGCTTAACAATGTCATAATCATTAATAATTGAACCCTCCTTCTCTCAGTTTATATTTAAGCTATACACGGCACAAACATTTTAGTCACTTAAAGGTTTTCTATTGAATAATTACAATTTAAACTTTAACAGTGTAAAAACTAAAAAAACATATAAAGCAGCAATGTAACCATAATACAAATATAACAATGTCAACATGAAAAGATATTTTGAGAATAAAGTCAGAAAGTGCAAATAGTGTACACAATACAATGTAAAGACTATTAAAGTACATAAACAAAATACTTCTACTACAACAACTGTTTCAGAGCAAAAGCTAAGAGAGTCGTATCATATCAGCAATATAACGAAGAAGCCATTTCGGTTCTGTATAAAAGGATTTCTAGGTTTATGTTCAGAAACTGTCTGATAAGGGTGTGCATGTAGATTTGGCGCTTTCTTTTGCCTGGCAGGCAAGATGCAGCAGCAGGCCAAGTAGGGCGAGATGCTCAAAGTGTGTCTGTCAGTCACACAAACAGGCATACATTTTGAGAGTAGCCGGGGGCACTGGTCAAGAGAGAGAGAGAGATAAGTGTTGTAGCTATTTACTTAGAAAAGATGCACTTTGAGAAAATTGGTTGAGGGTGATGTATAGATCACAGGACTATAGTATCGATCCGAGCCAAGTGTTTGCTTGGTATAAATATTTGGATCAATCTGCCCAGGCCTACTTAGTAATACATTATTTATTTAGTAAAGTAAGAAACCTAATCAAAAGTATAGTCACAAATCACACAAGGAAGCAATAACATAACAAGCTTTAAGCTGTGGGATGATAAAACAGCAATAAAAAAAAATCTCAATTGAAATATACATGTGTTGACTTATGTACCTGTTTTCTAACATCGGTGATTCGACCGTAATCATTCACTGGACGTTAACTCGGAGCGCAAACATTCTCATCTCGGCCTCCTCATCGTTTGCAAATGTATTCATCGCTAAACTTCTCGGGAATATGAGCATTTCTCTTCCTGAGATTCTTACAGTATGCATAAATTACATTCATTTGTTGTCCTCCCAAAGTGATTCCTTACTCATAGTTGGGAGGACCACCATGAATGAAGGCTAAGAAATAAATAAATAAAGCAACATAGAATAACACAGAATTTAGTTTGTTATGTGTTACCACAACATCTTAAATGGATGGTAGGGGTGGGCGATACTGGGTATTTTGGTATTGATTTGACTAAAGTAAATATTTGGTAGTATCATTTGATAATTAGCCATTAACGATACTTTTTACTTGAATGTGGTAAGAACATTGAATCCCCCTAGCGACTCTGGGGTTAGTTTTTAATTATGTTAACACAGCACAACATTTTTTTAGCTTTTATCAGATAACTACAATGTAAACTTTTGCAGTACAAAAAACAATTAAAGATGTTTCTATAACAAGGGTTTCAGAACAAGAGTCAGGAGTCAAACTAAAAAAAAAGCGGCAAAATAACTAAAATACAAAATAATAATCTCAACATGACCACAAAAATACCTTCTGTAGCACAACACTTTGAAAACAAAGTTAGAAAATGCAAATAGTGTAAACAATGCAGTCCTTTCAAACACATGTTAAGAATATTACTAGAACAGCTTTATTGCTAAAATTCGCTGTCTCAGTCGGGTGCGGAGATTATAATTCATGCGTTTGTTACCTCCCGTCTCGATTACTGTAATGCGTTACTCTCCGGTATCCCGAAGTCCAAAATCAGGAGCCTTCAGCTAGTACAAAATGCTGCAGCGAGGCTTTTAACTAAGACAAGAACGTTTGATCATATTACCCCGATTTTAAAATCATGCATGGACTTGCTCCCTCATAACTTTCAGATTGAATTTCCCCCCTATGTTCCGGTCCGCAGTCTTCGCTCTGAAAACGCTGGTCTACTAGTGATCCCAAGAGCCAAGAAGAGATCTGCAGGTTCGAGAACATTCTCCATTCGGGTCCCGGTGCTGTGGAATGCTCTTCCCCCTGAGATTTGAGCTGCAACATCAGTGGAAATGTTTAAATCTAATCTTAAAACGCGCTTCTTTTCTATAGCATATGAATAACCTATATTTTATGTTCACAATATTTTTGTATTATTTGCCCTCATGTAAGTTTTAGATCAGGGATGGTGTCATAATAGTCTTGTGGTTTGCAAAAATCTGTGGTCTGTGCAGCCCTTTGAGACTCTTTGTGATTAAGGGCTATACAAATAATCATGACTTGACTTGAATTAATTTAAAAAAAGCGTCAATGCTATGAAAATAACATCATTTTACTAATCAACTGATCCTGAACAAAAGTCAAGAATCAAACCAAAATGTAACAATTTAACAATAATAAAAATACTGTATCGAAAAGGCAACAAGTCAACCAAATTACCTTCCATTGCACATCATTTTGACAATAAAGTCAGCAGTACACATAAAGTGTACAATCCACTAACAACATTGTTATAGTGCTAGTTAAATTGAGAAAAACTATTAATCACAGGTCAATAATATTGATATTATTGATATTTGGATCAATCCACCCACCTTTAGGGGATGGGATGACTGGTAATATTGTACTGAAAAAAAGAACATATTGTCAATGGGTGGAGGTTTTTTATTCACGGTCAAACTTCATTGTGATGTTGTAAAATCTTAATAGCATATATTTCTTTTTGAATGAAAATATTGACATCAAATTTGCACTAAAAAGGTCTAGGCGGGCAGGTTTTTGGGTTATTATATTTTATGCACAAGACAATTCAATGTGCTTCACATAAAAATTCAAAAGCAGCACATAAACAAAAGAGACATTGATAGGAATGTCATAAAGTCAGAGATGCTAGATTGTGAGCATCGATACAAACAATGCTGCAGTAAACCAATCGCCTTCTCTACCAGAATTTAAATGAACTGACTGTTTGAACAATGCTGCATGACTTTTTTGGGTTCCAGTTCTGGGAGTACACAATATACTCGTCCTGGATCACCTGAGGGTTCTGGATAAATCAGGCTGCAATGGATGTTGCATTAACAAGCCATTCACAGACATTGTCAACATGAAATATAGGTAATTCATAAGCATAGTGCAGTGCAAAAAGGGTTGTAAAAAACAATTTTAGCATTATTATTTGCACATTTAAAACGGTGTATGTATATTTTACTATGGTCAGGTCACTACAGCAGTACTATTCCTTCCTGAAAGCATGCTGAAAAAATGCCTTGAATAATACATATAAAATATATTTTTATATTAATTCTTCCTTTAAACAATTCATTGTATAAGCTAAAAAAAATTATAGACAAAATCAGTAGTTGAAATTGCTAAATTATCATTGCACATGACATAACAAAAAGAGGGAGTACAAGTATTAAATATCTTTAACAATGCCCAACTGAGTTCAAAGAGCCAACAGTATCTGCTTTTATCTTACTTTTATCATCAGTGTTCTTTTCTTCCAAGATGAAAATATTGAAAGTAAGAAAAGGGATTTTTCAATTATTGTCCACATGCCAATCCAAGGCAGCACGGCGGTGTAGTGCTTAGTGCGTGTACGGCACAGTTCAGAGGTCATGAGATCGAACCTTCCGGTGTGGATTTTGCATGTTCTCTCCTTGCTTTTGTGGGTTTCCTTCGGGCACTCCGGTCTCCTCCCACATTCCAAAAAACATGCATGTTAGGTTAATTGGTCGGTCCAAATTGTCCCTAAGTGTGACTGAGTGAGTTGTCTGTCTCTGTGTGCCCTGCGACTGGCTGGCAACCAGTTCAGGGTGTCCCCTGCCCACTGCCCGAAGATGGCTGGGATGGGCTCCAGCACCCTGCACTGGATAGTGAGAGATGAGGCGTGCGCACCCTACTGAGGATAAGCGGTGCAGATAATGGATGGATGGATGCCAATCCTATCTCCAAAATATATGAAAAAGGAATTTATTCCAGCGCACCTAAACATTTCACAGACTTTTACTCGCAACAAAAGGAGCTGCAATAATGATTTCAACCAGAATATGGTGGCAGCAAGTAAAATATCTTGAAGTGACATCGACCACCTTTAAAGTCATGGCTGACATTGAGTAGTCCCTAATTTGAAAGTTATTTGAGCCGGATTACCATTATGGCAGTGAAAACAGTATCTTCTGATAAGTTTTTATTATTTGACACCTAGAAAGAAGCATGTATGGCATTTCACTTTGTTATTTTGACTATTATAGTGCAGTGTTATTTGTTGTTTTGACTATTATGAACTGTATACATCATTGTCATTATTAGCCAATACTGTTGCTGTTCTTTGATGATCATACCCTTTAGGGGGATCTGCTTTTGTAACCAGGGAAATTTAATAAAAAGAAAGTCCACCATGGGAATGACTTTAGAACAAGTTGGAATCTCTAGCTTACGTTTGGCTATTTTCCCTGTCCACCTTGCAAGTTCAAAATCAATTGATGTATTCTCTCCTTATTTTGATCGGCTAACTTAAAACTTATCATCTTCAAACATGACACATGTTGAATTTGACATTGACTATTGTTTGAAATGAAATTCCTTGCTCTCAATGCAAGTCAGTCTTTTTACAACAATGCCAGCATTTTGTATGTTGGGACATGTTCTCAAACACTGCTCTGAACCTAGACATAGATTCTTTATTGTCACGTCGAACCCTATTCTGTTTAGGTTACAAGTGAATCCTTTTAGAAAAGAATAGCTTTTTTTAATCTTCGCAACATTCAGACAGCCAAGAGCAAAACTTCCAAATTTGATGATTTCAAATCATGCATTTGTTATTTCTCGTCTTGATTACTGGTCACCTAATGTTAATCAATAAAAGGTTGAAGCTGGTGCAAAATGCTGCAGCGAAATCGTTCCAGGACAAGAAAGTTTTTTCATAATACCCCAATTCTTGCCGACATACTTGGACCAGCTCCCAGTTGTTTAAGATACTATCCAGAGGTTCTGTTGCTAACATACTAAAATTGAACTCTAGTTTACAGTCAATGTGTCACACAAACAGACTAAAGGATTCTTTTATATGGAAGCTAATTAAGCCATGTTTGTTCACTGTTGAGACACTTTATGATAAAAAACTACAGAATAAACTGTACACACGCCAAAACTCCAGCAAAGCACCCAGAGCAATTTGATAGGATGAGGGGTGAGAATGGGCGGAGCTATACACACAGCGCGTGCAATACCCATTGCCCAACATTGTCTGCCTTGAAGATAAATGTGTTGCAGTATTTTGTGACAATTTTTCAAAATAGCTTCACTCGCACCTTGTTTGCAAACCATTATTTAGGACAAGGATGACGTAATGTCAAAATGAACCCAAACACTCATAAGTAACTGCGGGAGGGACATTTTTAGTGGGATATCTTAATTGGTATTGGACTCGGCCTCTGTTATTAATCTTATTTTGTAGATTTTATCAAATCATCAAACATCACACAGTAAAATACAATTTGCTGAATAATTTGAATAGGTTTGGCAGTTTTGTTTAATTTTGTTTTAAAGTATATGGTGTGGCTGGCTATATAAAACAAAAAATCTCATTTTGTTTTGCTTTTATGGCTCTCTGGGTCAAAAAGGTTCAGAGGCCCTGATCTAGAACCGGCTGCATCAGCTGAGATTTGATGCAGTTTGTCATGAGTCTTTTGCAAAATGTAAGATATTACTCATGTTTATTTTTGATGTTGACAGTGTATTGTCTGTTGATGCCCTTACAACATCCATTGCAGCCTGGTTATCATCGACGGGGGATTACCCCATATGTGACCCTTTTGGGGGGCTTCTTAATTTTCCTCATGCTGATGTTTTTTCATAGTTTTTCTTTCCTTTATGTAGGTTTCAGATCAGGGGATTTTGTTTGTGGTCTGTGCAGCTCTTTGAGACATTTTGTGATTAAAGGCTGTACAAGCAAATGTGACATGACGGGGTAAATGCAATGGTAGATATTAGATATTGACAAATGTTGTTGTTTGGCTAGTTAGAACCCTAAGTCAAAACACTGTGCCGAAGGGGAGGCAATAACAAGATGACACTGATGCAAGGGAACGGATTTAGAGTTAAGATGCGCTCGAGGGGATGAGATGAGATCAGAAGTCCAGGAGGAGTAGGTTGTCAGGGTCTACGTGAGATTAAGTAGGCTGTGTGAGGATGAAAGTGAGAGAGAGGAAAATGGACCTGCAAGAGATTAAAAAGACGCACATTTGTACTTCAGCGGCCGGCTCATTTGGGAGTGGAAGTGAGTAAGGCATGTGGAAAAGAGATGCGGAGCAAAAAGAGGGCGGGGAAGGAGGGCGCTAAACAACAGCACTGCTGGGAGAAGACGGCAGCCGTGCAGAGATGCGAGGGGATGCAAAGACGATCTAACCTGCAACATTGCAAGCGCATCAGGATTTAATGAAAGCTTTATTTGCTGGATTGACACTTTTTTTTGTTTAGGTTAAAAAGAGTCAATTATACTAGACAGAGTCCTGGGAGAACAAAAGAGATAGGCAGGCAAAAGAAGAAGAGGTGGAGAAAGAAATCCAGAAGATCAGTGCTGTGTGGAAACAGGTAAGAAAAATCAATCTGGGAAAAAAGCCAAAGGGCAGAATAAAAAACTATTGCTTTGATCTACGAAAAAGAAAATAATAAATGCAAAGTGGGGATGCATATTTTTTTCTTTTAAGTGAAGGAATGTGTTAATGATTGAGGGAAAACAATGCGAAGGAAAAAAAAAACAAGCATTTAAAGGGGCTATACATTCATTTATCATTGCTGGGTGGAAACAGCTGATCACAGTTCACAGATCCCTTAACCGGCAGGGTCGACCGGGCACCATTTCCTGTGATGTGTCTTGGGCAAATACAGCCCGTCGGCGCTCATCCCCCTCCTGGCTGTTTTTTGGGGCAGGGGTTTGCTCCCCCACATGAGACAGATAAGCCTCCCGATGATGAAGGTGCTGTATTTGAGTGGGATTGGGAGGTTTCTCCTGCTACTGCTAAACATGGAAACCAGTACTATCTGTTTCATTTGTGGGTGCAAAACCCTTACCCAAAAAACAGCAAGGAGAGAGATGGGAACCTCTAGGCTTTACTTGCCCAAGACACACCACAGGAAGTAATGCCCCTTCAACCCAAGTAGTTAAGGGATCCATTATTCGTAAATATTTTGGTTACTGTATTCAAATATTTTATGTATTCAAATGGTAAATGGTCTGCATTTACAGTATATTGCGCTTTTCAAGTCACTGAAAATCTCCCAAAGCGCTTTAGAATATTTAAACAAATAAATAACTAGATGGATGAAAAAAAAAGTTTCCTTCAAAAATACGTAAATGATTTGAACAAAGTAACATGAATACATAAATAAATCATTCAAATATAGAATAATTAATCAACTTTAAGATTTCAATTGTATATGTAGCAAGCTATATGTATAACTCAATTACTTGCAATTACTTTTGGATTACCCCAAAAAGAAATAAACTAATAAAAGACAAAATAAACATAATATAATTGATATTAAAAAATTTAACCTTGAAAAATAATTGAAGGAAACTAAAGTCAGGTAGTTGCCTGTAGTCTTCTAAAAAGTGTTCACATTTAAACCACACATAAACCACATTGTATAGTTTAACAAGCAAAAACAAAACCCTTTCCCTCACATGGTAGACCAGATATGCTCCGTCATAGTTCCCATTATGAGAACCCAATATTGTTTTAAACACACCAGGTGTTCACTTTCTGAATTTTTTTACAAACTCTGTAGTGTCATCCGTCCAAGTTCAAGTTTTAATGTTTGAAGTGGCCAAACCTCTTGACACGAATCACTAGGCTGTCCATTCATCTCAGATTGACCTGTGTCTTCCTTAGTCTGATCAATTATGAACATGAAATAAAACATTCTCACATAACACAATATGGTTATCCTATGGTGGAACAATTAACTGCAAAATACAAAAATAAGTCAATCAATCAAATGTATAAAATGTCCCTGAACGCATTACTAGCACGCAACTGCAGTAGTAGGCACGCAAACAGCTCCAGTCATGAAACTGCAGGATCGCACCAATTCTGCAAAATGAATGCAACATTGAAAAAAATAAAAAATAAAGACAAAGAGAAATGTGCTTTTACCTGCAACTCAGTGTGACAAACATGCAGTGGTAAAATTGTTGGCCGTCTGTATAGAGTTACTACAATAAGTGCACCGCCTCATCTCTCTCTATCCAGTGTCAGTAATTGAAATTATGATAGACACAATTTGTCCGTCCGCACATTATTTATATTTAAATATACTTATGAATAAAATCGCAATCCTGCAAATTAATCTTTATATTAACTAAATTTGCCTGTACTTTGATTTCTTTTTTTGACTTCTTTTTTTTCTGTTATGTAATTGAACACATTTTAAAAATCCTATTATGTATGTTTTTTCCGTTACTCCTTAGGGGCCGGTCACACAGCCGTTTGCGGCTGAATAACGGCCAGAAATTTCTGCCTGTGAGGCGGACGCTATTGGACGCTTTGAGATCGCCATACAGACGAGATACAGCAGTGCTTAACACGCGGTCGGAAATCCGCGCGCGGGTGCCAGCGCGAAAAAGTTTTGCGCTGCTCAATACTTTAGAACGCGGGTACACAGCCTTTCACGGGTGTATCGAGGCTGAACCACGGCCAGAAATTTCTGGACGTGAAGCAGACGCTGTTGGGCGCTGTTGGATGCTTTGAGACCGCCGTATAGACGAGATACAGCAGTGCTTTACTCGCGGTCGGAAATTCACACGCGGTTGGCCGCGTGAAAAAGTTTTGAGCTGCTCAAAACTTTGAGCACGCGTTAACCGCGGGCGGCACACGAGGTAATGACGCGGAAATGACGCGGAACGACGTGCTCTGGCCGTGGCCAGGGCGTGGTTACACATGGGTAGGACGGGAAATTTCATCGGGTAATCGTGGGTGGAGCATGGTAATAGCATGTTCTGCGCCTGTATCGCGGTGTTATTACGTGAAATTAGCGTGTTACGCGTGTGACGGTCAAACGCCTTTCTCCGCGTATATACAGCGCGATTTGCCGAGCACACGTCAGTTGTGCTCGAGACGTCAAGGGGTGGACATGGATCTCCGTCACCGTAGTGACCTCGTCTTAATCCATTTTTATTTCTTGACATTTCTTTTCATTTCATAACAAGATAATAAAATAACAATGAAAAACTATTACAATAATAACATATTGGCTTTTTCGGTGCCATAGCTTGAAATCTTGATCTTCACGGGACTGTGTCTTGAGCGGTTATGATTTCTACAGCCCGGTGTTATGCCGAGAAATACATCCCTGCCGAGATTTGCATCCCCTCGCTACTACAACCACTTTTACCTCGTTTTATCTCACTTTTATATCACTTTTAGGGAATGTAATGGCGAACATATAACCAAAACCACTTCGTCTTGCATTTGTTGGGAATGTAATACAACTCAAACCATTCCGTCTTTGTTTTTGTTGCGAACGTAATCGAACGGTAATGCACACCGTGTATAAAATACTCCCCCCCTCGCGTGAACGCACATTCTGCTGCGCTTCCAACAAAAGCGATCGTATTCTATATAAAACGCTTATTAAAACAATAAAGCGAGCTAATTATAACAATTGGGAGATCCTAGTCTATATAACGCGTTTATTTAAACAATAAAGTGCGATCGTATTCTACAAAATGCGTTTGTTAACGCGGATGAAAAAGTCACCAACGTCAATGCACGCTTCCAACAAAAGCGATCGCAGCAGAATGCGCGTTCACGCGAGGGGGAAGGGGGTGGGTGTTGCGTAGGAGTCGGATTTGGGCACAACACCGGCTCGGGAGCTTTTATACCCGTGGTCCACACGAAAAATGACGCGGAAATGACGCGATGAGGAAGCGGAACAGTCGCCGGCGTCTGTTTTGCGGGCATACCACCAATGAACAGCGGGTTGACCAATTTTGCGCATTTTCCATCGCGGGCAACCACTGGCAAAAAAAAAAAAACGCAAAATTTTAGCCGTGATTCAGCCGCAAACGGCTGTGTGACCGGCCCCTTATGCCTGTAGAACAGGAGTCGTAAACTTATGTCTCCCTTTAATGAGTACATATGGCTCGTGATAAAATCCTACTTGCGCACATTGCACAGTGTTCTGAATCTGGTATAACCATTCTCAGATATGGTGCATGCAAAGCCAAAGCTACTCTACCAAAATAAAGTTGTTTAGGCCAGTAGATAAAGGGTACAGTCTTCACTACAGTTTACAGTCGGGGTGTCACACGAACAGAGCCCGTTTTGGCTGTGTATCTCTAAATAATCATTTTAAGCTCATTAAATAACATCGCTGTTGAGACACTTTATGATGAAAACCCACACAACAAACTATAATAACCAACAAATGCTAGCCATGTACACAGAACAATTTGACTGGGTGAGCAGTAGGGGTGGGCGGAACTCTGCAACAAAGCACGCTCCCCTCTTCTCACCCACACGGGCCTACCCCTCAAAGGGAAATACATCTAGTTCTAGCGGCGCAGTGGTTAGTGCATGTGCGGCACAGTTCATGTCTTGGGAACCTCCTGCGTGGGTTCAAATCCAGCTCCAGACTTCCTGTGCGGAGTTTGTATGTTCTCCCCGTGCTTGCGTGGGTTTCCTCCGGGCACTCCGGTTTCCTCCCACATTCCAAAAACATGCATTTCAGGTGAATTGGCCGGTCCAAATTGTCCCTAGGTGTGAATGAGCGAGTGAGTTGTCTGTCCCTGTGTGCCCTGCGATTGGCTGAGAACCAGTTCAGGGTGTCCCCTGCCCACTGCCCGATGATTGCTGGGATGGTCTCCAGCACCCCCGCGGCCCTACTGAGGATAAGCGGTGTAGCTAATGAGATGAGATGAGATGAGATTCAAAGAAACTGCTTGCACATTGTTTTGAAACCATTATTTACGTAAGTCAAAATGAACTTTATTGATCTTAAGTAACTGTGGGAGGGAGACATTTTTAAAGTGGTATATTTGTTGAGATGGGACACAGGCTCTGGCATTATTATGATTTCTCATACACTTTATCAAATCATCTAATGTCACACAGAAAAAGAAAAGGCACTGAAATATTAGCTTTTGTCTAGAGAGCGGGTATAGGGGTTTTACTGAATTTTGTCTTAAAATGTATGGTACTGCTCGCGCTCACAAAAAAAAAATAAAATTGCTATCATTGCTGTTAAGGTCAAAAAGGTTCCTCACCCTGCTGTAGAAGAATCCGCCAAAGTTATTTTGGGGATGGGTTTGTTAAAAGCTTTTGGCTTTAACCTGTTATTCTTGTCTTCTTTTCAGGTGATTTGTTTATGACAAGATGTGATATTTGTTGCAACATGATTAAAAGAAAAACTAAACGAGAAAATACAAAATACGAATACACAGATATAAATCACACCTGTATGTCCTAACTCTCAATACAGCCATTAGCAAAGGGAAATTGTTGTTGCCAAAGGCATCTTTCAGAATGGTACCGCTGTGTGAATAATACATTGACAAAACAGCTTTGCCTTCAGCAACATATTAGTGAGACAAAAGACCACGACGAGTATTATAGGAAACAGCCGAAACCAATTGACAGCCACATTCAGTCGGTGCCATTAAGAAGGGGAAAGTGAGGCCGATTAGAGTAAGGGTGATTCGTTTGGGGAAACAGGTCCGAGGGAGCAACTCACAAAACAATGGTGCATCCTTGATGAGTTACAGATAGATTTAGTTATTGGGTGAGCTTTGTGAATAAACCATGAGGCCACAGCCTCATAAATCAGCAGTCGGCACTCGCCCCGTCACATCAAACTTGGATACAGGGAAACAAAACAGCCAGTTTAGATTAATCCATCTCCAGCCGGTTTATAATGAAATCATGGAGCGGGAGCTTGCTGATCAATTAAAGTTCTTTTCACGCTACAAGGATGAAGTGTAGTTTCGAAAGCATGAAATAGTAATTTGGCTGACGTACTTTCGAACTTTCATTTTAACAATGAAATATGCCGCACATTTTGTTGACTTGTACATCATACAGTCAGTAAAATCAGTTTCAAATGGGCAATATTGTATTAGGTTACAAGTTTTTACACAACTCAATTATCAATAAAACACATCTTGACTAATATCATCCATCCATCCATCCATTATCTGCACCGCTTATCTTCAGTAGGGTATGGATTTGAACCCCGAACCTCCGCACGGTAGGGCTGGGCGCTAATCACCCAGCCCCTGTGCCGCCTAAACTAATATCAGAAATGACAATTTATGTGGCACGTGTGTGAATATAAAGATAAATCTGGCATTTCAAGTCCCAGATTCCTCATGTACAAGGGTCTCCAACGTGGTGCCCACAGGCACAAGTTAGCCTTAAGAACACCTGTGTAGCCGACAGACAGTTTCTGAAAATAATTCATCAGTGATGGTTCTTTGGTATTTTCTAGGAAATTGGATTTCTAACTGTCATGATATTTTAGTGGTCTACAACGCCTATTGTATTTCTACTTCTAAAAAACACAACCTGTTTATTACACAGTAACACCATTGTAAGAACATGATAAAATATTATTCCAAAAATATGTATCAAATGTATAGTCCTTCTCACCAATA
The DNA here is from genome assembly GCF_059441175.1 of Urocampus carinirostris. NCBI lineage: Eukaryota > Metazoa > Chordata > Actinopteri > Syngnathiformes > Syngnathidae > Urocampus > Urocampus carinirostris. The sequence goes on along the minus strand of NC_142357.1, from coordinate 4,549,603 downwards.
GTTAAAAAAATTAAAAAAAAACATTAAAAAGGAAACTGTAACATGCAAAACACAAGTTCAAGCAAGTACTTGTACGAAATGGGAGCATCTCAAGGAATTTGTGATGTTAGAATAAAAAATGTATTTTCATATTTTTTCCCCCAAAGTACTAAAGCAACAGTGTGTATTTTTTGACCACTCAATGTCACTGTATAGTTTAGTACAACCGAAAACGAGTGCTAAAAAGCACCAAGGAATAATACAAAATACATCAATAAATATCACAATCAAAATCATGTCTGTTTTAGCAATGTCGAGGAATATTACAGCAACTAGCAATGAGCACAGGAGAACTTTCAGATATGAAAAGTCAACCTGTTCTAAAAGGTCCTCATCTGATTCCTTTCTTTTCCTTAGCAGGTCAGCTATATGAGGTGTGGTAATTAAAGAACAGCAACATAATTGGCTAATAGTGACAATGATGTGAACAGCGCGTAATAGTTTAAATAATGGACATTAGTGTGAAATCATAGTCAAAATAATGGACAGTGAGCATTAATAACAAACAACTGTGCACAATAAAAATAGACAACGAACAACCGTGGCATTATGAGCAAACTTATTTGTACGTGTCCGATAGTAAAAACATAACAAATGATTTACTTATCATACTCCGTTTTTTGTATGCCCGAGAAAATTAAATCTCAAGCATTTCTTATTGTCCAAGAAACAGAATAAATTATTTACTCAAAGTGACAGTGTGTGATATTTAACAAATAGGTGTCGCTGGATTGTGTAATTCAACCAAAAATAAATGCGACAAAATACCAGAAATAATACAAATGATGGAGACTCAAAGTAACTAAACTGCAATTCAGATAATATATCTTGGGTAGTTCTACTCATTAATATTTTATAATAAAAATAAAAGTGCCTGATAGCTGTGATGTTAATGTTAGGCTACAGGTGTGAAAACCCGGCAAGAAAAATGTGTTGTTCAAAGGTTTTCTCATTTTAAGGGTTTTCTTCTTTAGCACTATTTTCTAACTCATTTATCAAGTAATATAAAAAATAATTATCAAAATACTGCATTTAAAAATATTTTAAAATTAATAATATTGGATGTAGTCATTTCTCTTAAAATGAGTAAACAATATTGCTGATAACAGATGATTATGCTCAAAGATATATTTTTTTACAAAGCATCTGGTGTTCAACTTTTGAGGCGTACCCATAGAATTAAAATGGCTGACAATCCTGTCAGCTCCCTAAAATGAGACTTGTTTGATGTCAAATAAATACTAATTTATCCACCTAAGAGTCTTTAAAACATTTTTATATGGTGGGCGGCACGGTGGTTAGTGGGCAGTCTCACGGTGCAGAGGTTAGGATTCAAGTACAGCTAACGCTACCTCCCCATGCTTGCGTCGGTTTCCTCCAGGTACTTCTCCCGCATTCTAAAAACATGCATGTCAGGTTAATTGGCCGGTTCAAATTATCACTAGGTGTGAATGAGTGAGTGAGTCGTCTGTCTCTGTGTGCCCTGCGATGGCTAGCTGGTTGTTTGTCTCTGTGTGAAACTGGCTGGCAACCAGTTCAGGGTGTCCCCTGCCCACTGTCCAGAGATAGCTGGAATGGGCTCCAGCACCCCCGCGACCCTACTGAGGATAAGTCGTGCAGATAAGGGATGGATGTTTAAAGGATAATTTATTTATTCTTGCTTTTATTCCAAATCAGCTTTAAATAATACGCACTTTCCTTTTAACAATAAACAAATACTACTTCAGGTTTCTTTGATTCTCTTGTAAATTCAGTTAATTGATCCCTTAACCACTAAGGTTGTTTGGGCACCACTTCCTGTGGCAAGTCTTGGGCAAGTGCAGCCTTATGGCGCCCATGCCTCCCCAGGCTGGTTTTGGGGATTATGGTTCGGTTACAGCACCTTCATCATCCTGTCACCCTTGTTGTTGTTCTTTTTCAGTGTAAGGCGTCATCCTGCTCTTCTGAGATAAGAGTGACCTAAGCATTGAAAATACAATATGCAAAATATTTTGGGGGAAAATGATAATTCCTTAACATTTGTCGTTGGTCAGCTGCTGATCCAAAATGTTTGTCCAAGTGCCTACCCTGCTGACCCTGTGCCTGACCATCACGTTCAGGTGAGAAGCCCCAGCTCAGCCTCATAGATTGTGCTGATTTATGTCTGTTGATGTCCACAGTGCTTGTATGTTCCCTGGCCACAACTGGGGGGAATGGAATGACTCCCAGCTCCTGCCAACCATTCAGAAGTTGATGAAAGGATACAACCGCTACTTAAGACCCAATTTCAATGGTAGCAACAGCATTGATCAATAAGTCATCTTCAGTGTTGGGCGCGTTACTGAAAAACAGTAATTGGTTACAGTTACTAGTTACTTAATTTAAAACCAGATTACTGACACCCAAAATTAGTGTGTTAATCTGAAAGTTACTTTCCAGTTACAAAATACCATTTTTACCTGCATGGCAGCCGACCCACTAAAACTGCTTTAAAATAGCCTCATAATAAAATAAATAGCAGAAAACGGGTAAACCAACCTGTGTAAGCAATGGACCCCTTATATTTATTAGCTTGTGCAATATTGATAGCTTGCAAATGAACACTTACCCCATATCCATATTAATTGTTGGCTTCAAACCACTCGAAAATTACCTCCTCCCTTTACAGGTAATGTCCAAGACATTTTCTGTTTTTCTCCAGGCATGGTGCAAAATACTAATTTTAGTAAGTAAAATTACCAAAATTCAGCACACTTAAACCATAAATTTAGAGCTCACCATTTCCCCTTTGTTTTTTCTGTTGGTTTGTTGTATCTGTATATGCCACACTCCCCTTCCTAAGAGTTGCCTCCCATTTACTGACTGACACAAAATCAAATTTCAGTGTTTTACTTTATAGTTGTTAATTCGACTTGGATGCGAATATATACAGTCAAGAGAAATATCTCAATAGAGAGAAATTCATTGTCCACGTACTCTGTGCTTCAGACGGCAAAGGGCCACAATTGTATTTAGTTATAATGTTTTGGTAAATTTGTTGGTCAATATTAACATGCCACTTTAGAAACTTTTGTTGGCAGCTAGAAGGTTTTATGTGGCAATGTGAAGGACTATTCAGCAATCAGAAGACACTATATTGGTAAATCATGGTCTGCATTTGATAGGTAGCGGAAATACGCCATAATGCACTATGTAGTAACCAAAAGTACAGTTACAAAATTATATTGACAAGGGGTTAAATTACTTGTCACCGAGAAAAGTAAGTTCGTTCCAAGAACGCCTTTGTTTGTAACGTGTTATTCCCAACACTGGTAATATCCATGCATTGGTTGCCAAAGCTTCTCCTATCTACCAGAAGGTCCGGTGGAAATTGGGATGAGTCTTGACATTGCAAGCATCGATGCCATCTCCGAAATCAATATGGTATACACTTTCTGCAGTTTTTTTTTTTTGAGTGGGACAATATTGCCATGAGTAAAAAGAGTAACAGATTTACAATAATAGGTATCTCTTTTCAGGACTACACTGCAACGATCTTCCTGCGGCAGCGTTGGCGCGATTCCAGGCTGGTTTTCCCAGGGAACGAGAGTGTTAGTGTGGATGGACGTCTGGTGTCCCTTCTTTGGATTCCCGACACGTTTATCCCTGACTCCAAGCGCTCCTTCCTGCACGATGTGACGGTGGAAAACCGCCTCATACGGATCTTTAGCAACGGGACTGTTCTCTATGCACTCCGGTACATTTGTTTTCACTTATTGTGGTCAACCAATGTCGTACGAGAATATTGGACCTTGAAGGGATGGATTCTCATAAATGATGAGTGTCTGCTCAGTACAAAACCAAATAATCACCAGTTGTTGTTTCTTTTAATACACTAACTATCTTATCTTTAGATCTTATTTTGTATGAAAAAAAAAGATATTAAAGAGAAGTGGAATGTTTGATGCGTTACTGCTCTACTTCGCCTAGAACCAAACACCAGCGCCCCCGACCAAATTGAGATTAAGACTCCTGATCTAAGGTGAATCTGTAACTTTCCAACATTCTCATATGACATTGAAAAATAATGATCCTAGCTCTAACCTTTGCCTATGAAGTGTAGATAATAAGTGGAGCAGACCCTGAAATCACAACATGAAAAATAATTAACCTGGATGACTTCTCAGGAGGCTGAAGCACTGTCATAGCTACAAAGAAAACCTTAAACCCCATAGTCCAGTTTGGGTGTGCATGCCAATACCCATTTACTTTAAACATGATGAAACGGGGAAAATAAAGTTGTAAACACCGATTTCAGTGCTTAATCAGAATCCCTTTTTGTATTGGGAAAATAAAATATATCTCTTAAAAAAGTCACAATTGTCGGAAAATGTGCTTTTATTTTTACAATAGTAATATCCCTTATCGGCAGCACGGCGGGACAGTGGTTAGCGCGTGTGCGGCACAGTTCTGAGGTCGTGGGTTCAAATCCAGCTGCCGGCCTTACTGTGCGGAGTTTGTATGTTCTCCCAGTGCTTGCGTGGGTTTCCTCCGGGCAATCCGGTTTCCTCCCACATTCCAAAGACATGCATTTCAGGTGGATTGGCCGGTCCAAATTGTCCCTAGGTGTCACTGAGCGAGTGAGTTGTCTGTCCCCGTGTGCCCTGCGATTAGCTGGCAACCAGTTCAGGGTATCCCCTGCCCACTGTCCAATGATTTCTAGGATGGGCACCCCGCGACCCTACTGAGGATAAGCGGTGCAGCTAATGAGATGAGATATCCCTTGTCGTATCCAAATTCTGTATACAATCGCACAAGCTGCAGCTTTTTGGGGGAAAAAAACCTCCACTTACAAATGAAAACATGTTGTTTTCCTAGCATCACAGCTACCATCGCCTGCAACATGGACCTGACCAAATACCCCATGGACAGACAAGTGTGCACCCTCCAGCTAGAAAGCTGTGAGTAACTGAATTCTAAATCACATCACATCCACCATGCTCCTCATATTCAAATATTACATAGTGTCACTAAATTGTTAAAATTTTTGCATACCTGTCAACCTCAGCCAATTGCTCCCCTTATTGATGATTTCAATAAGGTTTATTATAAAGTGATAATAAACCTTAAAAACACAACACACTTGTTTACTCACAGCAAGACCTCCCAAGACTGGGGGATTTCTGGTTCGAGCCTCAGCCGGGTCATTCCTAAAACTTACAACATTGGTACCCATTGCCTCACTGCTTGGTGCTCGGCATTAGGGGTTGGAATTCGGGGGTTTGGTCACTTAAAGACTCCCAACACAGTTGGGTTCAAATGGTCCCATGAGAATCTCATTGTAAGAGTGTGGATACCAATAAACTGAAACTGAGACATACATAAAACATTTTTTGTGTAAGTTTACTTTATTTGAAACAACTCTAACATTTATTTCAGCATTTTTAGTTATCTCAATACTTGCAGTGAATTTTGTGTTACCTATTACATGCCAACCATTTTACATGAAAAAGCTGAAGATATCATCACGCACTCCATTTTTACACACAGAACACCATCCGTCTCCACGATATTAAAATAAACCCAACAACATCCGCTTGTTTAAAACTGCATGCCAAAATGGAACTCTCATAAAATCCGATCATTGGAGCAGTGTAGCAGCCGTAGACTAAATAACTAGACGTATTTAAGGAGCAAAAAGTTTCAGTGGTTGATACTGGGAATTTTGGAATCAATCTTATACAAGTAAATACATGGTAGTATTGATCGATACAGATACTTTTTGCTTGGAAAATTCATGATCGATTTTTTTAAATTAAATTACTACAAGACAAACTTTAACAGTATGAAAAAAAAAATCAATAGAAATATTTCTGTTAAAATTGTTTCGAAAAAAAACAAGAGAGTAAAATTTAAAAAATAGCTTTTTAACAAAAATACAAATATATAATATAATAAACAATATAGACATGACAACTATTATAGGTATGCATACTCTGCTGCTTAACAGATGTCCACCTTCCATTGCACAATATTTTGAAACTTGTCAGAAAGTGCTAATAGTGTAAATTATACAATGTGAAAAATACCTTTTAACACTGAAAAAAATAATACTTTCCACAATCAACTGATTCAGAGCAAAAGTCAAAAGAGTCAAGCCGTAAGAAAAAAAAGAACAAATGTAACGAGAATAAAAATCCTATAATACAATATCAACAAATACATTCCATTGCACACACTTTTGAGAATGAAGTCAGCAGTGCACATTAAGAGTACAATAAACACTGATGAATCCAATCCGAGAGTTATAACGTATATATAATCTTACAAACCACTTACAACATTTTTAAGTGCTAGTGAGAATTTGGAAGACAGTTTCAATCCTAGGACAATAGTATTGATCCAATCCAAATACTTGCTCAGTATGGATAATATTGATATTGGATCAAAAGTGGTAGTCTTACGCATAAAGCGGTAGTGTTGGGAGCTATGCAGTGCAGGATTTCACAGACGTCATCTTCACTAACAATCTACAATGACGTCGTCATCTGCTAGCAGTGAAGGAGACAATCTATCGATCTTTTTTTTTTTATTGCTTTAAAAAAAATGTGATACGGCATACACAATTTGAACTGATTAAAACGTACAAAATACAGGCAAAACGTATAAGCTGACAGGTATGCATACTCTGTTGCTGTACAGATGTCCACTTTCATCACCATCTTCCTCAATATAATCTTCATCATTTGCATGATAATCATCCGAGTAAGTATGATCCTGGCCACAAAGTTTTGTATTTAAATGTACACTCAACCCAATAAAAAGACGAGCTTTATATTTTTGTTTTTGTGTGTAATCAGGGGGCTACAACCTACAGGATGTTGTGTTTTATTGGACCAGAGGGAACGATTCAGTGAAGGGTCTGGACACACTGCGGCTGGCTCAGTATAGCGTGGAGAGCTACTACACTTCTGTGTCGGAGGCTGCGTATGAGACTGGTGGGTCTTCTATGGTTGCCAGGGAATTATTATTGCTGGTAAAGACTTAATGTGTGATGGTGTGTGTATGTCTGCCCTGATTCACAGGACAATACCCAAAGCTTGTGCTGCATTTTGCACTGCGCCGAAATGTGTTGTTTTTCATCTTGGAAACATATGTTCCTTCTACTCTCTTGGTGGTTCTCTCCTGGGTCTCATTCTGGATCAGCCAGTCCTCTGTACCAGCCAGGACATGCATTGGTTAGTAACAGATTCACAATAGTTTAGTTCTAGGATGGGAATACAAAACTGGTTATATTCTTGTTATTCTCTCGAGTTTTCATCATCATTGTTAGGCATGTTACTGAACAAAAACAATTGGTTATAGATATTAGTTACTTTAATTCAGTTACCCCCGAGCTCACGGTTTACGGATCCTTTAACCGTCAGAGTTGTCAAGGAAGCAATTCCTGTGGTATGTCTTGGGCAAATACAGCCTGGCTGCGCCAATCCTTCTCCAGGCTGTCTTTTTGGGAAGGGGTTTGCTCCCCCACATAAAACAGGTTTTCTATACTACTAGTTTCCACACCAGTAGCAGTAGAAGCCTCTTGATCTGACTCAGGTACAACACCTATATCACCTGGTCGCTGTTGTTTTTTGGTTGCCAAAAAGTTGTGTGTTACTCTGAAAGCAACTTTCTAGTCACATTACTGTATGTACCCACATCTAAGCCAACTTCCTAAAACTGCTTGAAAATAACTACATAATAAATAATTTGAAGAAAATGTATATATGAACATCTGGAAGCAGTGAACCCTACATATTTCTTGGCTTGAGCAATCCCGAGAGCTTGCTAACGAACATTTAGCTGAGACACTCAAAAAAAAATAAAATTGTCTCAAGGCTTCAAACCACTCACTCCAAGATCTCCTGCTCCATTTCTGGAAACTGTTTTCTACAGGCATGGTGTATTCCAAGACTATCTTTTTAAGTAAAAATTAAAAAAAATCAGCAAACTTTTACCGTAAATTCTGAGCTAACGTTTGCCCAATTGTTTTTCATTTAGTTGTTCCTGTATAAGCCACTCTCCACTGCCAATACGGTGCATACCATTCACGATTGGTGAAACACAACCAACTATGCACATCTCAGATGACTTCCTGATTTCAGTATTTTATCTAATAGTTGTAATTCGTCTAGATGTCAGTGTATTCTGTAGGGAGAATATCTCCATGAGGAGAAATTTAGTGTTCTCGTACTATGTGTGCAACTGAAAACGGCACCTGGTGTGCTAAAGACAGTGCCGTAGGTGTTCTGAAGCCAATGGCGTTGATCCCTAAAGGCATCAAGTGTGGAGGGGTTTAACCTTTTCTGCTATCAGATTCCATTTCCTGGCAACTCTCAGTGATATGTCATGATAGCTCTGTTACTATGCTGCCGCATCCAGGATGCTAACTCAACAACAGTTGCTTTCTATTACAGCTCTCATGTGCATGCTTCATCAGGCGTGACCAATAAACCCGTTTATACAACTACTACATTAAGTGTTGGCTCTAGCACAAATCAATTACTGATGCCTGGAGAGCGTTGCACGCGTGTGACAAGCTCAAGGGATTAACTGTTCAATGAAGAGTTTATGCAGTGTGCATGTGTAAATGATGCTTGCTGCAAGACGGTATGAGCTCTTAGTGCACACGGAAGAGTGATTACACCTTGGACGCTACACAATATATGAAAAATTCACGAAGATGAATATAACTGCAGCATTGCAACCACAATATCTATAAATGCTGGCTCTAATATTGGAGCCAATATTACACCATATTACTGTAGTTGCTATAATCTTCCTGTGGTTGTAGTGTAATTAACCTAGGAGTTACAGCTTCAGAGATATTATATTTTAAGAGCTTTAACCCAGAGTTTCCATTACCCTCAGTTTTGTGCAAATTTTTATTCTATGTTTAGTCGTATATGATCACCTTCTTTGATGTTTTCTCTCTTTTAGCCACCGACTGCAGGTAAATCTTTTTCGTCCGCTCGAATGGTAAATTTTCACCATTGAGGGCATTTTACATAATACAAGAAGCTCATCACTATTTGATGGAAAAAAATCAATTTGATCTAAATCATGAAAATGAAGCCTCTCTTCCATAAAATAACTTAATTGAAAATGCAGTTAACTTAAAAGATTGGCACGGAATTTGGAACTTTTTTGACTTGCTGCTGCCATCTCCCAGCTTGTGTCATCAATGCTGCTCGTTCATGCTGTGTGTGCAAGTACGCGCTTTTCTTAGATACGCTCATAAAATTTCTTCTTTCATCTTTCTTGGGTTGGCGTATCGATATTCATTTTGTTTGTATTCTGTCATGCATTTTGTTGCATATTTTGTCAAGTATTTACTCACAACAATATGTTATTCAACGAGTTGCCTAAACTTTTCCTTTATTGGCTGATCAGTGATTATTGGATCGGCTACTGCACTGATGTACCAATAAGTGAAGAGCTCAGCCAGTTTGACCCTACTGCTCATTTAAATAACATTTTGTTGTGACAAAATAAGAACATTTACATTTACAAAATGCACAACAAAATACATTATAAATTGCATTTTCGCCATATATTTATGTACAGTATTTGTGTATGTCTTTATATGGCTTACTGTTTTCGTTTTTATCTTTTTTTTACATGTATTTCTCCATATGACTGGATTGATCCTCTATATATATTGTCACCAAATGAGTTGCACAAAAAATTGCCACTTGTCAAATTCCTCATTGATCTCAATAATGCATATAACATTTACCGTAGGATCAATACTAAAGAGCACCCAGATTGCCATTTAATCATATACTTGACAGGTAACAGAATCAGGAAAATACTATAACTTTAATCTGATTAGAAAAGGTCATAAAGACCCGTAGGCAGGCTGCAACTGGCTGGTAAGCAAGCAGTCTGGGTCAAAGTTCCAGCTCCCCTGCGACCATACCGAGGGTAAGGGGCTATAGAAAATTGATTGATGGAGTTTGATGTTGGAAAAACACTTCCAAACTGTAATCATCTTGTAGGTGTTACGACAGTCCTGACGATGACTACTCTGATGATGGGCGCTCGCACTTCCCTTCCAAACGCCAACTGCTTCATTAAAGCCATCGACGTCTACCTGGGCATTTGCTTTACTTTCATCTTTGGGGCTTTGCTGGAATACGCTTGCGCTCACTTCTATACAATGCAACACCAGACCATCGAGGACTTACACAGGGTAGGACAAAACGGAAACTGCAGCAAAATAAACGTGTGATATCTTATGAGTTGGTTCCTTTTTTAGGATGGAATGAGATGGGCCTGCTCAACAAGAGGAGTTACAACATTTTGATTCCCCCCTCTCATTTCAACAGGCTTCACATTTAAATCAGCCAACAAGGGCATGATCCCCATACCACTGATGGCCTCGACTCTCACTTCTCTCCCATTCTTCACATTCAGCATCTCCTTTTTCCATCTTGTCCTGACCACTACAATTAACCAGCAATCTACTGTCCCTATCGTTCACTTTCTCTTCCTTTCCAGACTCGCTCTTTCTAGTTCTTTTCACTTCCTTCCAGAACACTTTTCTTCTTTCCTCAAAGTTCACTCCATTTTTCGAAACATTCACCTTATTTACCTTATTCAAACATCCATACTTCTTCACCCCACTTTAATTGCACCCACGTCAATCTCGAAGATATCTCTTTCCACTCCACCAGTTTTTCCCTTGCTTTCTCACTCATAATCACAGCCAATCCTTCTCTAGCATGTCCACCCGAAACTCCAGAATTTCTACCATACATACCTCTAAGCTGTAATTCACCCTTTGCTTTCATCTTTGTTTCACTCAAGGCTAACACATCAATTTTCCTTTGGTCATTATCCTTCCAATCTCCTCTTTTTCCACTCAGTCGCTTTACTTCCACATCCTCTCACATTTAGTGACCCTATAACTTAAGTTTGCGAGACCTTTCGGTCTCCCGCCCCCCTTTCTTTGCCTTGCTGTCTCTTAGGGAGTAGATATAGAGAGGAGAGGATCCCCCAGTCCCCTAGCTCCCTCCACTTTAGTCAACTCTTACGACACACAGCGGATAGTATGCAGTCTATACAACCATTTGAGACTTCTTGTGATTAAGGGCTATACATATAAACATGACTAGACCTTTTTTCTTTATTTTCCCACATTTCATTCTTTCTTTTCTTCATTTCCTTTTTTCATCTTATTTTCTTGCTTTTTCCCTCGTATCTTCCTTTTTCTCTCTTTCGTTTTTACACCTTTTTCTTAACTCGTTTTCCCCTTTCCTTTTTAATTCTTTTTTTTTTAAACTTTTCTTTTTTCACTTTTTTCTTCATGAAAGGGTGGGCAAAGAAAATGAGAAGAAAATGTTGAGAAGAAATGTTTTGGTCAGTTGGAATCTTGTTTGTTTTTGGTTGCGTTATGCAAAATAAGATACACCTAGTGGTTAAGTATTACACACTGTACCTTTAATAAAATATAAGGTCTAAGGGGAGAGCTTTTGGTTGGGATTTCTTATAAGAGGTTGGTCTCTCTCCCCTGTTCTCATTGCACCTTAAAAATCCATTGATGTCTTATCTCCTTATTTTGAGTGTCTACTTAACTTTCAACTTAACAATATCCCAAAATTTTTTCCAGGATCTTGCAAGGGAGTTCAACGAATCGAGCGGAAACGGCTCCGTCCCCATCGTCAGCTCCACCCAACCCAAAAATCCGTCAAAAATCACCGCCCCTGCCAAAGAACCCACAGAACAGTCGGCCAATAGTGACGCGGAGGCCACCGGCCGAGCAGAAGAGGAAAAACCGGATCAAGGCTGCAGTTGGTCGTCAGTGAAGGGTGCTTCCAGGAGGGCAGTGGCCCTCTTCGTGGTGGAGAATCCGCACAACATCGATTGTCATGCCCGCACCGTTTTCCCCACGGCGTTCCTTTTCGTCAATATTCTCTACTGGCTTTATTATCTCTTTTTGTAAAAGCTGCTTGCAAGCTGCCGCTGAGTTTATTTCGCTACCCTGCAGCTGCTTAGCATTCCCAGTGGAGACGGAGCTGCCGGGCTGGCTCCAAAGTCATCGTACATGCTTTTGGTTGAGAAGTCAGATGTTAAAAAAACATAACAATCCTTCAAGCGAGGCTACAAACAAATTCACTCGTCATTCTACAAATTGTATACAGTTATCCCTCTCTGTATCGCTGTTTACCTTTAGCGGTTTTACTACTTGCAGGGATTGGGAACCAATGGCTTGCAAAACATTTATGGCTTTTTTCATGAGTACATATGGCTCGGAAATAAAATAGACCTCGCGCAGTTATTAATTCTCTTACGTGCAATGACAAGACAACACTGTCCTAGTTGAGCGTTTGGTCCATTAAATATATGACACAATTTTAAGTACTTTACAGTTAAACCCCACAAACAAACCCCGTTTTGGCTGTAATTACTAAATAATCCTTTATATGAAAACTCATGAAACAACTTTTATTCATTGTTGAAAAACTTTATGATGAAAAGCCACGGACAAAGATTTTACCCAAAAGCTCTAGCAAAGCACCTAGAGTAATTTGATTAGGTAAGTGGTAGGGATGGGCAAAGCTATACACAGGGCGCGCGCACTAATCATCCTCGCCCAGAACCGTCTGCACTGAGGTAAATACATTGTTATCCTCGTTAGCAGTATTGTATGACATTTTTACAAACAAATTTTGCTCGCGCCTTATTTTGAAACCATTATTTAGGACAAAAATAACAGTCAAAATGAGCCTCAACATTTTTAGGTAACTGCGGGAGGAAGATACATTTTAAGTGGTATATTTATGTTCATACGGGACACAGGCTCTGGCATTATTATGGTCATTTCATAGAATTGATCAAATCATCAAACATCACACAGTGAAATAAAAGGTGCTGAAGAAAGAATTAGCTTTTGTCTGAAGAATTTTGGCGTTTGTAGAATTTTGTCTTATAGATGTGTCAGAAAAAAAAGATATATAAGCTTTTAGGGCTTTTTAGGTCAAATAGGGTTCCCGACCCAGCAGCACGACGGCGCAGTGGTTAGCGCGTGTGCGGCACAGTTTTGAGGTCATGAGATCGAACTTTCCTGTGTGGAGTTTGTATGTTCTCCCCGTGCTTGCGTGGGTTCCCTCCGGGCACTCCGGTTTCCTCCCATGTTCCAAAAACATGTATGTCAGGTTAATTGGCCAGTCCAGATTGTCCTTAGGTGTGAATGAGCGAGCGAGTGAGTTGTCTGTCTCTGTGTGCCCTGCGACTGGCTGGCAACCAGTTCAGGGTGTCCCCGGCCCACTGCCTGAAGATAGCTGGGATGGGCTCCAACACCCCCGTGACCCTAATGAGGATAAGCGGTGCAGATAATGGATGGATGGAGGTTCCTGAACCCTGACTTGGCGGATTTTTATTGTTCGTCATGTTCTGCATTGTGATTGGCTAAACTGTTGTCCCGCCCCTTTTGTGCCTGTATCTGCGGGTGCATCAATAACGTTGCGGTCTAAGCTGTAGACATATAGAATAGAAAAGAATAGAATAGAATATACCTTCATTGTCATTGTTACAACATGGGATATATTGTGACAACGAAATTGGATGACTCCAGTTCCACATTTTACAGTGAGGACAAAGAAAACAAAGGAAAACGAGTTAAGAAATGGGTGTAAAAACGAAAGAGAGAAATATATATAATCTTATATGTATTATATGTAAAACAACCAAGGCGCAAATCTTTCTAAATTTCAAGTTCCTCTAAAAGCCATCATGTCTACAAAACGTTCTGGAGTGCCTGCACCCAGGCACAAAGGGGAGCGGAACATGCTGTCTATCGCCAACAAACACGGACTTCCCGACACGCCAAATGAATGGCAAAGGAGTTTTCCATTATGCCCACATGATGGCGACAAAATATCATGTGAAGTAAAGTGGATAATTTAGAAATGTTCTGAATTCATATTATCTTTTAATTCAGCCCCCTAAACAAAATAGGCAAACGTATAATGACAATATATCATCACACTACTAACATGCTTGCATAATTCCCTCTTTTGCACCAAATTGAGATTCAGGTTCTTAACAGAAAGCTGCTTTATTTGTACACGTGCCCCAGTTGGTCAACCAATCATATTTCATATAACCAATCCAGAGTCAAAGATTATTTTTCAAATTATAATTTGAAAGTACAGAAGTTATTTGCTTATATTTGTTTTATTTTTGTTGGCGACAAAACATTATTAAAGTAAAGTGGGTTGAGTACTTAATGCGCCTGTATGATAAAACGGAAAGATTATTTTAAAAGTTATGATTTGACAGAAAGAGAAGTTATTTGTACTTTTTTTTGTTAAATGAATGCTTTAGCCTGTAAATTACGTTTGTTCTTTGGTGTTAATGCATAATAGAGTACCGTATTTTCCGCACTATAAGGCGCACCTAAAAGCCTTTATTTTTTTCAAAAGCTGACCATGCGCCTTATAATACAGTGCGCCTTATTTATGGATCAATATTAAGTCGCAAAGTCTTGCAACTAACTTGCAGCCGCCGACTAGATTTTCCCCCGAACGCCAAGTAGTCCGTGGTGTATGCTGGGATTTATTTACAGGCGTTTCATTGGCTAACCAATGTGTCAATCATCAGTTGAATCGATCACTATTGGCTAAAGTTATTCGGAGGTAAAGGGGCGGATCTTTTTTATCATTTACAGGCTGGCATTGGGAAAAGCGGCAAAACAAAGCCGATAAAGATGAATGTGAATAGCACGTTGGGTTGACGGCATAGAGAAAGCATTTTTATATAAATAAGTAAATATTTTATTATCTTGGATTTACTACACTCACGGATATAAGAGGACCATGGCTGCACATTATTTTTGAACACAACGACTTCGGTGAGCTACTCCGGCTATATATTTTCCCTGTATCTTGTTCCAGACTGAACTCGATGTTTCTGTGATAAGCAGTGCAGATAATAGATGGAATGGAGTGTCTATTTTAAAATCAAACTTAATTCCAAGTGTTTATTGTCATATGCACAGTAAAGTTGCGAGCGAAAAAGAAAATAGAAACTAAGGAATGGTTGGCATTTCTTGAATCCCAAGACTTTAACCTTCCGAATGATATTTAGAACGATGCATTTGAGTGACATCGTACGGACACCGCATTCGCACGTGTTCTCGACGCGTATTTGCCTCTTTGCAAGCTTTCGGAATGTTAAGTTTTGTTGCTAGTTGCCGTCCTGCTGAAAGTATTCAGTTTGACTGAACTACAAAACTCAATTCCAATGAAGTTGGGAAAGTGTGTTAATTGCAAATAAAAATTGATCCAAGTAAATTGCAAATTCTTTTCAACCCATATTTAAATGAATGCACAGCAAAGACAACATATTTATTGTCTTCACTCATAAACTTTATTGTTTTGGGAGAAAATCATCAACTCTGTAATTTGATGACAGCAACACGTGCCAAAATAGTTGGGACAGGTGTCAATAACTACTCAGAAAGTGGATGAATGGAAATCAACCAACTATTTGCAGGTGAACAGATGAATTAGCAACAGGTGAGAGTTGTTACTGGGTATAAAAAAGGGAGACCCGAACAAGCTAAGTCATTCACATGCAAGGATGGGGCGAGGTTCACCTCTTTGTGAACAACTGCGTGAGCAAATTGTTGAACAGTTTAAAAACAACATTCCTCAAAGTACAATTGCAAGGAATTTAGGGATATCATCATCTACAGTCCATAATATTGTGAAAAGGTTCAGGGAATCTGGAGAAATCACTGTGCGTAAACGGCATGGCCGTAAACCATTATTGAATGCCCGTGACCTCCGAGCCCTCAAGCGGTACTGCATTAAGAACCGACATCAATGTGTAAAGGACATCACCACATGGGCTCAGGAACACTTTGGAAAACCACTGTCAGTCAATACAGTTCGACGCTATATCCGTAAGTGTGGGTTAAAACTTTATGTTGCAAAGCGTAAGCCATTCATCAACAACATCCAGAAACGCCGCAGGGTTCTCTGGGCCCGAGCCCATCTAAAATGGACTGATACAAAGTGGAAAAGTGTTCTGTGGTCTGATGAGTCAGTTTTCCAAATTGTGTTTGGAAATTGTGGACGTCGTGTCCTCCGGTCCAAAGAAGAACAGAACCACCCAGACTGTTATGCACGCAAAGTGCAAAAGCCAGCATCTGTGATGGTATGGGGGTGCATGAGTGGCCAAGGAATGGGTAACCTGCACATCTGTGAAGGCACCATTAATGCAGAAAAGTACATTCAGGTTTTGGAACAAAGTATGTTGCCATCCAAACAGAATCTTTACCATGGGCGCCCTTGCTTCTTCCAGCAGGATAATGCCAAGCCACACACTGCACGTCTCACGACAGCGTGGCTTCGTAGTAAGAGGGTGCGGGTGCTTGACTGGCCTGCCTGCAGTCCTGACCTGTCTCCCATTGAAAATGTGTGGCGCATTATAAAGCGCAGAATAAGACAAAGGAGACCCCGGACTGTTGAACAGCTGAAGCTGTACATAAAGCAAGAATGGGAAAGGATTCCACTATCAACGATTCAACAACTAGTCTCCTCACTTCCTAAACGTTTATTGAGTGTTATTAAAAGGAAAGGTGATGTAACACAATGGTGAAGAAGCCCCTTTCCCAACTACTTTGGCACTTGTTGCAATTATAAAATTCTAAGTTTATCATTATTTGCTTATGGAAATAAAGTTTATGAGTTTGAACATGGATAATCTTGTCTTTGTGGTGTATTCATTTAAATATGGGTTAGAAAAGGTTTGCAAGTCATTCTATTCTAATTTTACTGACATTTTAAACTTTTTCCCAACTTCAATGGAATTGACTTTTGTATCTGACTGTTTTGTCGATGTTCCCATTGTAGCGCCTTATAATCCGGTGCGTCTTATGTATGTCAAATATAGGACCAAAAACTATTTTTTCGGGGTGCGCCCTATAACCCGGTGCGCCTTATAGTGCGGAAAATACGGTATTTAATAAATGAATAAATGAAGCTCTCTCTCTCCCTAGTGGGTCTTGACTATCGCACGACCTTTTTGGAAAACGATTGATTGCCGTACAGTAATACCTCTACTCACACGGTTAATTCTTCACGGATCTAAAAATTCTTGTATCTCGAGTGAATTTTCCCAAAATGTAATAACTGAAAACCAATGAATCCGTTCTTTGCCTCCCAAAAGCATCCAAGTTATCCCTAACTCGCTATAAAACATCTTTCTGGTCACTAATAATACAGTCAAATAGTAGTTAAACTTATAAATACATCGATAAGATATATAAGACAATAAAATGACTTTAAAGGTTGGGTTTACGGATCAAGTCTGTATGGCTGGAAAACACATGAATGATAACTGGGACTAGGAGCAGTAAGCCCTCTAGTGGTACTATCTGGAAATTCTCGTCACTTGAATTGTTTTTCTCGTATGACAGATGAAGATCGTATGAAGATTTTTGCTTGAAAGACATCTTGAGTAACTTGTATGAAGAGAGGCCACTGTATTTTTCTCAATTGACTGGTAAATCTAAAAAGAATGCATAAATCATCCATAAGATCACACTTGTGCTCCATTTGTCAACCTTTTTTTAATACACTGTTTTTTTACAAGACCAAGTTCTGTAAAAACTTTCATAGCATGGAATATTAGAATAAACCAGTGATGCAGGACAGGCTGCTGTCCTATTTCCTTTTGGATAATTGATGCTATCATTACTTCAGGATGCACAAATGCAGAGTATGTGTTTACATAACAATCCAAAAACTTTACTCATTGTGTTATGTTAGACGTCTTAAAGGGACAGTGTGTGTTTACCCTCTCCTGGTGGGAAAAACACATTAAAAAGAACAAAACGTATATACATATTAAGCAAAAATACATAAACTGTCGTCCAAATGTGATTTTTCTTAAAGGAACAGTGCATACTATTTGACCAAATCAAAAAATGTGCTTCTCATTTTTTGAGTCTTTTGGGTGACGCCCGTGTGATGTAAAATAAATGCTTAAATGCTTATGTCTCAACCGAAGAGTGGTGTGTGGCGGACCCCTTAACCACGAAGGTCGTAGAGGCACCATTTAGAGGACTTTTCTTTTTTTTTGTTATTTTGGCCATCAGAGTCAGTGAACATGTATGGGTGATTACTTTTCGCTTTTTTCCCCCAGAACAGCCCAAACTTTCAGTATCTGGCAATATCTACCAATAATATGTGTCAAGGCAATGTAAAAACAATACAAAAACAGACTTGGATTTTTCATGATTATAATGAAGAAGAGACAGGAACTGAAAATGAAATCATTGTAGGACAACATAAACTGGAAATATAAACTGTCATAAACATGTACAAAAAAAGTTTTTGAGTCTTGCTCTCTCAGTTGTCCATATATTGACAACTATTTTTCACCATGACCAGGTGTTTTTTGAACCTGTGTGGTAGATGGTGAAGCAATTTCTGGAGAAAGATACCCACATCATACATAAACCATCAGTACCCCAATTCATTGGCCCTTCGACAATCAAAACTAATAAATTAATGTTCAAAGGATTAAAATGTTTATTTTATTGGTTACAGATAACAAGATATTGTTTCCAAATTCCTTGCTTATCATGCCCCGTCTGTGTCAATTCTTGCCTGTGTGGTCCATTGCCGCACGTGGAATCCTGTGAGTTACGATTGAGGGAAGTTGCTGACACCTTGTAGGTGTTTTGGAGAACCGAGTAATCGCTAATTGAAGTAAACCACACTTGTCTTTCTATACTTTAATGTCTTGGTTGTAAAAATATCATACAATAATAACATTTTTTTAAGGCAAACTCCTACAACCCCCGACTGCGACATACTTTTCAAGGTACTTAGCAGTCAAACATTGAAAAATTAAGGTACCATGTATAAAAGTTTGAGAATACTGGCACACACGGTCTTCCCTATACTTTACAACATTCACAAACCCGACATATTTCAAGTGTAAATATCATTTGGACTTCTGTGTTAAGTAATGCTGAACACTTTCATGTAAAATCTTTATGAAATTTCATTCAGGGCTAAAGTACCCATCCAATATTCAATATACGTACCTCCCCATAGTGGCTATTTTCTTTCATTACAACATGACAGACATCTTTCAAATGTTTTTTTTACTTTCAGCAGGACGGCAACTAGCAACAAAAATATCTTGTTATCAGTTCCATTAACAGCAGGCATCTACATTATTTTCTTTGATTCCCATTCCTGCAAAGAGAAGTGAAAAAGACACACACAATTAGAATACATGTTCAGACTACATCATGCATGTCCACACTTTCTGTTCAGGGCCACATATCAATCAATTGTAGAATGAATAACCCATTTCGTTTTGAGGGGTTTGCCTTAATTTAAACAACACACCAAAATCTGTCAATCAATATATTGCATCTCGTCGCTAGTTTTGTCTTATTTAAAAAATAAATAAATAAAGTTCCAACAGCTTTCTGTCACGGTTGCCATGGCGCCCAATTGGTCCCAGTCGTATTGCCCCAGGTTCTGTCACGGTTGCCACGGTGCCCAATTGGCGCATGACAGATTGCTCCCTGGGAGTACTTAAACGCTGTCCTTTGAGCCGTTTTTTGTCAGAGCATCTGCAAAACTCTTGCAAGACTGCCAAGTCCTGTGAATCTCCGTTTTTTCCTGTGTTTGATTCTGTTTTATTTTCAGCCCGATCTGTTTGATTTTGAAAACTCCTTAGTTCTGATTTCAGGCTACTTCCGCGACCATCGATCCCCGGATTGAGTGTGCGCTCATTCCTCCTCTTCCCAATAAAATGTGAGTAACGTTACGTGATGGGTTCTCATTCCTGCTCCTGACCTGGTTTGTGACACTTTCTATGAGTCCCTTTCTATAAAGTGAAGTTTAACAAAGATAAATAAAAATCTTAAACCCGTCCTAAAATATCAGACCCTAAAATTATCTATCTACCCTGGTCATATCCCTCGAGAGGGGTGACCGACAGCACGACAAATACATACAAAAATAAAGAAAATAAAAAAGGAAAAAAGTAGGAAAAAAAAAACACGCACACACGCAAACAAACATTTTTGGACCATGGCCAACCCAAATGCCCAAACACCCAAACAAGTTGGTCATGCTTTCCTCCCTCCAGATGAAACGGGACACAAGAAAGCAGCCATGTCACTCGGGTCAGGGTGACACAACACACGCTTCTGTTCAACAGCAGGGCCCGACAGCTTTCACTGGTTTACCCTTGCCGCATCAAACCGGTGCCCCTATCCCTTAGAATGCGTCTGAACATCTCACTATCTCGGCTAATTCCTATCACCAACAAGAGCTCTAGCTTCCACTATATTTAGACCTCTTTCCTGCAGTGCACTCATAACACCATCCATCCACGTCAATCCTCCTCTTGGTCTCCTTCCATTTACTTCTGCTCTGTAAATCCTCTTCAACATTCGCTCCTCATCCATCCTCTCCATGTGCCCAAACTATCCGAGTACTCTCTTATCCACACGCTTGCTCAGTTCCACTAGATAGATAGATAGATAGATAATATATCATTAAAAAAACAAACAATCTGAGGAGCCTTTTGGGATCCGAAATTCACACTTCCAGCAGCATCCCTGCGCTGGAGAACAAAACAATAATAAAGCAACAAGAATACAATACACAAATACCCAATGTGACGTGTTAATACCCAATGTAGCGTGTTATATAGAGTATTTAGATAGTGCTACACAGAATACACACTGCAATAAAAATACAATAATATGCAATGTGGGGGGTGTGGTTTAATGTGGGCCTTTACTCCACCGGGTGGAGTTAAGGAGCCTCATGGCATGAGGAAGAAAAGATCTCCTCAGTCTGTCCGTGGTACAAGACTGTGACAGCAGTCTGTCGCTGAAGCTGCTCTTCTGTCTGGAGATAATGCTGTGTAGTGAATGTGATGAATTGTCCATGATTGACCGCAGCTTTTCCAGTGCCCGTCACTCAGCTACTGTTGTCAGGCTGTCCAGCTCTGTGCCCACAACAGAGGTCGCTTTCCTCACCAGTTTATTGAGATGAGAGGCATCCTTCTTCTTGACGCTGCCTCCCCAACACACTGCCGCATAGAAGAGGGTGCTTGCCACAACAGTCTCATAGAATATTTTCAGGAGCTTTTTGCAGATGTTGAAGGACGCCAGCCTTCTGAAGAAGTAAAGTCGGCTTTGACCTTTCCTACATAGAGCTACTGTGTTGGCAGTCCAGTCCAGTTTATTGTCCAGCTGCACACCAAGGTATTTGTAGGTCTGGACAAATTCTACACATTCTCCTTTGATGGTTACAGGAACTGGGTGAGTTCTAGTTCTCCTGAAGTCCACCACCATCTCTCTGGTCTTGGTGGTGTTCAGGTGCGGGTGATTTGCATCGCTCTATTGGACAACTTCCTGTAGTCCTCCTCCTGCCCACTTCTAAAACATCCCATGATAACAGTGTCATCAGCAAACTTCTGCACGTGGCAGGACTCGGAGTTGTACTGAAAGTCCCACGTATACAGGGTGAATAGGAACGGAGAGAGCACGGTCCCCTGCGGAGATCCTGTGCTGCTAACCACAGTGTCTGATGTACAGCCCCACTGTTTCACATACTGGGGTCTGCCTTTCAGGTAGTCCATAATCCATTCTACAAGGTGTGAGCTAACTCCCATCTCTGTCAGTTTCCTACTAAGTAGCAGAGGCTGTATGGTATTGAAGGCACCGGAGAAGTCCAAAAATGTAATCCTCACAGCCCCCTTAGCCCCATCCAGGTGAGAGAGGGATCGGTGTAGCATCCTCCACTCCCACCTTCTCCTGGTCAGCAAATTGCAGAGGGTCGATGGCGTGGCAGACCTGTAGCCTCAGGTGGTGCAGCAGCAACCACTTCATGGTTTTCATCACATGTGATGTCAGTGCGACCGGCCTGAAGTCGTTGAGTTCCTCAGGTCTTGATTTCTTTGGGACTGGGATGATGCAGGATGTTTTCCACAGCTGAGGGACCCTCCCCTGTTCCAGGCTCTGGTTGAAGATGCGCTGTAGAGGGTCTCCCAGCTCCAACGCACAGGCCTTTAGCAGTCGGGGGGATACTCCATCTGGACCAGCTGCCTTGCTGGTTCGCAGCCTCCTTAGCTCTCCACACACTTGGGCTGCAGTTATCTTGAAAGGGAGGATGTCCTCCTCCATGCTGGTGTCCAGAGGGGGAGGGACAGCTGCAGTACTCTGGGGTGAGGACGAATTGGGGTGGTCCAACCTGTTGAAAGAGTTGTTTAACTGGTTGACTCTCCCCACATCTACGTCCACACCCTGCTTGGTGCTGCAGCCGGTAATGGTTGTCATCCTTTTCCAAACCTCCTTCATGCTGTTGTTCTGCAGCTTTTTCTCCAACTTCCTTCTGTACTGCTCCTTCGCTTCCCGGAGCTGGACTCTGAGCTCCCTCTGTACTCGTTTTAGCTCCTGCTGATAACCATCTTTAAAGGCCCTCTTCTTTTGGTTCAGAAGGCACTTGATGTCGCTCGTGATCCAGGGCTTGTTGGCATAGCAGCGTACAGTTTTTACAGGAACAATGTTGTCCATACAGAAGTTAATGTAGTCAGTAGTGCAGTTTGCCACCTCCTCAATGTCCCCACTGCTGGACCCTAGCAGGACATGCCAGTCTGTACGTCCAAAGCAGTCTCTCAGAGCCTGCTCTGCCTCAGTAGCCCATTTCCTGAATGAGCGTGTGGTTGTTGGTAGCCTCCTCACTTTTGGTTTGTAATGAAGTTTAAGCAGAATGAGGTTGTGGTCTCCTTTCCCAAGGGCAGGCAGTGGCGTAGCACTGTATGCGTCCTAAATGTTTGCATACAGTGGGTCAATAGTCCTATTTCTCCTGGTTTTGCAGTCCACATACTGGACGAAAGAGGGCAGTGTTGTCTCAAGAGTCACGTGATTGAAGTCCCCAGAGATTAACATGGCGGCCTCAGGGTGTTGTGTTTGTAGCTTGGCCACAGCGGAGTGGATGACATCACACGCTTCTTCCGCATCAGCGCGCGGTGGGATGTAAACAATAACAGCAATGGCGTGTCCAAACTCTCTGGGCAAGTAATAGGGACGCAAACTTACGGCCAAAAGTTCGACATCACTGCAGCAGATAGAAATCTTTGTGATACATGCCTGGGGTTACACCACCTAGTGTTCACGTAGATAGCGAGTCCGCCTCCTCTGCGCATCCCGCAGGCTTTTGTGTCTCTGTCTGCTTTAACAGCGCAGAAACCGGTTAGCTCGACGTTAGCGTCCGGGATGCTAGACGTTAGCCACGTTTCCGTAAAGCAAAGCAAACTGCACTTCTTGTATGCTTTGATGTCTTTCACAAGCACAGCCAGTTTGTCGATCTTATTTGGTAGGGAGTTCACATTCCCCATGATTATGGATGGTACCGAGGGCTTATATCGGCACTTCACCGCTAGCCGCTTAGCCTTTACCTTAGCACCGGCTCTGCACCCCAATAGGGCTGCCTCACCTCATCAGGTAAAAGGGGAACCACGTTAGCCTAAGAATTTTTCAGGGAAAGGAGTTGATTCCTCGAATAAACAAATTTTTGTGCGTTAAAAGCCATATCCATAGGATAGAAAGTAATCCAAAGTGTAGTTGTGAAACGGGACACAAACACTGAAGATATAAGCAACAACAAAACAATAAATAAAAAAAAATAGCAAAAATAACACGGGAGCTGCTGGAGTGGCTGCCATTCGCGACGGCGCCAGGCTACTCCACCCTAAAATAAACAGCCCTCAAATTCTCTCCTCTTTGGTCTACTGATTACCCGTTTTTGAACGGCCTGCAAAAAATAAAAAAATAAAAAATAGGGCGACACGTCTTTTTGAAATGGACACGACAGTATGAAAAATAATGAATGGGCTTACATGATCTTTTCCCCTCATTTACAGCAGAAAAAGACAGTAAAGGCAATCAACATTTTATTTCTCTTAATGGCCCTTTTGTCAAAATTGCAACTAAACCCTGCTGTAAGTGAATGTACAGTGGGAGTTACCTTTGCTTTCTGCATGACGGATCCTGAAGATGAAGCGTACACAGAGGGAGGTCTCTTGCGCATCTCAGAGGCGCAGTTGACGGGTAAGCCATCACTGTAGATATTATGCGACTTCTTTCTGGACCCCTGCTGAAAAAGAATGTGTTGTACAAATTGGAGCTGAAAGCAAGGTAAGGCGAGTAAAGACTATGTCAGGTACCTTGACATGAGGCACATTTTCAATGGGTGCGCCAAGGGTGCCACCTGCCAGGCTTTTTTTGAGGTTTTCTTTGACGTGGGACAGTCGCAGTTCCAGGTCCACTCGTACAACTTCTTTAGTCCGACATGCTTCTTCCAGCTGGGCTATGCGCTGATTCAGCAGGAGACTTCTCTTTTCTTTTCATGCATACACAAACACACGCTTGAGTTTAAGGAAACCATGCCGATGCCCAGTTAGCTAGTATAGCTCGCTACAATTAGTACACCTTTTATGGTCATACTCAACCACTTTTTGAACGTTTTCAAGGCGAATTTTTAAAAAAAGTCCCAGTACCTTTGAAGGAAAAAATCCAGCGCCGATCAAAAGAACACTTTTTGTTGTCTTTGGTGACTTAAATAAAGTTGCATTCTTGCTGCGAGCACATACATTTGTGTTATTTTGAGCTGTTCCCATGATGTACGATCTTTTTGTGTCAAGAGGGCGGTATAAACTGACACGAATTCTGCCATTCTACTTCGACGATACACGTGCAGCTTGGCTACGTCACACTTGTTAACAAACACGGATAGTGCTGTATAGGTGTTGGGTATGAATTGAGTTTAAAACGGAGGGGGGAAAAAGAAGAAATGTATATATAAAAACAGAAAAATGAGCCAAATTTAGACTCATTTTAATGACATTGATTGCTCCAAATTAGAATGCATTCAAGCTTTTATTCATAAAGATCGTGGAATTTTTGCTTTTTGTTTGACTTATTTTAATTTATATATTTTTCATGTTTTAAACAGGATCTGTGTCTAATTTGCTTAAAATAGAAAATTGTAAATGGTTATTTATTTTTTCAAACCATTATTTTTATAGAACTGAAGAAATATAATTTGTATTTTATTGTTTTGTATTTTCAGAGATTGGGTGTTGTTCGACTTTAAATCTGTTCAGTGTGTAAAATGCTAAAATTGTTTTGTATTTTAAAAAAAAATGTAGATCTGTGAATATTTTTAATTTACATTTCATGTGTTTTGCAGGGATACCCTGCAAATCATATGAAATTACTAATTACTAAATAATTTGGTGCATAATGTTTTATTATTATCTATAATATATCATACTCAAGCACTGGAAGTAAAGCGACTGAGTGGAAGAAGGAGGAGATCGGAAGAATGATGACTAAAAGGAAGGTTGATGTGTTAGCCTTGAGTGAAACAAAGATGAAAGGAAATGGTGAATTACAGTTGGAGGTATGTATGGTAGAAGGTCTGGAGTTACGGGTGGACATGCTAGAGAAGGAGTGGCTGTGCTTGTGAGTGAGAAAGCAAAGGAAAAACTGGTGGAGTGGAAAGAGATATCTTCTAGATTGATGTGGGTGAGGTTGAAGTTGGGTGTAGAAGTATGGATGTTTATAAGTGCATATGGACCTGGTTCAGAAAGAAGCGCTGAGGAGAGAGAGGAGTTCTGGAAGGACTTGTCCGAATGTGTGGCAAGTGCAAAAGAAGGGTGGAAAGTGGTAATATTAGGTGACCTAAATGCTAGAGTGGGTGATGAAATGGTTAAAAATGTGATTGGTAGATATGGAGTACCAGGAAGAAATGAGAGTGGGAAGAAATTGATTGAGTTATGTGTGGAAAATGAGTTGGTGATTGGAAATACATTGTTTAAAAAGAGGGACGTGAATAAGTATATCTTTGTCAGAGTGGATAGTGGCAAGATGGTGGACAGAGCACTGATGGATTATGTAGTGGTTAAGAAAGGGATGTTAGGTAGATTGTTATGTTTGCAGAGGTGAAATGAGTGGTATGTCTGATCATTTTTATGTGGAAGGAAAACTGAGAACAGATGGATCGTGAAGGGCTAGTTATAAGAAGAGTGTGAGGGAAGAGGTAAAAATGTCAGTTGAATAAGGCAGAAAAGAAAAGAGAGTTTAAAGAGAGGACAAGAGAAGAGTATGAATGGATTAGTAGAAGAGAAATGGAGAGTGTGGAAATTGAATGGACGTGGTTTAAAGAGGCAGTGTTGAGGAGTGCAAAAGAAGTGTGTGAAATGAGAAAAGTTGGTTGAGGTGTTAGGAAAGGAAGTGAATAGTGGAATGATGAGGTATCAGAGGCTGTGACCGAAAAGAGACGTGCCTTTGAGGAGTGGCTGCAAGATAAGAGTGGTGATTCGTATAAAACATATAAAGTGAAGAAAAGGTTGGTAAAAGCGGCTGTGGAAGCAGCCAAAAGGAAAGCAATGAATGGTGTCGAAAGATAGGAGTGAACTTTGAGGAAAGGAAAATAAAGTGTTCTGGAAAGAAGTGAAAAGAGCAAGAAACAGTAAGTCTGGAAAGGAAGAGAAAGTGAAAGATAAGGATGGTAGATTGCCGGTTAGTGGTAGTGCAGTCAGGACGAGATGGGCAGAGTATTTTGAGGAGTTGCTAAATGTGGAGGATGGGAGAGAAGTGAGAGTCGAGGCGATCGATGGTATGGTATGTTGGGTGATATAAAATGTGAAGCCTGTGGAAACATGGGAGGTGCAAGAGGCAGTGAAAAAAATGAAAGGGGGGAAGGAACCTGGGTTGGATGGTTGTACTGCTGAATGCCTGAAAAAAGGTGGCAAAGCTATGATTGACTGGTTAGTACGCTTGTTGAATGTATGCTTTTTAAGTGGTGTGGTTCCTGTTGACTGGTGTAGTGCATGTGTGGTGCCATTGTATAAATGTAAAGGTGATAAGTATGAATGTAGCAATTCGAGAGTGATCAGTTTGTTGTCTGTAAGCTGTATGGAAGAGTCTTGATTAAGAGAGTGAGAGAAAGAACGAATGAGGGAGTGATGGAGGAGCAAAGTGGTTTCAGGAAAGGAAGAGGATGTGTGGATCAGGTGTTTGCAGTACGACAGGTGTGTGAGAATTATTTTGCAAAAGGTAAGGATGTTTATTTGGCTTTCATGGACTTGGAAAAGGCGTTTGACAGAGTTGATAGAGAATTGTTGTGGCAAGTGACGGTGATGTATGGAGTGGGTGAAAAGTTGTTGGAAGCATTGAAGAGTTTTTATATGAACAGCAGAGCATGTGTAGGAGTGGGGGGTGAGACAAGTGAGTGGTTCCCTGTGTTGACTGGTAAAAGACAGGGGTGTGTGATGTAACCATGGCTGTTTAATGTGTACATGGATGGTGTGGTGAGAGAGGTGAATGCAAGAGTATTTGGCAGAGGTGTAGAGATGATGGACAACAGTGGAACAGTGTGGCAGGTAAGTCAGTTGTTGTTTACAGATGACACAGCGCTTCTGGCTGATTCTGAGGAAACATTGAGAAGGTTGGTAACGGAGTTTGAAAGAGTACGTGATAGGCGTAAGTTATGTGTCAATATTGGGAAGAGTAAGGTGATGAAGTGTTCACGTGATGGAGTGGGCATGACGTTAGAAATCAGGTTACATGGACAGGTGCTGGAAGAAGTTGAAAGCTTTAGGTACTTGGGTTGTGATGTGGCTGCAGTTGGTGGAATGGAGTGCGAGGTATTATAATAATAATAATAATAATGCATTTTATTTAAAAGCGCCTTTCAGGCCACCCAAGGACACTGTACAATTTAAAAAAGTTGTAAACGAAATAATAAATAAAAACAAGACATAAAATCATAAAAACATAAGAAATGGAGAGGCTATGTGTTGTAGGCAGTCCTGAACAGGTGAGTTTTTAGACGGGACTTAAAAGTGGAGAGAGGTGTGCAGTTTTGGAGGTCCGGAGGTAGATTGTTCCAAAGCTTGGGAGCAGCGCGACTGAAGGCTCTGGCTCCCATGGTGCTCAGGTGGGCAGGGGGCACTGACAGTCGGAGGGAGGACGAGGATCTGAGGGAGCGAGTGGGGACGTGCACCTGGAGAAGGTCGGACAGGTAAGGAGGAGCCAGGTTGTGAATGGCCATATATGTATATAAGATGAGTTTGTAGCTGATGCGATGCTGAACAGGAAGCCAGTGTAGCTGTTGGAGAACGGGGGTGATGTGCTGCTGGGAAGATGTTTTTGTGATGATGCGAGCGGAGGCGTTTTGAACCAGCTGAATTTTATGGAGGGACTTTTGAGGAAGGCCGAAGAGGAGAGCATTGCAGTAGTCAAGGCGGGATGTTACAAGACTGTATTGCACAGAGTGAATCTAGGAAGCAAGGTTTTGGGTGCTCTGAGGAGAGTGATGAACAACAAGAGTATGAGTATGGATGTTAAGAGGGGACTGAGAGTGTGATTGTGCAGACTGTGTTGTATGGTGCAGAGACTGAACGC
Source organism: Urocampus carinirostris (assembly GCF_059441175.1). Lineage (NCBI taxonomy): Eukaryota > Metazoa > Chordata > Actinopteri > Syngnathiformes > Syngnathidae > Urocampus > Urocampus carinirostris. Next base: position 4,521,096 of record NC_142357.1, on the reverse strand, counting down.
AGATTTAAGAAGGAAATTAAATGTTTTTGAGATGAAGTGTTTGAGGGCTATGTTTGGAGTGACAAAATTGGATAGATTGAGAAATGAAATTGTGAGAGACAGAACTGGAGTAGTCGTGCAACTGAGCAAGCGTGTTGATAAGAGAGTACTCGGTTGGTTTGAACACATGGAGAGGATGGATGAGGACCGAATGTTGAAGAGGATCTACAGAGCAGAAGTCAATGGAAGGAGACTAAGAGGAAGGCCGCGATTGACGTGGATGGATGGTGTTATGAGTGCACTGCAGGAAAGAGGTCTAAATATAATGGAAGCTAGAGCTCTTGTTGGTGATAGAAAGGAGTGGAGAGGTGTTGTGAAAGGATGGTGGGATTGTGGACGCGTTCTTAAGGATGGGCTGGGCACCCGTATAATGCGGCAGGTGTAAACCAGTGAAAGCTGTCGGGCCCTGCTGTTGAACAAAAGAGAGTGTTGTGTCACCCTGACCCGAGTGACATGGCCGCTTTCTGGTGTCCCATTTCATCTGGAGGGACAAAAGCATGACCAACTTAGGTGCCGAGGTGCTTGTTTTATTTGTTTGGGTGTTTGGGCAGTTGGGTTGGCCATGGTCCAAACATTTTTGTGTGTGGGTTTTTTTGCTGTTTTTTTTCCCTTTTATTTTCTTTGTTATTGTTTGTGTTTGTCTTGCTGTTGGTCACCCCTCTTGTGGGATATGACCTAGGTAGGTAGGTAGGTAGGTAGGTAGGTTGATAATATATCATTAAAAAAACAAACAATCTGAGGAGCCTTTTGGGATCCGAAAGAGCGAGCTCTTCTCAGTGAGCCGAAACCAAAAGAGACGATTTTCTAAAATATAGCTGTCCTCTTGAGTACGACCAGTAGTGGGCAGCGACGCTTCACATGACAACAAAATAATAACAAGCCACCAGAGCAGGCATATCAGTGTTAGTTTTTTATTCTTTGCGTGGTCTTAGAGTCAGACAGCCAAGAAACATCGCAAGTGCAACAATTTCAACCTTTTTAAGCACCTCACACAAAATTCAAGCATTTTCTCTATTCTGACTTGAAACATTTCGGATATCGGTGATAAATGCTGCACTGCAGGTGAAACTGTTCTCACTCGTAAAATAATCTTCAGATCAATGGGTCAGACTCAGCCGCCTCATTCGACACGCAGGATTTTGCCACTTCGAGCAAAGCTGAGGAACTGTAATCATACTAGCTAGCGCCATAACAGAATGATCTCCCCCACCCCCTTTTTAAACTTTCTCAGAACTTCTTACCAGAAGCTGTTTGCAGCTGTTCCTTCAGTTCCCTCTTTTCCTGTCGGAGCGTTGCAAGCGTATTTCGAATGCCATCCTTTTCTTTTTCCAGCTCATCTTTTTCTTTTAGGTAGCGTTTGGCATCCTCTTCTGCTCGTGTTTTCCCATATTTTCCGTACTGGTTGGAGTCTGAAGAGAAGTAGGGTTAGAAGTCAGGAAAATAAGTCACATCCGATCTCATTGATAAGCTTGTGGTATAAAGTTTCGACACCAGTATTACAAAAGAATGCGCTTCTGAATGCAATTACTGTCCTTGCTCACGAGTACTATAAAGCTTTATAAATAAAAGGATCATGACTTTACTGGTATTACTACTACTTTGAGGGTTCATACACATTTTTCAAGGCAAAGTTCAGGTACAGACTAAGAGCTTTCCAAGCCAATTTCTCCAGTACATTAAACAATTGGTTGTGAATCATGTATTTTGCAGTCACAAATATATCTGCAATTTACACAGAGGTGGGTAGAGTAGCAAACCATTCGACTCAAGTAAAAGCAGATACTTATGAACAATATGACTCGAATTAAAATGTTGTCTTCCAAATAATTACTTATATATGTATGTATATGTAACAGTATATTAGAATTTCAACACAACTAACATGACAAAATGAACCTAATTTAGCAGAGTAAGAGTGCAGTTTCTTCTTCACAAATATACTCAAGTAAAATAAAAAATTGTAGTGACTTAAAAATACTCCTGGAAGTACAATATGTCCCAAAACTTACCAAGTAAATGTAACTTATTACTACGCACCTCTGGATTTACATTCGCAATTTCTAATCTTGCGTGTGCATTTATCAAGACATACACTTTTTAGATGTTGAGTAAATCGCAAATATATTAGTTTTATAGACTAATCTCTCCACATACATATGTGTTGGGTAAAACTGACAGTATTATGCAAGTAACATTTTCAGTTGCAAAACGTTCTAAATGTCCATAATAAATACGTATTCCTTGCACCAATACACATTTCACAGTATATAAAACCAATTAGTCCATGTTTTGCCAACATTATTCATATAATACAGTAATATGGTGTCATCAATCTGTGGGTTAACTGCACTACTTTTTAAATGAAGTAACTAGTAACTTACAGTAAACCATCCAATACTGATAGATGAGGCGTTACAGCGGATCTAATGCGCCTAATAAATCTCATGTCAGCTTCGCCTCACTCTTTCTTTGAAGTATCGTAACATCTACGCACAGGCCTGACAAAAAAGGGGCAGGCCAATATCATTTGGCTTCACCCAAGATTCAAGGGAGTGGCATGATAAAAGCAGATATGCTTGGAGGAAACTCTGAATCCAATTCAAGCTGATGTTTTATTTTATTACAAACAGAAGAATAATATGCACATGGGGGCGTCCTTTGAGAGTCCAGTGTTTAGCATGATTCAGCATCTGTGTAACTTCTTTCAGGCAAAGATCTGTCAGGCGAATAAGAAAATCTCGTGGGACGTATTCCATGAAAGCTTGGAAATATTTTTGTTTGCGTTTTTAAAAAATGACATGTTAAAACTACAGTTGGTGGCTCCTTAGTTAGTAATATGTAACACATGAGCACATACAAAATAAAACCATTGCATTTGTGGAGTATGTTTATCATTAGAATTTGTTTACACATTGCAAAATGGACTAAGGAAAGTAAATCGATCACACAGGTAAAAAATGTTAGTAGAAGAGCTCAGAAAACCAACAAGGAATTAAAAAAAAATTCCCGCCTGGTTAATATTAAAGCGAACTAGTAAACAACAGACAAATCAGCACACCTTTCTGCATTTGACTTAAGCGAAATCAAAAAACATATCCTTTAAAACACATTACAGTTTTGGTCATGTGACATTTGCAAGCTAAACTATTATTTTCTGTTGCCTGAGCCTTGTGCAAAATGTATTGTTTACATTAATAGGGACATATAAAAAATCTTACAAATAATGGGAGTCAAATTCCACTTTAAAGGGTATTATCCCTACATTACCCCGATTTTAGCTGACCTGCATGGCTCCCTGTTAGCTTAAGATATGATTTTAAGGTTCTGTTGGTAGTATACAAAATCATGCATGGACTTGCTCCCTCGTATCTTTCAAATTTAATTTCCCCCTATGTCCCGGTCTGGAGCCTGCACTCTGAAAATGCAGGTCTACTAGTGATCTCAAGAGCCAAGAAGAGATCCGCAGGTTCTAGAGTGTTCTCCGTTAGGGCCCTGATGCTGTGGAATGCTCTTTCCCCTGAGATTCAATCTGCAACCTCAGAGGAAATGTTTAAATCTAAGCTTAAAACACACTACTATTCTATAGCATATAAATAACCTATATTTTATGTTGACAATATCAGTGTATTATTTGCCCTCATATAGGTTTTAGATCAGGGGATGGTGTCATGATAGTCAGTAGTTTGCAATAGTCTTTAATCTGTGAAGCCCTTTGAGATTTTGTGATTAAGGGCTATACAAATAAACATGACTTGACTTTACTTAAACTCATATTCTACAAAGGAAAAAGTGCTGTGTTTGGACAAATAGCTGCATGTTTGACATATTACTGTGAGGGAAGTCTTTTGGGTGGTTAGCACAAAGCCCAACGGTGCGTAGGTTCAGGGTTCAAGTCCAGCTCCTGCAGCCTCCCTGTGTGGAGTTTGCATGTTTTTCCTGTGCCTGTGTGGGTTTGTTACTTTACAAAAGTAGCTCTTTAATGTATGCATCCTTTCCAATAAAAAAATAGAGCAAATAAAACAACTGCAAGTGCCGGTGCATTTTCAGTGCTAAACGCAATGGTTAGTTATGTATTTTCCACAAACATCCATGTTTTATAATATTTACTTTTAAGCAGTGGTCTTAATCTTGCGGGCCGCAGTCCAACTGCGGCCTGTACATGATAGTTTGAATCTCTTGCCTTAATTTGGAAGTTTAAAGGGACAGTGTGTATTTTTTGACCACTAGATGTCACTGTATTGGATTGTGCAACCAAAAACTAGTGTTTAAAAGCGCAGAGAAGAGGACCACTATGGATACACAAAGTGACCAAAAGGCTTCATTTTGCTGATCAATTTTTTTGCAATTTTTGGTTGTTTTTTTGGTACTTCATAGCAGAAAGACGGCAGACAATTAGGTCAGCTATCTCTAGGTGAGGCTCTGTTACATCAAATGAATGCAAATTTTTCCAACTACAAAAGTATTTTAGAATATGCATGTTCGTGAGATGGATCATGTATTTTTGCTTATTATTTAAATCAATATTTTTTTTAATAAATTACGTTTCTTTGAACACATGGAGGCGCTAAAAGATACACACTGTCTCTTCAATCTGAGTGAATTATGGATTCATTTACTACCAATTAATTGATTTATTGGCATATTCATTCTTGTTGTTTTTTCGTTTTTGGATTTAATGTTGTTTAAAAAGATATTTGAAAACAATGGAATTTTTCTGAGCTTTACTTGAGAAATACATGATTTGGGCCAAAGTTACCCAGACCCTTGCTACTACAGCCCCCAAGTAAGTTTGAGACCACTGCTTTTAAACAATAGTTTGTCATTTAAAAACTGTGTTCTGCATGCTTAGGGCCCGGTCACACAGCCGTTTGCGGCTGAATCACGGCCAGAAATTTCTGCCTGTGAGGCGGACGCTATTGGACGCTTTGAGATCGCCATTCAGACGAGATACAGCAGTGCTTAACACGCGGTAGGAGTAGGAGTTGGGATTGGGGCACACCACCGGCTCGGGAGCTTTTATACCCGAGACACGAGAAAATGACGCGGAATTGACGCGATGAGGAAGCGGAACAGTCGCCGGCGTCTGTTTTGCGGGCATACCACCGATGAACAGCGGGTTGGCTAATTTTGCGCATTTTCCATCGCGGGCAACCACAAGCAAAAAAAAAACGCAAAATTTTAGCCGTGATTCAACCGCAAACGGCTGTGTGACCGGCCCCTTAGTAAACATTGTTAGTTCAATAGGAAACGTTGGTCAAAAGCACTTACTTGAACCTGTCTGCTTGAGCGAGTTTAACGGTTTAGTTTTGTCTGAGTCGCTGCTGGACAAACTGGATCGCCGCTTCCCTTGATGTCCACACTGTTGACAGGGAGGGGTGCAAACAAACATTTCAAATACTTTGCCTTGCCGTAAAGCTGCATTTAGATTGATTTCTTCACATGAGTACGGGATGTGTTTAAATGCACGTCAGTGGAATGACATAAAGCAGAGGTCTCAAACTCAATTTTCTCGGGGGCCAAATGAGGTTTTCCTTATTTTTTGAATTCTATACAAAATCAGTTCTTAATTATATATAAATATTTAAAGTTGACAAAATGGTCGGAAGGCTTTTTTCGGCCACTTTTTACCACGGTTAAGGACCTCTGAAGCAAATCTTCCAAAAATAAGTTAGACTTAACTTTATTTATGTTTATAGAGCATATTAATTCATGAAATGTTTATTTTTTGGGGACAAAACAATACAAACCTTAAACATACTTATATAAACCTTAAACAGACAAAATATAGCACTGAAATTTCGTCCGGAATCTAGCTCGTTCGTAAGTCGGGCAGTGTCTGTACATATATATATATATATATATATATATATATATATATAGATAGATAGATAGATAGATAGATAGATAGATAGATGGATAGATGGATAGATAGATAGATAGATATATTTAATAACAATTAAAACTTAAACATAAAGGACAAATGGTTTGAGGAATGGAAACTGGAAGATAAAAAAATACACGCTGCCCCTTTAACTTTTATATTAAGGCAGGGGCCTCAGACTGTCATCCTGCGGACAGCAATTGGCCCCTGGGCCACGGGTGAGAAATCACTGGCATAAAAGGATAACAGGCTGTTAAACTACTCTGACCCCTTTGCATTTTTGTCACTACTATGATGGCTATTATTCCTCATGACTATAAAAACACAGCTATCTCCACTCCGTCACCAATCCATATTAGTAATGCGGTATAACCTTCAAATCCTCATTGGGGACTTCGTCATATGTCCTGGAGTCGGGGTTGCTTCCAGAAGAGGTGACCCACCTACACAAGCATGAAGAGAACAGGTCAAAGACTCTGACTCGGAAATGTTAGCCTTCAAGGAAATTACGGATTACAGAGCACACCTGATAAAAAGCTGCATGCCCACATTTAAAAACTCAATTTTGTCTCAGTACGAGCCGTCCCGGATTTTAACCCCAGGCTTAAACAGCCATAAAAAATAAATGATTAACATCTTTTTCTTACTTTTAAGCCCGGTGAACACCTGGAGCAAACCGTTAGGGGAATTTGAAGTCTTTGGCTGCAGAACGCTCACAGCACCGTGCACACCTGATGTCGCTTTAAGTTCAGTTGTTTTCTGTGCTTACGTCACATGTTTTTGGATCATGTGACCAATGGCGATTAAAAAGACAAGCACATTTACTACTGCACCAAAAGGACACGCCAATGTAAGCTGCGTCTCGTAAAATATGAGCTCTGTAATACTAGACCAGGGGCCACCAACATTTTTTAAGCCGAGAGCTCCTTTTTGTTACTGAAAATGAAGACGTATGAGATAATATGTTTTTATTAGTTTGAAATTATTAGAAGTTAAGCCAGCCATTGAAACAACATCCATTATCTGCACCGCTTATCCTCAGTAGGGTCGTGGGGGTGCTGGAGCCCATCCCAGCTATCTTCGGGCATTGGGCAAGGGATATCCTGAACTGGTTGCCAGCCAGTCGCAGGACACATAGATACAGACAACTCACTTGCTCATTCACATCTAGGGACAATTTGGACCAGCTAATTAACCTGACATGCATGTTTTTGGAATGTGGGAGGAAACTGGAGTGCCTGGAGGAAACCCACGCAAGCACGGGGAAAACATGCAAACTCCTCACAGGAAGGTTCGATCTCATGACCTCAGTACTGTGTTGCACACGCGCTAACCACTGCGCTGCCGTGCCGCCCCTGAAACAACATATCAGTTAGAAATCAAATTCACCAAAAAATTGCAATGACCCATCAGTAGTGAGTTATTTTCAGAATTTGTCCGCGGGCTATTCAGTGTTCTTAGGGGGCTACATGACGACAAGGGCAGCCATACTGAGAGAGGTGCCAGATTCCAACACAGAACTGTCTTTTTGTGTTGTCGTCATTGGTGGTTGCCACAGTAATGGACTAAATTGCATTCCCTTGTTAATGTTCCTCGACGATTAAAGGAAACTTCAGGAAAGTGTTTTTCATAGGTAACTTCCACTACTGTTTATTTTGGATGTATAAATTGTCGACTTAGGACTGTGCCTCCTCAAAAAAGAATAAGCCACACCGTATTTAAAGCTGCAGGATTTAATATGTAGCAAAAAAGTAGAGACTTTTAGTCCATAATTTAATTTTGCAACCTAAAATAGTCTTACTCACAAGAAGGAATGGCGAGCAGCATTGCGGATATTAGCAATGGTCTCCAGGTCGACACAGTCATAATGCAAAGACTCCGGGTCTGTTGAAGAGCCAGTCTCTGCCAAGAGAACCCCAAGCCACCTGCCAAGGTCCTCAGAGTTGGCTGCCTGAAAATTAGCAGGGTGTGGGAGGACATAAATTGTTGACTTCAATCAATTTTTGAACATCGATGTGAAAAAAGTTGACTGTAAGAGTAAGTACATGACAAGAATAATGCATCATACACTGTCTACTTAGATAGAAATCATTATCAGCTTCGACACAATAAATCTATTTAGTCATATGGAATACGAGGAATTGCTCATCGTTGGGTAAAATCATATCTCTCAACTAGATCTCAATACATACAGATTGGCAAGAGCAATTATAGATTTTTGAACATTAGTTTTGGAGTTCCTCAAGGGTTTCTGTTAGGACCTTTATTGTTTCATTTATATGAATGACTTGTATAATTTGAAATAAAATACATGGTATTTCAAAAATGTTGATATCCTTTGGGATGTAAATACAACAAAAAGTACATTTTTAAGTAAAATGAAATTAAAAACTATTACTGGCAAAGATCTTAAAATGTATACTACGAATTCTGAATGAGAAATTTAAAAGCATGTGGATTACCTGAACGATTTCACACACTATTAATATGCACACTGCTTGAGACACGGCATAAGTCAAGTGATGTAATTTAGCAGATTAAATTCTGTCTTCTTAGTTTTATTTGTTTTTTTGTTTTTTTTGTTCATAAAAGATCTCAAGGGATCTATTCTGCTCCAGCGTCAGCCATTGTATTAACTTGTAAGTACCAAAGTCCGTCCTACCTCAAGAGCGACCACAGTAGTGCTGGCTCGTAAGATTCTGAAGGCGATGGGATGCTTGGGTCCTAAACCCGGCACGACTTCGCAGCCGTGCAATGGGAGCGAAGGCAAGGAGGTTTGATGGTCGCCTCTGTCATGGTAGAAGTGCAGGAACCGTCTGCACACGCAGCACCAGTGTTCCTGCCACTCTTGGTTGACGAGCACCAACAGATAACCTGAAGCATGGAAATAAGGACATGAACTCGAAGGTGACATAAACCAAAACAGAAAAAGCCACTGACCTTGCCGAGGGTCGTGATAAGCTGCCCGGGAAGTTTTCTTTTTTGAGAAGCTGATGATGCGTGTGATCTTTCGACCTGCAGCAAAAGCTCCACGCTTCACCTTACCTGCAAAATATTTGGAGTATATTTTAACGTGCACGCGATTATAAGGCACCCACCTAAAAAAAGTCTTTTGTCATATATTTTGTATACATAAGGCGCAACGGACTATAGGGCGCATGAAACCTAGACGTGTGCTTGGACACATATGAAAGTAATGCATTAATATGTGCCGCTGACCTAAATCCCAAAACATTGTATGCAATGGGAATCGAACTCGAGTTGTGGCATTAGAGCTTACACCATTTTTAGACAATTTTTTACAGTGCCACAACACTGATTTGCTTAGTGCATTCTGATAAGCGAATCAGTCTCTCCACTTCTTCAGGTGTGTGTCAATAACGATGTGGTTTTATAGGTATGCGCATCTAAAAAAGCTCGTATAGTATTTTGTTGAAATACTTTCATTTTTCTCCATCCTCTATTATTCGTTATTATGAAAATGTATAACCTATCAGAATGCACCTTGCAAAAAAGTGTTCTGTGCACTTTAAAAATAGTATGATATAGGATAAGGTCTAATGCCTTGTCCAATGTTGATGTGGCTCTGGTATACTAGTGGTTAAGTGTGTTTTAAAGCCACGACTTGGGTTTGATTCCTGTTGCATACAACTTTTTGCAAAATAAGATGAGCTGTCATTTGAGGAATTAGGAATCCACCTGTTCATCGACTGGCCTATTCATCAGCACTGATTTCTTGAAATTTGGAGGGTTGGTGTTGGTCCAATTGCTTTTATAATAAATATTTTCTTCAACTCTCATCTTCCTTCACATCGAGCCGAGAAGGACAACCACTGTCAAGCCCTAGATCTGTTGTCTACGTATAACAAAATATATTGTTCACATTTTTTTACACTTTTTGAATCACTTTAAAGCAGGGGTCTCAAACGTAGTGCCTGTGGACATGTTCTGAAAATAGTTCACCAGAGCAGGGTCATTGTGATTATGGTAAAGTGATTTTCTTTTTTTTTTTTTTTTTTTTGTGGTTGACCAAGTCTATATATTTGCCCTACTTCTGATAATTACTTGGTAATAACTTAGTAAAAACCTAGTAATAACATAATTAGTAACTGGGTGCCCTTTACGCTAATTAGTAACAACAAGTAGCTCTCATCTTGAAAAGGTTTTGATACCCCTGCTTTAAAGTGAAGAATTATGGTCCTTTAATAAAGACTTGGATCATTGGACTTGCATCATTTACTTGATTAATGTTAATTTTATAGGTATCGATATGTGTACATGTGCAAGGAAATTCCAAGGAATCTGTGGCATTAGTGTCAATTTGAACATCATTCACTAGAAAACAACAGTATATTATTCTTTTTAAATTCTGTGTTGTCTCTAAAAGACCATTTTGATCATTTGAGGTTAAAACTAATGAACAAGAAAAGTACAATTAAAACATTATATATTGCTAAATTAGATTATTGTGATACCTTTAGATAGATAGAATTCACACTCCCAGCAGTATACTTGTGTTGAAAATAAAATAATAATAAAATGAAATAAATAGAATACATAAATACCCAATATAACGTGTTGATATAGAGTATTTAAATCATGCTACATAAAATACACACTGTAATAAAAATTGGGTAATATTGCAAATGTGGGGTTTAATGTGAGCTTTTACGCCCCCAGGTGGAGTTAAAAAGCCTCATGGCATGAGGAAGAAATGATCTCCTCAGTCTGTCCATGGAACAAGACTGTGACAGAAGTCTGTCGCTGAAGCTGCTCTTCCGTTTGGAGATGATGTACACAATGATTTTTTTACACAATCTCTTACACAATGTAAGAGATTTAAATATCTCTTGAAATTGTGTATAATGTTTTCAATATCTTTTTTGTTGCAAAATCTATTGATTGACTATTTCTAATGACTCGTGAAAATCATTTGATAAGGTTGATGGCAGTATTAAAAAGTCAGCTCTGTGAACCTACACCTCCAAACGCAAAGTTAGAATGTCTCACAAGGAATAAAACGATTAACAAGTAGCAGGCGCCAATAGCTTTGAGAAGAAATTTAGCAATACCCCGGTATTGACTTTTACCCAAGTTCAGTTATCATCAATCTCTCAGCAAGAGGCAATATCCACAGTCTGCTGCTTCTGACAAACATGTTCATTCACGTCTCATTCTCACCATTATCACGGAAGTTTTCCCCCGTTGATACACCAACGCTCTCAGAGTTGGAATTATTCTTCTCTGGAGATAACTGCTTACGAAGAGAACACATGCATACAAAGGGATTTATTCACAGATACTATTTTGAACTCAATAACCCCAAAACAGTGAGTAGTATCTCCACTTATGACTGTTATCTAAAAACAATACTCAACGAATGAAAAATATTGCATCAAAGTCTGAAATAAATTCAATTTTCATCGCTTTGTGAAAGTGACGTGTCCAAACATCTTGGCATCACCTTGGCTAGAAGGGCTGTTTGGTGTCTGAGCCTTACCCAGCATTCTCTTCAACGTCCTGTTGTGTTTTCTGCAACTTTACTCAGCAAAGGCCTAATTGTCATTTTGAATAAAAGGTACAGTGGTATCTTTCACAAAAGTGTTCATACCAAGATCGTGCGTGTAGCTCGAATTGCTCGCGTAATGATTTTCCCAATTTGGAATGATTAAATAATTGGTCTATTTCTGATCTCCCCAAAACATGCACCCTAAACAGCTATAAAACACATCTCCCTTACAACTAAAAACACATTCAAACCATAATGAAAAATAAATAAGATTATATTAACAATATAAAATATGAGTTTATTATGAGGGATTCGCAGTAACAGAGGTTTGTGCTTAGTGCAACTGTGGACGTTTTATTACGTATTTTATTTTGCCCGTTTCAGGTTTTATTCAACACCTTCTTTTGGCCTTTTAGTTGTACTCGCATTACTATCATGTTCTGAAGGTTTTTTGAAGAACAACTTATCCAAGGAGATTTTCCTTAACATGCGGAAATTCGTAAGGCAATTGTCATCAAAAAGAGTTGTAGCACGACTAGTGAGTACTCTCTAGTGGTATTTTCTGGTAATGCTCGTAACTTGGACTTTTTGCGTTGTATCTAGAGAAAGATTAACGTGCCAAATAGATCTCGTATATCGAAATTCTCTTGTTAAGAGATGCTCGGATAAAGAGGTATGACTGTATTCTGTTAACGATGAGTTGGAAAGGTTATTAGTGATATTACCCCCTAAACCTGTGTTCCGTCCTCTGTCAGAACACCTCTTTCATTTCTCACAGTCGCCCAGCAACCACAAAGTCAACCATATTTACCCTTTAATGTGTTATTCGTAATTACGTACGACTTATGGGCACATAGGAATGAACTAACCAAATACATGGTAAAAAAACGTTTCTATTTAAAAAATGTTGTGTTCATGAAAAAGCTTTCGGAAGGAATTGATTTCATTAAATTAAATACCAATGTAAGTTTGATATGCAGGGAGCAATCAGGGAATAGTTTGTTGTGCACAGGCACAAGAAACAGATTCTATTGTCGCCTACTTATCCTGTCTATACATATCCCTCTCTAGAATTCTTCACTTTTATTCTTTATTTTGCCCACCTGTAGTGTCGAACATGAACGCTGCATTAAAAGATAAACACTATTGTCAGTTCCCCCACTCCTTCAACTTTAATTTACGGTGGTGTCAGTAAATTTAGACATGGTTATCGTCCATCAGTGATTCATGTTAAGCCCTGTTATTGACGCTCTGACAATAACTTAAATAACACATCTTGCTTTTCTTCTGTCCATAAAACACAGGAAGTGATGTTTGCTGTGATTTGACATCAAATGCAAAAGGAATGAAGACAAGATGACAACTCAATTGCTGCTTGCCGCTGATTTCTATTCTCACCGCAGCTGGGAAAAGGGGTTATTTGTGGGCGCAAATGACAGAGACCATGAAAGGGTCTCATCACCTTTTGACTCACTTTGTCAAGTTCGCTTTTCCTCAGAATGACAGGGGACTCCGACACCTCTGGACCACTACATTGGCCTTTCACCTCCCTGACAACCTGTAATGAAAGTGTATTAAAGTAAAACAATGTTTGCCTCTTATTTTATCATCATTCAATATGAATAATTTCTGTAGTCATTGTTTCTTCGAACTCTTACAGGCAAAATATTAAATGGAACTTTTCTACTCGCAGACACCATCTTCTGCCTTAATACGTGAATTTCTTAGACATGCTTGAATGAACTCTTCTTTTTTCATCTTTCCTGGAATTAGGGTTGGCGTTTGGACTGTACTTGAAACAGGCCTTTTCTAACTTTAACCATTTTCATGCTACACTAACAAAAACACCAAGCATACAGTCTCCAACCCCCCCTGTCACCTCCTAACTATGTGTTCCGGGGCCCAAACAGCTTAACCAAAAGAAAGATAAAATAAGATAAGTGAGGTGGAACAAAATACAAGGGCTCTTTGAACTCAGTTGTGCAACTCATAGATAGATAGATAGATAGATAGATAGATAGATAGATAGATAGATAGATAGATAGATAGATAGATAGATAGATAGATAGATAGATAGATAGATAGATAGATAGATAGATAGATAGATAGATAGATAGATAGATAGATAGATAGATAGGTAGATACTTTATTCATCCCCGCAGGGAAATTCACATAACTCATAACATAATTAACATTTTTAGGACACTTAAAACAAAGCACCCCTGCCCATTTTGCACATCTGGTTAGCTACTCCTCTTGCACTATCGGCACTATGGTAAAATACTATACGTAGCCATAATACAATACAACTTTTACTTATATCTGTACATTCAAGGAAACTGGGCGGGTCAGATGTATCGACATTTCGTTCTGTATACACGTGTACTAGAATGACAATAAAGTAGATCTGAATCTGAATCTGAATTTATTGTCATCGAACAGGTGTATTGTATATATTCACGAAGATAATAACCCCAAAACAGTAATTGAACAATACACAAACATTTTAATTGTCATTGCTGTAATATTAAATGTTTCATACTAATAGGTTCTTCTAATATTTGATTAACCTGTGGCAAGTACTAAAAAAAAAACTCCTCAATGTAACACAACACTAAGCACGTGAATAATAATTTTACCTTGATCCATCTTTCTGCTTGCTCTTTACTTTGCACAGCCAGCACAAGAGCATCTCCATTGGGTAAGGTGAACCTGAGTTCGTGGTGCTTCCGTTTGCTGTCTTTTGGTGCGTAGACCAGAGTGCATTGAGGCAGTAGCAGGTCCACGTAGGGGCATGTATCTTTGGAGCTCTTATAACACTGAATGGTGATACATACAGTAAAAACATAGTATTTATTGGAAAATCAATAATATAAATGTTGGATTGCAGAGGTAAATGCCAATTAATGTAGGGCTGCAAGTAATGGCTATTGTAATAATCAACTAGTCACTGACTAGTGAAACCATGAGTCCAATAACTAGATAATTACATTTTTTTTCTTAAATTGAGTAAGAAGTTGTTGGTCTATGTGGCAAATAAAAACAAGAAAAATGGGTACAGTAAAATTATATTTTATTGAACATAATGCGGATTTCTACAGAAATTAAACAAAAATCTAAAACCAATTAGGGACAGTGCTTAGTCAGTAGAGACATAAACCCATAAATAACCCTCTATCCATTTCTTAGATCAACTAAACATTTTTTATCCATGTAAACCAAGAACTGGCTCATTAGCAGTAAAACAGAAAATAAATCAAATATCGTGTGCATTTTTCACGGTTTTAACAATTCAAAATCTGACAATTGACGTTTTTAACCCAACTACGATTGTTCTTTGGATTGCATGCATTTAATTTAAAATACGTTTGTCAGGCACAATCTTGAATAACGCTCAAGGTCTCTTTTGTGACATAATATATGCATATGAAATGTACAATGATTGTTAATAAAACCGTATTAGCATGAATGTTACTTGAATCTTACCAAGGTACTGTTGTAATGCGCAAGGTCTGCTACGCAAACGCTAAAATTATTTACGTTGACGAATCGTTGCAGTCCCACATTAATGACAGCTTTAAACTCAATGTGAAAATATTAAAGCGTTTACTCACCTGTAAACGATTCTCTCTTATAACCGTGAGCTGTTTGGCCCATTGGCCAAAGCGTTTCTTGCGTAAAAGAAAAGCGCAGATGCGACAGTCCCTGGTCGGGGGCATGGAGCTCTCATCAGAAGGCCACTGATGCGTGAATTGTACCCCATGACTCCTATCTTCCTCGTCTTCTTCATATGACTCATAAGAGCTACTCAGGGCATCAGAATCATTGTCTAAGACAGAAAAGGCAGCATGTAAAATCCCGTCCTTGATTCACAATAAGGCAGCAAATCTCTCTCTATAAATATGTATATATATTATATACATAAAACTTACACGAGTTTTTACGATGGGAGTTAATGCGAGAAGTTGGGTAGTCAGCCTCTTCATATCCATCCTCAACGGAATTGGGAGGGCTACTTTTAACTGCAAAAATACACAGAATGCCGTACCTAATAGACTAACAAGTACTGGACTTTAATGTATTTTTCTTTCCTTCCGGAAAAACACTTGTCATTGCTGAGGATTTAACGTGTAAACTTGTTTGCCCAAGATGAGAATGCCCATGATCTGAGAATTGTATTTGATTATTTTTCAGTTATTACAGGAAATTTGGCGTATGATGGAGACCACTGTACCCGGTAGATCAGGGGTCTTAAACCAGCAGCCCACGGGACATGATATTTTGAGGCCCCGCCTTAATGGGGCGGGGTGTATTATTTTGTGATACCGAGTAGTAAACAAAAACAAATCCCTTTTTTCATTGATGTTTTTTTATTGTCCTAAATAATAAGCAAAAATACACGAACTGTTATATAAATGTACTAAGTCGGGAATGTTGTATTCATTTGACACCACATGAGGCTCACGTAGAAGAAGCTGAAATGATTGTTCACCATCTTGCTGATACGTGTACCCCAAATAAACAAAAACCTAGTGAAAGACAAAAAAATGAGAAGAAAATGGGCACATATTTTCTTCTCTTTTTGGGTCACTTTGAGTCTCCGTAGTTCGTCCTTTTCCTTGTGCTTTTTAGCACTCATTTTAATTGCACCGCACAATGCAGTTACATCTATCCATCCATCCCTTATCCGCACCGCTTATCCTCAGTAGGGTCGCGGGGGTGCTGGAGCCCATCCCAGCTATCTTCGGGCATTGGGCAGGGGACAATTTGGACCGGCTAATTAACCTGACATGCATGTTTTTGGAATGTGGGAGGAAACAGGAGCGCCCGGAGGAAACCCACGCAAGCACGGGGAGAACATGCAAACTCCACATAGGAGGTTCGATCTCATGACCTCAGAACTGTGCCGCACATGCGCTAACCACTGCGCCGCCGTGCTGCCCCAGTTACATCTAGTTGTGAAATATTACAGTGTCCCTTCAATATGAACGTTTCATAAAATTACAGCACATGCTACTTATGGATTCCTTTACTAATAATTGATTGATTTTTTTTTTTTTTTGGGGGGGGGGGTGATACTTTGTGTAGAAATGCTTTAAAAAGCCATTTAAGAAGACTGGGATGTTTTCATTCAGAACTTTTCTTGGAAAAATTGATTTGGCCCCCCCAAAAAATAGAGTTACGACCCTTGCAGTAGATGAAAGGATTGATTACTTTTAAATGAGCTCCCTTTAAATAAATTAGAAGATCTCACATAATGTATCTTCATGCTGCGCATGAATAACCAGTTGTGCCAAAGAATGCAATGCGTTGTTTTGTACACTGCATTTACGATGCACTATTCTTTAAAAAACATTTGCACTATTATTATTAACACTATTAACATATGCCAGTCTTTAAGCACTATTATGTTAATACCATTGCCTATGTATCCTGACAGTCTTTGACCGTATTGTTCTCTTTAAAGTCTTTTTTACATGTTTACCCTGGAGTGCAATGTCTACTCTTACAATGTTTTACAACGTTGATATTAATGACAATAAAGACAATTCATCTATCTATGCATTAACAACACCACTTATCATCAGTAGGGTCACAGGGTTGCTGGAGCCAATCCCAGCTATCTTCGGGCATTGGGCAGGGGACACCCTAAACTGGTTGCCAGCCGGTTAGAGGGCACAGAGAGACAGACAACTCACTCGCTCATCCACACCTAGGGACAATTTGAACGCGCCGGTTAACCTGACAGGCATGTTTTTGGAATGTGGGAGAAAACTAAAAAATACATTTTCACCATTTTTGTTTGGTATTTTATGTGTAAAAGATTTTTTTTTTTTTAATATTTCAAGCGTAACTTAAAGCGCTACAGAGGACTAAGGCTCAGAGACAGTTTCTCCCCCAAGGCCATCACTACCCTAAACGAGCAAGCAAGAAAAAAATATATATTGTCAGTTGTATTGTACGACCGACTGGAAAGGAGCCAACAGGAGGGACAAGATGAGTCAACAAAAGGATGACATTTACCTCTCGTAATGATGTACTCGGGCATCTTGCCTGGACTGAGGGGCACTGCCTCCTCATAATATTCCTCAGGCGGAGGTGTTGTGGGCAGCGGAGGAGCGGAGTCACCTGAATGCCCAGCTAAGGAGTTTCCACAGTCCTGAGATATGAGATCAAATAAAACAAGTAGTTCTAACTGAATGATTCAGAGCCAAAAGGGGGCTTTTCTTTAAAAAGATGCAGATAGTAAGCCAATCCCTCTGTGAAGCCCTAAATCTTAATTTACAGAGCGATGCGCACATGGGAAACTGCGCAATACAATATGTTATTGTTTTGTTTTTCCCAAATGCCTCTTTCATCATCTACGCATCCTGTTCTTTGCTCACATAGTTTGTTTTGGAGAGGAAAAGCTAAAAAGACTCACAAGATTTTACATTAAGTCGAGAGTCACATAAAACACCCTACATCAGGGTGTCAAATGGATTGAAGAGCAGAATAAAAAATTAAGCTACGAGCCAAAGCCCTGAGTGATCGAGTGTTGACGTTTTTTAAAATGATGAATATTATCTCGTGAACTTAATTAAACCTACAGAAAAGCTATAATATATATTCCTTTATAATCAGATAAATAAAGCAATATTTTCTTATGGTTCTGTCAGTAATCTTTAATTTTCAACAGGCACAAAAGGCACATTTCCCTGATATAAAAATCCCCATTACATAAACACTAAATGAAAGAAGCCGGTATTAATCAGTTCATTGGAGAAGGAAATAAGACCTCTGACCTGTTTAGAATTCCCACTTTGTGTGTCTTTTGTTTGCTTTAAATCATCTGTAACATCCTTGAGGACTCCGATCTCACAGTCTGCAAAATGAAATTATTCATTTTCAAGACTTAAGTAGACATTTTGTATTTTCAATGTAATGAATCGTAACATACCGAACTTCTCAAACAGAGACTCCACGAAGCTGGTGCCATTCCTGTGCACTGCAGAATTCACATAGATGTAGTCTGATCCAGAAACTGGAATGAAGTATTGGAAAAAATGAAATGAAATGATCTGCATTTATATAGCGCTTTTCAAGTCAACACTTCCCAAAGCGCTTTACAGTGTGCTTCACATTTCCCAATAGCGGCCGTGCAGCCATTGAAGGCGCTAACCTGCTTATTGGGGGAATTAGGGGTTCAGTGTCTTACCCAAGGACACTTCCACATGTAACACGGAGGAGCCGGGATTCGAACTGCGATCTCTTGATCCCAAGACAAGCGCTCTACCTCCTGAGCTACTGCCGCCCCCATTAGAAAAACATTAGCTTTTTCTTGAGTTGTGCCTTAGTTTTTTCAATGCCCATTTTAGCACACAATTTTTTTATTTATTTTTTAATTGATAGCTAGACAAAACATTTTTCGTTTTAGGTTGCGTTCCTGGCTTGATTTATTTTTTACAATTTTGCGCAAAATTTTGAAAGAGGATGACTTTTCTTTGTTCATTTGAGCTATGTAACGATCCTGGTGATTGGACACATGGAAAACCATTGACTGACCTGATGGCTGAATCTGCTGGAGGAGGTTCCAAACTGATATTTTCTTCTCCTGCGTAGAAGAGCTCAGGTTCTCCTGATCCAACAACTTCAGGAGTGCACTCAACTCACTCACCAACTGCTCCATTGCTGCATGGACATGAAATGTCAGAAGATACGGTTGTAATATTGACATATATCACTGCCTACGGATATATAGTAATGATTATATACTTTATTTAGTTTCGTCATAATTATGTAGCTCCAGCTGTGTTTAAATCTTCAATATCACCTTACTTCTTTGAGTATAATACACAATGAAAGCCAGGAAACATCAACTACAATTCATGAGATGTCTAACCAAACACACTTCTGAGAAGATCCCATTAAATTAAGTCCAGCTTTCACCCGTTTTAACAAAATACAAACAATTTCTTCATTAGGGGGGAGCGGCTTGAATGTGTTTTCCCCAAAGAGGAAAAAACAGTCATCAGTAGGATAGTTCTCAACTCAACTGCATGTTTAACTTGTAATAGTTATTCAAACAGCTTATAGACTGCCCTTTTTTGTACGTATAAGAATGATAGTAAAACACTATAGCCATTGTATGCTAGCTCATGTATGCCCAGAATATTGACCTATTGCGTGATGTAACATCGCATTCCCCGGAAGTATGAGTGCCATGACAGGCGGCAGTTGAACAGGCAGTTGAGTAACAAATATCAATAACCACCAGAGAAGAATGTAACTACATATTTTTATGATGGCCATTTCTTGCTGTGAGCTGGGATGTGTGAACTGAGGCGTGTTCAGGAGAGTGAGTGATTGCTATCGCGAGCTATCGCTAGCTTCTGAACGGCCAGTGATTATTGAGCGCTCGCGTGCCCGAGTAATCACGGGAGAAAGACCGCTTACTTTGATTTCCAACATGGCGTCGACAGTGCAGAAGATGGAGGATCTCACCCTGACGAGTGCTGTTGGCGATGTAATATATCGTCTTACATTGCCTGGTAATGTTTGTGAACAATGCAAGACAGGTATGACCCTTCCACTGCGTTTAGGATAACCTTAACTGTGTCAATATGCGAACTGTCGCTCATATCAGCCAACTTGCTCAAAGCAAGCTGTAGAACGAAATCCATTGTACTGTCGTCGGCCATTTTGGATCAGTAAGGCAATCACAGCGAGCGATTACAAAACGTTCAGCAGTGCGCGGCAAGCGATTATCAAGAGACTACATGTCTGATCACTCTCCTGAACACGCCTCAGGCAAGGTTATAAGCCGAATATGGCATTTTATCGTATCTTTTTTGATGAGGACAGAAGACTGCGATGCATATCTGCAATTTATCGATGGGACTGGCAGCCCACAGGCATTTTTGACAAGGTACGATTTATGTATTTCTTAGCAATTTTGTGTTAAGTAGGTATGAGTCACGTCAAAGACACTCAATGTTACGACCAATAAGTTATCTATTGCTAGGGTAGCTGACGTCTGTGGTGGATAAACACATTGGCCAATTCAAAATGATCATAAATGATAAAAAAAAAAAAAAAAAAAAGCAGCTTTTGGTTACACTCAATTTGAGATTTGATGGCACCCAGGATAAAACGTTATGAGGTTCCTCCCAGTTAGCGTAGCAACACGCACCAGTAAGAACTGGTAAGCATCCAGACTTTAATAGCCTTTAGATCAGCGCCAGTGTATGCGGGTAGTCTGTTTACAATATAGTGGTACAGATTGTGTGGACTGAAGTTAGGCAGATCTCGAAATGTGTCAGGAGGAAGATTGTATGGGTTGTTAGCTAGCCTTGCTATCCTCAGTTTCTCTAAATAAAGCTCTTTGTGCTTTCCGAAAAAGTGACCCACCTCATCCGACAGCTCCACAATATTTGTTTGTCTAGTTATTGCCAATGGTGTTGAATAGTACAGCTTTTTTGTCATTCATTTCTACAGTTTACTGGCCTCACCCACAGGGAATACTGTTTACTACGGTTTACTGACATCCGTCATGGCATCGTCACACAGATAAGTCACTTGTGAGAGAAGGGTCAATATTCTGTAAACAAAACTTTTGAAAGAACTGTTTGTTTTAAGCCACTATTTTTAAAACCTTCCATTTCGGTTTCCGGAACCAAACAAACGCGCAGAGGAAAATTAAATTATCTGAAATGATTTGCATTTATATAGCGCTTTTCAAGTCAATGACTTCCCAGAGCGCTTTACATTGTGCTTCACATTTCCCAATAGCGGCCGTGATCTGTGTAGCCATGTAAGGCGCTAACCTGCTTATTAGGGGTAATTGGGGGTTCAATGTTTTACCCAAGGACACTTCGACATGTAACACGGACAAGCCGGGATTCGAACTGGGATCCCTTAATCCTAAAACGATCGCTCTACCTCCTGAGCTACTGCCGCCCCCCAGAAAAAGCTATTCCCCAACAATACAGAGATTGGGCGTATCACCAGAGAGCGAAGGTCAGCTCCGTATGTCTAAACAGGCTTTACACACATGTAATCTTGTTTTTACTCCACATTCACAATATATTTTCTTTTTGTCACCTTTCAACCTCTACAAGTTTCTGAACATCACTCGAGCCCTCTGATGGGAGCCAGACTAAACAGTGCAGTGACGGAGTGACAGGACACATGTGGACAACTGGCAGGAACCAAACAAGCTGTTTAGTCCTCAAATCCAAAAGGAATACCAATAAAGGACGGCCTCACAAAAAACATATACATAAACAAATACACAGATGCAGCCAAAACACTTACATTTTCAGAATATCATGACATTTTCACAAGGATACCATATTAGAGAGCCCATT
Source organism: Urocampus carinirostris (assembly GCF_059441175.1). NCBI lineage: Eukaryota > Metazoa > Chordata > Actinopteri > Syngnathiformes > Syngnathidae > Urocampus > Urocampus carinirostris. Next base: position 4,499,318 of record NC_142357.1, on the reverse strand, counting down.
TACAAAGCAGCAGCCAATCTGTACACCTGATCTTTATTGCCACCACAACATACAAGGATGTCATCGTATCGTGTCGTGCTACAAATACAAGGAATAATACAAACTACAAGTGCCCAACCCGCACCATTTTATTTCTTATTTACTTGCACGGCCTTTCATGAGGTTTTTGTCTTTTCAAGTACATGCAGCAGCAAGATGGCGGACAATAATGTCAGCTTACTTTAGGTGAGGCTCATGTTATGGAAAACAATTGAAAATATCTTTACCCACAAGTGTTTTTTATTAAAATGCACTTTCACATATTATTGTTCTTGTTTTGTTTATCATTTAAATCATTATTGTTTTTAATGAATTATTTTCTTACTCCTGCGAGGCACTGAATCATACACACTTTAATGAAAAAAGGTATACTGTCATTTATTTTAAAATTTAAAATGACTTCTTTTTACTCTTTTGCCTTTAACTTATTATTTTAAACTGCTGTATTTCATCTTGTAAATGTTCTTTCGGGGCGCTTTTCAAGTCAATGACTTCTCAAAGCGCTTTACAATGTGCTCCACATTTCCCAATAGCGGCCTTGCAGCCATGTAAGGCGCTAACCTGCTTATTGGGAGTATTAGGGGTTCAGTGTCTTACCTAAGGACACTTCGACATGTAACACGGACGAGCCGGGATTCGAACTGGGATCCCTTGATCCCAAGACGAGCGCTCTACCTCCTGAGCTACTGCCGCCCCTTAGGGGCCGGTCACACAGACATTTGCGGCTGAATCACGGCTAAAATTTTGCGGGTTTTTTTTGCCCGTGGTTGCCCGGGATGGAAAATGCGCAAATTTGGCCAACCCGCCGTTCATCTGTGGTATGGCCGGAAAAAAGACGCCGGCGACTGTTCCGCTTCCTCATCGCGTCATTTTCTTGTGTGGACCACGGGTATAAAAGCTCCCGAGCTGGTGTTGTGCCCAAATCCGACACCTACGCAACACATCCACCCCCCCACCCCCTCGCGTGAACGCGCATTCTGCTGCGATCGCTTCTGTTGGAAGCGTGCATTGGCATTGGTGACTTTTTCATCCGCGTTGACAAACGCATTTTGTAGAATACGATCGCACTTTATTGTTTAAATAAACGCGTTATATAGACAAGGATCTCCCAATTGTTATAATTAGCTCGCATTATAGTTTTAATAAGCGTTTTATATAGAATACGATCGCTTTCGTTGGAAGCGCAGCAGAATGCGCGTTCACGCAAGGGGGGGAGAATTTACGGTTCGATTACGTTCACAATAAAAACGGAATGGTTTAAGTTGTATTTCATTTCCAACAAAAGCAAGACGAAGTGGTTTTAGTTTTATGTTCGCCATTGCTTTCCCTAAAAGTGAGATGAAACGAGGTAAATGTGTTTGTAGTAGCGAGGGTATGCAAATCTCAGCACCGGGCTGTAAAAATAATAATCGCACAAGACACAGTCCCGTGAAAATCAAGATTTCAAGCAATAGCATCATCTTTATTTTATTATCTTGAAAAGAAATGTCAAGAAATAAAATTGGATTAAGACGAGGTCGCTACGCTGACGGGGGGAGTTGAAGTGTTGTTAGTTTACCTTCTTTAATCACTATCTATTATCGATCATTTCATAATACGCTACAAAGCTTAGGAGCCGGGATTCATACTCTCGGCCAAAAGGCCAAGTGAAGGTCCTGGCTTTAAGGCCTTGCTGCGACCATTGCGAATGCAACGAAAGATTTATTCGAAATGAAGAGAAACTACACTGACGGGGATCCATGTTCACCCCCTTGACGTCACGAGCACAACTGATGCTCGGCATTCGCGCTGTTTATACGCGGAGAAAGGCGTTTGACTGTCACACGCGTAACACGCTAATTTCACGTAATAACACCGCGATACAGGCGCAAAACATGCTATTACCATGCTCCACCCACGATTACCCGCTGAAATTTCCCGTCCTACCCATGTGTAAGCACGCCCTGGCCGCGGCCAGAGCACGTCGTTTGCGCGTCATTTCCGCGTCATTTCCTCGTGTTGACCGCGTGTGCGGCACGCGGTTTAACACGTGCTCAAACTTTTGAGCAGCTCAAAAGTTTTGAACGCGGCCAACCACGTGAAAATTTCCGACCGCGAGTAAAGCACTGCTCTATCTCGTCTATATGGCGGTCTCTGAACGTCCAACAGCGCTCAACAGCATCTGCTTAACGGCCAGGAATTTCTGGCCGTGGTTCAACCTCAGTACGCTCGAGAAAGGCTGTGTGCCCACGCTCTGAAAATTTGAGCAGTGCCAAATTATTTCGCACTGCCACCTGCGCACGAATTATCGACTGCGTGCTAGCACCGCTGTATCTCGTCTGAATGGCGATCTTAGTGCGTCCAATGGCGTCCGCCTCAAAGGCAGAAATTTCTGGCCGTGATTCAGCCGCAAATGTCTGTGTGACCGGCCCCTAACATCGAGTGACTACTAAATTGTATACATCATCCGCCCAAGAGGGTGCAGAAATAAAAAAACCGCACAATTACTGGCCTATAGTAAGGTACAATTGTCAAAACAACGAATTGGTGTCCATCCATGCAATTCATTTAGCATGTTTTTAATATTAAAAACATAATAAACTCATCAGCCTGCTACTCAACCATAAAACCAACCATCAACAACTTCACAAAGCTTTACTTCCCTACTCATACCAGTTCATTTTACCAGCCAAGACACACTATGCCTATTGAAGCGTGCATCTTGTTGAGGTCAGCCATCGGACATTCGCTCAGCCAGAAAACCCTTTGTTGGGAAAGCAACGATAATAAGTTTTGTTCTAAGCACACAGTCACACAGACTTCTTAGTGTGTAAGAATAATAAATAGGGGTTGCCGGATTAATCCATCCATCCATCCATTCATTATCTGCACCACGATCGCGAGGCCGGAGCCCATCCCAGCTATCTTCGCTAGTGGGCAGGTTGCATACAAATTCATATGGTCATTCATACCTAAGAACCATTTGGAGTCATCAATTGACCTGCCATGTACTATATGTTCTTGGAATGTGGGAGGAAACTGGAGTGCCCAGAGGAAACCCACGCAGACGCGGGGAGAACATGCATACTCTGCACAGGAAGGCTGGTAATTTGATTTGAACCCATGACCTTAGAAATGTGCCGCAGACATGCTAACCACTCAGACTTCGTGCAGCCTCGAATTGATCCAATCATCAGTTTTATCGAAACTAAGAAAGTACTTGGATTGGATCGATACTAATGTCCTGGGATTGATACTCACAGAAAGTGCCTTTCTTTCACCCAGTGCACTCGACTACTGTATAAGTTCATGCCTGTTTGTGAGACTAACAGGTACACTTTTAGCATCTCTCCCTTCCTGGCCTGCTGCTGTATCTAGCGCAATGTCAGTTGTCATTAGTGTTGGTAAAGTGGTCCGCTACTGAAGCTAATTTATACAAACACATAAAAAAATTCACCCTACAATGAGCAATGAGCAGCAACAAAAATGTAAACAGGTTACTGTTCCTTAAAAAAAACAACTGTTAATCCGTTGTCACTATGACAACAGACCTAAAAGGGCTTATTTGTTACATTGCAGATTTTTTTGGTTTGACTCGTATGACTTTTGCTCTCTAACAGGTGCCGTAGTAGACATATTTTATTTCTTAATACTGTTAATGATTTTTAGAGTGTATTGTTTACACTATTCGCACTTTCTGACTTTTTTTGCAAAATATTGTGCAACGGAAGGTATAGTTGACATGTTGACATTGTTAAATTTGGATTTCTCTTACATTGATGCTTTTTTATTTGAACACTAAAGAAGTCAGTTTTATATATTTGCACGTTGCTTGCTTTTCTTGACACTTTTTAGATGGATTTATGTTTTTGTCAACAATGTCAAAATAGCAAGATGTCTCCACCCGGAGCAACAGAAATACTTTGCTGAGGTATGTCTTCCTTCGAACAGAACAATGGGCCATCAATGCACAAGTCTAAATGCAAACGGGAGTGCAGCTCCAAGGTTGTTGTAGCGCTCCAGAAAAAGCATTTCCTCCTATTGTAGCCAAAGTACACTCGCACTCCTTGTAAAGTTGGCACAGAGGTGTGATTCGTGCATGGATCAGCCACTTCAACCTTGCTCGTGATGACGCTGTGAGGGATTGGGAGATTTACGAAAGCTTTCTCTCTGCCAAAGTTTCCAGCTGTTTAGATTGTTGTTCTGAAATTGAAACTGGGCTTCCCCTAACCTTTGGAAGAAAAATACTGCACATTTCAAACAAGAGACAGCACTGAATCATATTCAAAGACCCCTTACTACTTCACGCTTCGGTTATTGCTGGTTCTCTGCTTTGCAGATTTTTAATTTAATTGTCTTTATCGTCATTGATATCAACGTATTAAGCATTGTAGTCTGCAGCAGACAGCTCACAGCAAATGCTCTCACGGGGGCAGGTTGGATGTGAGATGTTGGGTGGGCATGACTGTCTGTGTGCGGGACTGTGCACAGTGTCAATGTTGCCACCACAACATACTGCGAAGCACAACGACGGATATATTTTAGTGGCTCGTTATATGAAAAATAAATTATCTGCAATGGACTCTGAGGGAAGTCAGAAGAGCGCATGGAAATGCTGATCACCGTTGGGTGTTCTGTGGATTATTTTCTGGCCCGTGGCGTCGGGAAATAAAGCAATAGCTTTGCTGCATGTCAGGCTTACTGCTACATAACAAACCACCCCTGCCGAGCCTATATCCCACCAATGCCAGATACATTATCTGTGAAACAGGTGACCGGGAAATACAACTCATGGGAAACTGCTACATAAGGGACAGTGTTATTTGAATCATTGCTAACCAGTCGCTCTGTAAACTTTTCTTATACTGGAAGGAGAAGACCGACCACTTTGTTGTGCTTTTGATAAATGACTATATATAGTATCAGCAATTCTGTGATTCAACCTAAATATCTAGTAGTCTTGTTTGAGTCATATTTTCTTCGTCAGTAAGGACATTATCGCAAGGTAAGTTTGACCCAAGCCAGCTATAATGAAAGGGTGTCGCTACTTCGCAAATTTTCACCTTTCGGTGGTGGTTTTCGGTCCCCGATAACCAGGGTAACCGTGGGTTTACTGTACTTTAACATAATCGAGGTGGCCTCCTGGCACCAAACCCTAACACCTATTGAGCTGTAAAATCGGATTATCTGATTGAAAATTGCACTGCTGACGTACGCTACCCTTGCCAAAATGTTTATACTTGTTGTGCGAGGCACGCAAAAACACCATTGAAGCCAAGGCCATTCCTCTATAATCACTATGACGAAATACAGATTTAAAAACAGCAAACGATAATTAAAAGTTGCAACTGTGTATTTATCTTTCAAAGCACAATAAGCTGTATGTCACATCTTAATTAAAGGCACACACAATTTGATCTTCTTGTACCACCCTGATGCTGTTGACACGTTAAATATTGACTGGATATTTTATACTTGCAATTCGATATATGGCTATGCAAGACAAAAAAGGGCCAAGCTTTCTTGAAATTCCTGAAAGCCATTGAAAAGCTGTGGCCTAGGTCAAACATTGACTTGCTCTCACTCGTACGAAGATTGCTGGTAAACACTACTCACATTCCTAAGCTCCAAAGACCCAGCGTATCACCAGTTGGTGAAATGTTGTTTGTTTTTGACTGTTTTCACATTATAAACCGGTCACAAGTGCAGAACTTTCACAATATGCAAAACAACTTGATACCTTTGATTTATCAGAATAAAGTATAATGTCCTCAAAAAATATTATTTGTAATCGTTAAACTTGCTACAATATGTTCATATCGATTTTTTTGTAAAATAAATTCATAAATGTTTTATATATATGTTTTAATATTACACTGGGTCTTCCTTGTAGTCAAAATGGTCATGTTGTGCATTTAAAACATATTTTGCTGAGAAGTGTAGTCTAAATAGACATGTATATACTGTTATACATATATTTCTGCACTATACAGGTACAGATTATAAGCACTGCCCCTAAAAAAGTATTTTGTCATATATTTTTCATGCATAAGGCGCACCAGACTATCGACCCTTTGCACATTGTTTTCTCCGGCAAAATTGGAGACATGGTGGACAGAAAAAAACAATTGAGCTTACGGCAGTTAAATAGACAGTTGTGTTTAACAAACACTAAAAACCACGACAAAAGAATATAACCACCAGTTTTTATTATAGTGATTATTTACGGTGCGGTGGGCAAGCTTTTAATCCCGATTTAGAATGTTATCCCTTTTCATGAGGACAGAAGACAGCAATGTTTATCTGCAGTCAAAAGGAAGGTAGCACAACACCGACAGTATTCTAGGATTTGCAATTATTGATTTGTCGCCATCAATGTAATTTGATCACTCAAGTGTTGTTTTTACTGAAGTATGAATATTTGCAATTTTCTGCTCTGACGATAAATACAAATACCTGACGAAAAATTTTGCTACCCCATTGACCAAGCTTTGTATTCTTACATTCTTGTCAAGCTTAAGAAAAAACTTTTCTTTTTGATAACATTTCATTTTCATCTCCAAAGGCCTCCTATAACACCATTTAAGCCAGGGCTCTCAAACTAAATATACTTGGGGGCCGCTGAAAGTAAAGTCTGAGTGAGTTTAGGCTGCATCGGGTTTACACAGGCAGAAACTCACAGAAACATGGAAGCTGTATTCAATGTCGTTGAACCTTCAGTTCAACAACAGTTGCATTGACTATCTCCTTTCACACACTGGCTCCCCCTCGTTCTACATTTTAATTAAAAAAATGTGATCTGGTTGCTAAAAATTATTGATTGAATTCGCTAATTGTTAAAACTTGCAGTCTGCGATGTGTACGCACTGCAGTGGGTCATACCAGGAAGTAGCTAAACAATCTTATTAAGGGCACACTTACAACAATCTTAAACATGAGCTGGTAAATTTTGAGCATCCATATCAAACTCGTGCTGGCCGCCATTATGGCTGGGGCACCAAACTATCGTCACAAGGGCCGCAGATCTGAAATGTTTTTTTTTAAATCTCTTGTTTGTCTATATTTGGTTCTTACGGGGTTAATAGTGCGAAGCACAGCCACTGACTAAGATGCTCACGATAACTTTTTGTCCAACACTGCTAAAAGGAAAAAGAGGAGTTTGGGTGCTGATTTGGGAGTTAAATCATGTCAGCAAAAACAGCACCTGTTCTAACACACCGAAGAAATGCTGATACAAAAAAATAACCGTTCCTTAGTTGAGTTGTTTTGCTCCTAAAGAGGATTTGCTGAGTCTGCCGCACACGTGCGGAGAAACGCACGCTCACGCACATAGATGCCTTTTGTCCAGGGTGACAGTTCAGTCATTCAGCAGCCACGCTGTTTCACAATTTTGGTGGACATATTCCAACTAATCAGTGAGGAATTTGGCTTCACGGGGACTCTGCTGAGTTTCCCAATTAGCTAAGCTCAGGCGCAAAAATGTTGGCTGGGAAATTAATTAACACTCCTACAGTACAAATGACAGTAAGCAGTACAGCGTCATGTTTTTTTTTATTTTTGTTTGATGCCCCTTTGATGTTAAAGGAGCTAAACTTCCCAGTCCTTACCTTAGGGTCTCCAACCTTTTTTATGTGTCCGCTACTTTTTGCTACTTATTAGTGAAAAGGGCTCCCAATTTGATAAACATTTCTGAAATAAATAACTTTTCTTGTTGTACTTACTATGTTGTTACCAGTTTAGGTATTGGGAGTAGAAACCCTAACGGCACCTAGTGATTTCTTTCTCCTGCTGAACCGGCTTGGCCATCTAGCTGTCTTGTACCCTGCAGCTAACTTACCATAGAATGTTGTTTGGGGATTTCATTGCATCCTGCTCCGATTACGGATGGATTGCGCAGGATGTAATCCAACATTCCATGGAGGAAATAGATATGTAGCTTGTAACTTTCAGTTTTCTCAATTACAAATTATTATTATTTACTTTCTTTAATAAGAACTCTTGTGTACATAATCACTGGTAATATATTGATAGCATAAACTTTGGAAAACAAAGTTAGTATCACGTCAAGGTGCAAAAAAGGTTTTCTTTCTCAGAATGAATCTCAACAAGCTCTTTTTTCGTTCGTCAGCCACAAAAGCCTTTAAAGCAAATCTTACCCTCTACAGCAGTGGCTGAGAGTCCGACCATGATCCTCGTCTATGGTGAAGTTCATTCATCCAACAAGCTGATAGTGTGAGAAATACTCCAGAGTCAAAGTGTGGCTTATTTGTTGGCTCACTTGTGGAGGTGAGCTGCTCTTTGAATGACCGCTACTGCCGAAATCACAGACCTCCCTCCTTCTGACTTCCTCCCTCTGATCTGTTATCGCAGCAATCCCTCCCTCCATCTGCCAACTATTTCTTACGGGGGTAGGATTGCATCTCACTGTGTGTGTCCTTATGAGATCCCTGTTTTATCTAAACCAAAAGTAATGGGCAGCACCTGGGATAGTTGCACTATTCATAAATAACACATTCTATAAGTAAAGTTTTACTTGTTTTATTACTAGTTATGATTTTCCCAGTCTCATGGAAAGTGCCTTGGCAGGGAGATCTATTGGACAGAATCATAAGTACAATTTGTGCCTTGAAAATAAAGTTCTGTTCTTAGAGTTGATTTTAAATTGAGGTGTTTTATTCAAACATCCTCAAAAAGAGTGGAGTCAGGTAAGGGGGAGGCAAGTTGGAACCTTTCAAAGTTACTTCTTGTCCCGAGGCAGGCTCTGACATGATGGAACAGGCCTTCACTAACATTGGCACTATTGTGGATATCCAGACACCCTCTGGTAGACAACAATAAAGTAATCGCTTGATGTATCGCGGTTTACTTTTTGGCGGTTTCCAATCTTTGAGGATTTTCATTGTGCACTGTGTTCTGTAGCAGACAACACACAGCAAATGCTATCACAGGGGCAGGCTGAGGAGAGCTGTGTGTGTGTGTGTGTGTGTGTGTTGGGACTGTCCTTGTGCGAGACTGTGATAGGTGGGTGCGCGGGCTGTGCTGCGCGAGACGGGGACGTAAAAGTCAGCAAGGAAGAAGCACTCCTCCTACTGAAGGCCCTGTCACACAGCCTTTTGCGTCTGTATCGCGGGTAAAATTTTGCATTTTTTTTTTGCCCGTGGTTGCCTGCGGTAGAAAATGCGCAAAATTGGCTAACCCGCTCTTTATCTGTGGTATGCCCGCAAAACAGACGCCGGCAACTGTTCCGCTTCCTCATCGCGTCAGTTCCACGTCATTTCCGCGTGTGGACCACGGGTATAAAAGCTGCCGAGCCGGTTTGTAGAAATCATAACCGCTCAAGACACAGTCCCGTGAAGATCAAGATTTCAAGCTATGGCACCGAAGAAGCCAATATGTTATTATTGGTAATAGTGATCCTGCTAACCACAAATGAAATGTTTATTGAAGGTATTGTTGGATACATTAATCAAAACATGACAAAAAAAAAAACTAATGCTGAGAGTGAGCATGGCCAAATATGGTCACCTTACGCCCCCTCCCCTAAGAAAATTTTGCACCGTATTTGCACTAATAACCCGGTCAGGCAAAAAATTCCAAATTTTTGGTATCCTGAAAGAAATAAAGTTTCCATGCAAGTTGCTGGTAGGTCTAGGCACCCGTAACTTATATCTGTGACCACGTAAACCATCAACACGACAGAACTCAAAAAATTGATCAAAAGGCACATCGATCATTCCATGCAGTACTTTGAACACAAAAATTAAATCAAATCGAATTCTGCGGAGCTCCAAAAAGTCCAAGTTCAGTCTTTATAGTCTTTCCCAGGTATCCGCTTCGTATACCGACGTTGAACTCCTTCCAGTAGGTTAATGTCCTTGAGTAAGTAAGGGTTCCACACAACGCTATTATATTCTAACCCGGTCTAACATAAACGCAAAACATTCAAACTAATAATGCTGGGTTCTTGTTGTAAAAGTGTCTGTAAATGTTTGATGCTATGTTATTGGCTTTGTTGGTAATTTTGGCGATATGCGTGATAAACTTTAGGTTTGAAGTAAGAGTGACACCCAGATCCTTATGTTCAGTAACAACATGCAAATCATAATCATTAGTTTTTCATTTTTATTTTATTATGTTGTTATGAAATGAAAAGAAATGTCAAGAAATAAAAATGGATTTAGACGAGGTCACTACGGTGACGGGGATCCATGTTCACCCCTTGACGTCTCGAGCACAATTGACGTGTTCTCGGCAAATCGCGCTGTATATACGCGGAGAAAGGCGTTTGACCGTCACACGTGTTACACACGCTAATTCACGTGATAAGAATTAGAATAGAATTTCCTTTTATTGTAATTCTTTGTAACTATGCACACAGAATGAAATGTCGATACACCTGACCCGTACAGTTAAACTGTAGCGAGCAGATGCAGCCGCAGCCAAACAGGGCGCAGCCATTTTTAGTCATTAGGTGAACAAAACCCCCAATTCCAACACTTAATGCCGAGCGCCAAGCAGGGAGGCAATGAGTACCAATGTTGTAAGTCTTAGGTATGACACGGCCGAGGCTTGAACCAGCGACCTCCCAGTCTTAGAGCGGGTGCCCTACCACCTAGGCTACCGAGCTGAACAAACGTGCTATGACCGTGCTCCACCCGCGATTACCCGCTAAAATTTCGCGTCCTACCCGCCTGTAACCACGCCCTGGCCGCGGCCGTAGCACTTCGTTCCGCGTCTGTACCGCGTCATTACCTCATGTGTACCACGTGTGCCGCCCGCGGTTACCCGTGGTCTAAAGTTTTGAGCAGCGCAAAACTTTTTCGCGCGGCCAACCGCGTGTGAATTTCTTGCCGCGTGTAAAGCACTGCTGTATCTCGTCTGTATCGCGATCTCAAAGCGTCCAGCAGCGTCTGCTTCACGGGCAGAAATTTCTTGCCGTGATTCAGCCTCGATACGCCCGTGAAAGGCTGTGTGACCGGGCCTTGAGTCCTCACAAGTACAAATGAAAATTCAGGTTTGCTTAGGGCTCGTTGCGTCAAATCAAGTTAATTTGTTGGCCTCGGACTGGGTTGGGCTAGATTTTTTGGGCATGATCTTACCTCTAGCCTGCAATTACAACTCATTGGGGACCACTGCATTTGTAATGTTTGTATTTTAATAATCACGGAGACCCGCTCAACCCAAATATCCCCTATGCATACACAGAAATGTGAAGCCCCCTGATTTTGTTGTATGATGACAATTAAGAGTATTTATTCATTCATTTAACTGCAATTATGTGTTCTGCGTTTTTATTTATAGATATATAGTTCTTATTTTGTAATAGTCCTAATATTATATGGTACTGGTATCTAATTAATACATGTTATTATTTCAAAAGTTTTGACCATCACAGGACTTTTTTGGTCCACAAACCCCATAAAAATGAGTGATTACTCTGCATTATATAAGCTCAACAAACCCTATTGTTACCCTCATTTTTTTGCATATTACAAAGATTTCTGCACAAATATGGTTATGATCCATCAAAAATCGTTTGTGCATTATTTGTATTTTATTTGTAGTAGTTTACAATACTTAGCCACACTTCTGAAGCAAAAGCTCTAAAGAACTTGAATATGTTTTTGCCCTCTTGCAGGAACCATCATTGAACTATCATTTAAACATGCTTTTTTTAAATATATGTAGTTTTATAGATTTGTATTTATTCTAAATAACATGAGGTCTGCCATCTTGCTGCAACAAGTACCCCAAAAAACAAAAACCTTGTGAAAGGCTGGGCAAAAAAATATAGGAAGGTCACTTTAAGTCTCCGTAATAAATATTCTTTATTCTGTTTTGTAGCATTCTTTTTTAGTTGGACTACACAATTTAACAACATCTAGTGGTTGAATATTACACATTGTCTTTGACAATGCTTTTCACCAAAAGCTACACAAGACAACTTGACTAATTTATCCAAGGAGGAACAAAACTGCCATAATGATTAATTAAATACATGCATATTGAGACAAACGTGAAAAAGTGTGAATGCAATACTTGCCAAATACAACTATAGTGAATACATACAAAAATATACAAAAATACACACATATATCATATACAAATGCATCAATCAGTAAGTAGAAGCATTCTGTTCTGATGTGTTCATTTTACGCTGTAGCTAGGATGTCAACATGAATGTCATTTAAATGAGGAGTTGTTTTGTTACGTGTCCAGCTTGCTGTCGAAAAACTAGAAAACCCTGATCTCAACCCTGTTTCAGACATTGCAAAGCTTGTAATGACTGGTTATTTGCAGTGACTGAGTGTTATAAGTTATTTGAAATCACAAAGACAATTCCTAATGGAGGAACTTGACTGATTTTTTTGGTTTTGTTTTGTCAAACTGAGTAAGAGGCAGCCAGCTCAGGAACACAAAGATCTCACCAAGAACATAAAACAACTTTGTACAAAATGAGAATTTATCAAACGTGCTCAACGTTCAGGTCACAGTTTTTAACTGTTAACATTTTCTTCTAATGCGCCTAAAATCATTCTGACGAATTCCAGACACACCCTGTTAAGCTTGGTTTTGGTTGGCACTGTGACTTGAAGTGACCTCTGAAATCCAGAGTGAAACCGTGAACTAGCAAGATGAGGGATGTCAAGAAGAGGTAGCGTAAATTATGTCACCTCGAACCTGACAAGGAACGTTTGTTATCCTGTTTTTATTTCAATGAGGCGACTCCAGAAGTTCCACCCACAATGTTAAATCCAGGTTTGACGGTCCAGAAGCATCTCCCTGGGAGAGCTGTATCCAATGAAAACTTCAAGGGCTTTTCTTGGAAGTCCCCCTCCTTTTTTATTGTCTTTGGAGAAGGTGGATAAACAAATATTTGAACCTGATCGGACATGAAACAGCGCTGCAGGTCCAAGAATTTGGTGCAGGGGTCTGCAGGATGTGAATAACAACCAAAGGTTGCTTTAATCGGGGTTTGTACACCTTTTTCATTCAAGCACGTTCAAGCCTAATTTTCAATTTTTCCAGTACCGGCAAAGGAAAAAAATCCACCACCAATCAGAAAAAGGCTTTTTTGGGGGGTTTATTTTGAAAAATAATGTTGCTATTTTGCTGCTAGCACATACTTTGTGCTATTTTGAGTTGTTCCTTTGATCTACGATCTTTTTGTGTCAAGGGGGCAGTATAATCTGACATGAATTCTGCCATTCTGTCACGGGTTGGAAGGGGTGACCGGACCAGAACGGACGCAGGAAGGGAGAACTCAATTGCGTGACGATCCAAAACTTTTATTTACCAAAATAAAAGTTGTCCATAACTCAGGGACGAGACAGAACAAACAGGCTTCTTCCAACTCAACAAAACAGGACAAGGCATAACAGAACGGACAATGGGTATATAATGAGCCAGCACCCGCAAAGCCCACAATCCAGCCTTAAATAGCAGACACGCGATTAGTTGAACTGCTTCAGCTGGTGCCCAGGGGGCGGGGCAGACCGGTCGCCAAGGCGACCATGAGAGAGCCCCCCCTTTAAGGGACAGCTCCCGAGGTCCCAAAAAGAAAAAATGACTACCTCGCGCCCCGGAATGGTTCGACGCTCACGATTGGGGCAACCCCGCTCCCTCCTCCGAACACGCAAGAACGGGGAGAGGCAGGCGCCATCTGCGTCAGGCGGATTGGAATCGGCGCTCGGCAGGGGGGACTCAGGACAGGCAGATTCAGAAGAGTCGGACTCAGGACAGGCAGATTCAGAAGAGTCGGACTCAGGACAGGCAGATTCAGAAGAGTCGGACTCAGGACAGGCAGATTCAGAAGAGTCGGACTCAGGACGGGCAGATTCAGAAGAGTCGGACTCAGGACGGGCAGATTCAGAAGAGTCGGACTCAGGACGGGCAGATTCAGAAGAGTCGGACTCAGGACGGGCAGATTCAGAAGAGTCGGACTCAGGGCAGGACGGGCAGATTCAGAAGAGTCGGACTCAGGGCAGGACGGGCAGATTCAGAACAGGCGATTCAGACAGGACGGGCAGATTCAGAACAGGCGATTCAGACAGGACGGGCAGATTCAGAACAGGCGATTCAGACAGAACGGGCAGATTCAGAACAGGCGATTCAGACAGGACAGGCAGAATCAGAACAGGCAAGACAGGGCAGGCGGAATCAGAACAGGCAAGACAGGGCAGGCGGAATCAGAACAGGCAAGACAGGGCAGGCGGAATCAGAACGGGCAAGACAGGGCAGGCGGAGTCAGAAGGGGCAAGGCAGGACAGGCGGAATCAGAAGGGGCAAGACAGGACAGGCGGAATCAGAAGGGGCAAGACAGGACAGGCGGAATCAGAACGGGCAAGACAGGACAGGCGGAATCAGAACGGGCAAGACAGGACAGGCGGAATCAGAACGGGCAAGACAGGACAGGCGGAATCAGAACAGGCAAGACAGGACAGGCGGAATCAGAACAGGCAAGACAGGACAGGCGGAATCAGAACAGGCAAGACAGGACAGGCGGAATCAGTACAGGACAGGCAGGCCGGAGAGTCGGACAGGACAGGCAGGCCGGAGAGTCGAACAGGACAGGCAGGCCGGAGAGTCGAACAGGACAGGCAGGCCGGAGAGTCGAACAGGACAGGCAGGCCGGAGAGTCGAACAGGACAGGCAGGCCGGAGAGTCGAACAGGACAGGCAGGCCGGAGAGTCGAACAGGACAGGCAGGCCGAAGAGTCGAACAGGACAGGCAGGCCGGAGAGTCGAACAGGACAGGCAGGCCGGAGAGTCGAACAGGACAGGCAGGCCGGAGAGTCGAACAGGACAGGCAGGCCGGAGAGTCGAACAGGACAGGCAGGCCGGAGAGTCGAACAGGACAGGCAGGCCGGAGAGTCGAACAGGACAGGCAGGCCGGAGAGTCGGACTGGCAGGCAGCGGAGTCGGACTGGCAGGCAGCAGAGTCGGAGTCGGACTGGCAGGCAGCAGAGTCGGAGTCGGACTGGCAGGCAGCAGAGTCGGAGTCGGACTGGCAGGCAGCAGAGTCGGAGTCGGACTGGCAGGCAGCGGAGTCGGACTGGCAGGCCGCAGAGTCGGACTGGCAGGCCGCAGAGTCCGAGTCGGACTGGCAGGCCGCAGAGTCGGAGTCGGACTGGCAGGCAGCAGAGTCGGAGTCGGACTGGCAGGCAGCAGAGTCGGAGTCGGACTAGCAGGCAGCAGAGTCGGAGTCGGAGTGGCAGGCCGCGGAGTCGGAGTGGCAGGCCGCGGAGTCGGAGTGGCAGGCCGCGGAGTCGGAGTGGCGGGCCGCGGAGTCGGAGTCGGAGTGGCGGGCCGCGGAGTCGGAGTCGGAGTGGCGGGCCGCGGAGTCGGAGTCGGAGTGGCAGGCGGCGGAGTCGGAGTGGCAGGCAGCGGAGTCGGACTGGCATGCGGCGGAGTCGGACTGGCAGGACGGGGAGTCGGACTGGCAGGAAGGGGAGTCGGACTGGCAGGAAGGGGAGTCGGACTGGCAGGCGGCAGAGTCGGAGTCGGACTGGCAGGACGGGGAGTCGGACTGGCAGGACGGGGAGTCGGACTGGCAGGACGGGGAGTCGGACTGGCAGGACGGGGAGTCGGAATGGCAGGCGTCAAATCCTCCCGGGACCCCATTCAAGGCAGAGCCTAGGCCACGACGGGCGGGGCCGTGGTTCGAACGGGGAGGGAAGGATACCTCAATGGGTGCTTGCCAAACGGCGTCCTCCAGCTCTCCCCAAATCGCGCTCGGATCGTTCGCTGAGTTCAAATGTTGGCTGGCTCATTCTGTCACGGGTTGGAAGGGGTGACCGGACCAGAACGGAGGCAGGAGGCAGGAGGCAGGAAGGGAGAACTCAATTGCGTGACGATCCAAAACTTTTATTTACCTAAATAAGAGTTGTTCATAACTCAGGGACGAGACAGAACAAACAGGTTTTAACAAAACGTGCAAACACAGGCTTCTTCCAACTCAACAAAACAGGACAAGGCATAACAGAACGGACAATGGGTATATAATGAGCCAGCACCCGCAAAGCCCACAATCCAGCCTTAAATAGCAGACACGCGATTAGTTGAACTGCTTCAGCTGGTGCCCAGGGGGCGGGGCAGACCGGTCGCCAAGGCGACCATGACACATTCTACTTCAACAATACACACGCAGCTTGGCTACGTCACATTTGTTTACAAACACAAAAAGGGCTTTATAGGTGTTGGGTAATAAATGAGTTCAATACGGAGGGCAAAAGGATAAAAACGTATAAAAACAGATAAATAAACCAAATTTGGACTCATTTTATGATATTGATTGCTCTAAAGCAGAGTGCATTCAATCTTTCAATCGACCGCTGATCTTTTGCTTTTTGATTTACTTATTTTAATATATATTTTTGAATTTGTTTTAGAGGATCTGTGTCTAAATGGGTTAAATACAATTGTAAATAGGTAATTTTTTTGCATTTTATCATTGATTTGTAGCACTGGAGAAATAATATTTTAAAATCTTTAATTAACATGGGGGCGCCGGCGGCCCTGTTTGTCAAGTGCTATTTAAATTGTTGTAGGCCAATCGTCAGCCATTGTTGGCCTAAAATAATACATTCAAACAGTTCCTGAAAGAAGAGAAGGATAAAACCCTTGATTTCCATTGATTTTTATTCAAGTAGTTTTCTAAAACACCCAGAATGGGGCAGCAATTTTCCACAGTAGATATTCTCTATTGGTAATGGAGGGTTGGATAAAGAAAAACATTTGTCGATAGAAGATAGTTCTCAATTAAAGTAACAAATCTTGTAAAGCATTTTTTTTCTATCCATAACCAATTAATAATTTAAAAAAAACATTTGAATCCTCTGAAAATTACCTTATTAGTTTTGATTGTCAAGAGTGCAATGAATTGGTGGGTTATGTATCCGTTACAACCCTATTCTACATTTTTAGTGTTTATCCTCTGAATACTTTTGAAATTGTTTGTACATTATTATTGTTATCATTTCAATGTACCTACCTCTCCATTAGTTACCTTCCTTCAAGATTAACACATGCCTATATTTTATGATGGATACTGCTCAACCCCATCCTCCCATGAACTGAAGACGATTTAGGGTCAGAGTCGGCACCAGAGACCTAGTGAAATATATGGACACTGAGAGAGCAAGTAATTGTATATATTTATAACAGTTCATATTCCCAGTTTATTTTACATTGTGTTCATGTTCAGTTCCAGTCTTTACCTTATCATAATCCTGAGAAATCCAAGTCTGTTTTATATTTTGCATTAAAAAACATAAACAAATCTTAGGAGCAGTTTGGGAGGTGAAATATAGCTTTCCTCTTGGGTTCCTCTTGGGTGCGACCAGTAGGAGGCAGTGAAGCTTCACATGACAACGCAAAAATGATAAGCCACCAGAGCAGGCGTGTCTGTGTCTCTTTCATGCACTTTTTTAAATTAAGAAATATGAATATTGATTTATTGCGTGGTCTATAGAGTCAGACTGTCGAGAAATGTGGCAATGGCAACAATTTCAAGCATAGGCAAGCATTTCACCAACAATTCAAGCTTTTTCTGATTTTTGAAAACACTACAGTGCATTAAAATTCAAGCATTTTTAAGGATTTCAAGTACCCGTACGAACTCTGTTTCATGGAAAGTGCGTCACAAGATTAGCTGACGTTTTTTCATTACCTTCAGGCTTACTGAACTGATCTCACAAGGTAAGGTAACATTTCAAAAAAGTGTTTGTAGCCCACATGCCAACAAAATCCAGATGTTACTCGTGGTCGTGAAAATTACAGTTGGAGATGTGCCAGCAATGATTTGTCTCCACAGATTGGGCCACTAGTTCTCTCTCACTCTCCTTTTTGGATTCCAGGCATTTCCTAAGAGTGACGGTTCTCTTCTCCTGGCTAGACGACATGTCTGGGCAATACTGGACTGCTGACACAGTGCTTTCTCGAGTCTTAAATCCAGCAGCATTTTGAATCGTTTAATTTTGTCTGCCACAACACTGTAGGTCAGGTGTCTTTATCTGGTTGTTCCCATAGACCAGGGGTCGGCAACCCACGGCTCATAGCGCAAGCTTCCTAGCGTTTCACCAAAAATGATTACAAATTTAAAAAGGTGGGGGAGGAAAATATGTTTTCTTTAATATGGTGTCTGTATAAGGGCAAATATTACACAAAACCTTTAACTTTTTCCAATGCTGTAAAAATATGTAGACTAAATATTACAATTCAACTCGGATGTGTAACTATAAACTGGTACTAGTGCATTTCTCTCTTGTTTGTTTTTTTTGTTCCCGTCACCCCTGTGTGAGAGCCGAGCAATTAGGCCCAAGCCCCGCCTCTTTTAAAGGGGCAGTGTCACTAGCCAGGAATGTAGCGGACACCATGGACCCCAAAGAGAAAAACAGAAAAAATACTGCACAAAGATCAAACTTAAAATGTGATTTTTATCTACTTATATACTTTTTCAGAAGGTTGTTATTTTATTTTTATAAATGCACCTTCTTCTATTTTCTTCGCCTGGACCCGGATAAATCATTGGTCACATATGTGACTTTTTACAGTAAATAAGGTGACAATAGTTCCACCCAACCGTTGTGTCACAAGACCCCAGGTGGGAGTCATTTGATGAACAAACCCTTAATTTCAACCCCAAATACCAAGTGCAAGTAGGGAGGCAATGCGTAGCAATGTTGTAAGTCTTAGGTTGTCTCTGGCAGGCATCAACTGGCGACCTCCTAGTCTAGGGGCGAGCGCACTACCCCAAGTTGGTTTATTTGTATGAATGCATGCTCCTTATTATTTTAGTCTTTCTGTCGCCCAGGAGCACAATATGCACCTTTGTGTTTTTTCATTCCTCAAAACACAAATTACATTTTTTTGATTTTTTAATTGTATTTCTTTAATTTTATCACAACAATTAAACATACTCTAATTAATCAAAGGTACAGTGCGTAATACAATCATCCGTCCATCCATCCATCGTCACTAGGCTCGCGGGAACAGTGTGTAATACTTATACAGTCGCTTGCAAAAATATTTGGCCCCCTTGAACTTTGTGACCTTTTGCCACATTTCAGACTTCAAACATCAAGGTATAAAACTGTAATATCTTGTGAAGCATCAACAATAAGTCGGACACAATCATGAGGTGGAACACACTTTATTGGATATTTTAAACTTTTTTAACAATTAAAAAACAAAAAAGAGGGTGTGCAAAATTATTCAAGCCACTGTATGTGTATGGTGTTATGCAACAGAAAATGAGTCCTAGAAATAAGGAAGGAACAATTCAAACTACGGAAACTCAAAGTGACCAGAACACAATCATTTTTCTTATTTCTGAACGCTAAAATTGGATTAATCCCGTAACTTGCAGCCGAAAACCCTTGATCCTAACCCTAGCTTTAATCCCTGTTTCAAATTGTCACTGTAGCCCTAAACCTATTTTGGAACCCTACATTTACTTTAGAACACTATTATGGAGGCCAAATCCCTGTTCCTAGTCCTAAAACTACATTTAACTAGCTGTTACCCTAGCCCCAACCCTATTTCAGATCCCTAAATTCAGTATAATTACCTAGCAAAAAGCCTAAACCTTGGTTTCGAATCCTTGCCCCAATCCTGGTTTAGACCATAAAAAAAGAGTAAAACCCTTGTTTGAAGACCAAACTATAGAATAGAATAGAATAGAATATACCTTTATTGTCATTGTTACAAAATGGGTTAACATATTGTGACAACGAAATTGGGCATGACACTCCAGTTTTACACATTCACAGTGAGGTATGAGCCAAGAAGATAAAGGAACAAAGGAAGATAAGGTTATAAAACAAGGGGGATAAGGCTATAGTTATAATTTACATGGTATTTACACAAGAAATGTCGGCATGTGGGATGTTACATACAGTGTTGTCGTGATACCATTGGTATCGTAAGGGTTGTGCAATATTGCATTTGGTGCAAAGTCATCATAGTGCAAAAAATAGTCAGCATATGCATTGGTGAAAACATAGACATCATATTGCAGAAAAAGGAAATGGTCAGACATTGTGCAAGGTGAGCAGTAAACGTAGTGCAGTCAACATGTGCAAGAACATAGACATGAGTACCATTATATTCGTATGAGGTAGTGTTGGCACAAGTTTTCAGTTTTTTTGTGCACCCAGCATACCACACCGTGATGCAGTATGTTAGGATGCTCTCCACTGTGGCTTTGTAGAAGGACACCTGCAGCTGCTGTTTTAGGTTATTTTTCCTGAGCAATCTCAGGAAGTGCAGTCGCTGCTGGGCCTTCCCTACCACCGCTCTGGTGTTTGCAGACCAGGAGAGGTCGTCGGAGATGTGCACACCCAGAAATTTGAAAGAGTGGACTCTCTCTACACAGTCTCCGTTTATAATGAGTGGTGCTGGATTCCTGCCATTCCTTCTGAAATCCAGAATCAGTTCTTTTGTTTTTGTGGTGTTCAAAATGAGGTGGTTTTCCGAACACCACGTTGAAAGTGACTCCACCTCATCCCTGTATGCCGCCTCGTCCCCTTCAGAGATGAGGCCGATCAAGGTGGTATCGTCAGCGAACTTAATTATAGTGTTTGTGGGGTGGGTCGGTGAGCAGTCGGAGCTGTAGAGGGTGAAAAGCAGGGGGCTCAGTGCACAACCTTGGGGGGAGCCAGTGTTCAGTGTTAGGGTGGGAGAGACGTGGGTACCGAGTTTCACCGACTGTGGGCGGTTGGAGAGGAAGTCCATTATCCAGTGGCAGATGGAGGGAGAGAGTCCTAGGTGTGCAAGTTTCTCCACCAGGATCTCCGGGATAATGGTGTTGAAGGCTCAGCTGAAGTCCAGAAAGAGCATTCTGACGTAGCTCCCCCGGTGGTCCAGGTGTTTCAGCACGGTGTGAAGTGCTGTGTTTATGGCGTCGTCAGTGGAGCGGTTTGCCCTGTAGGCAAACTGGTGGGGGTCCAGTGTGAGTGGCAGGGAGTTTTTGATGTGCCGGGACACTAACCTCTCGAAGCACTTCATGACCACAGGCGTAAGAGCTACAGGCCTGTAGTCGTTGAGGCTTTCCACTGCTGACTTTTTGGGGATGGGAATGATGGTGGAGGTTTTGAGGCAGGGTGGGACGGTCGCCTGTGACAGGGACCGGTTGAAGATGGTGGTGAAGACCCCAGCCAGCGGATCGGAACAGTCCCTGAGTACCCTCCCTGGTACTCCATCCGGGCCAGTTGCCTTCCTGGGGTTTATGGTGTTCAGCGCACGCCTAACTTCGTGCTCCTGAAATGTGAGGGAGTTGCTGCTGGTTGTTGGTGGGTGTGATGTGGCTGTTTGTGGCCTTCCAGCTTCAAAGCGAGCGAAGAACTGATTAAGGTCCGCAGGTAGTGAAGCCTCAGCCTCAACAGTTGCCAGGTTGTGGCCTCTGAAGTTGGTGGTGTGTTGAAGGCCCTGCCACATCCTCCTCGGGTCATTTCCAGCGAAGAGGTGCTCGATCCTCCTTGTGTAGGCTGCTTTTGCTTTCTTGATGCCTCTCTTCAGGTCAGCCCTGGCCACCCCGTAAAGAGCCTTGTCTCCAGACCTGAAGGCGGTGTTGCGGTGTTTGAGGAGGGTGCGCACCTCGCTGGACATCCAGGGTTTTTGATTTGGGTAGTTTTTGATTTTTTTATATACTGTGCCTTCATCCGTGTAGTAACGGATGTAGGATAAAACAGTGTCAGTGAATTTATGGAGGTCATGGTGTTCAAATACCTCCCAGTAAGTTTGATCACAACAGTCCTGCAACTTGGAGAGGGCTCCCTCAGGCCACGTTTGTATTGTCCTCGTTACAGGTTGTTTTCCTTCGGATGGGGGTGTATGAGGGGGTAAGGGATAGGCATAGGTGATCGGAATTTACTAGGTGGGGGAGGGGGGAAGCTTTGTATGCGTTTTTGATGTTGCTGTAAACGCGGTCCAAAGTTTTTTCACCCCTTGTTGCACAGTTCACATGTTGGAAGAATTTTGGAAGAACAGTCCTTAAACATGCCTTATTAAAGTCGCCAGGTATAATGAAAGCTCCGTCGGGGTGTGCAAGTTGTTGTTTGTTTATGGCAGCGAGCAGGAGGTTTAGCGCTGTGCTAGCGTTAGCATCCGGAGGAATGTAAACAGCTATCACAATGAGCACAGTTAGCTCTCGCGGTATATAGAATGGTCTACACAATACCGCCAGAAACTCTAGATCGGGCGAGCAGTGTGCATCAATAATTCTGCTGTTATTGCACCACGCATTATGTACGTAAATGCATAGTCCCCCACCTCTCTTTTTGCCGGAGTCTTCGTTGCGGTCGTATCGGTGTAGCGTGCGTCCCGCTAGCTGAACTGCAGCGTCGGGGATCCGCGGGTCAAGCCATGACTCCGTGATCACAAAAATATTGCTATTCCGTACGAAGCTGTTGGTAGCTATCCGCAGCTCAAGCTCACTGATTTTGTGTACGATGGATCTGGCGTTGGTCAGGAAGATACTCGGAAGCGCTTGTCGGTGTGGTCGTCTTTTTAGCTTCTCCCCTAAGCCTCCCCGAGAGCCTCGTTTTTGTTTACGTTCCCTCCGCCGTCTCCGTCGCTTGTTGGGCGGGCAGGTAACCCAGGGAGATCCCGGTGGTCTTTGTATGTCCTTTGGGATGTTGTTGTTGGTGTTGTAATCGTGAAATGAGTCGAAATCTAATCTTAGACCCAGGTTAATAAGTTCCTGGCGACTTAAGGTGATAGTTGCCGAACAGGTATTTATCAAAGAAAAGATGAGAGATAAAAGAACACTTAAAGTAAAAAGATTTACTGGAGAGACACGTGAAGCCGCTGCGTACAGTCGCGCCGCCATGTTGAAAAAAATAAATAAATAAATAAAATAGTTACTAATCCTAACATAACACCTAATCTAAGAAACATGGCAACAATTTCAATCATTTACAAGCACTTACCTAAAATTTAAGCACTTACATATCATGAAGACACCTATAAAATTCAAGCATTTTTAAGGATTTCAAGCACCCTTCCAACCCTGTTGACAACTTTCACTCAGGGGCGAAGATTAGACATAAAATGTGGATGAAAAAAAATGTGATAATTATCCAGATAATCATCGATATCGACTGAAAAGAAATGTTTTATCGTTTTAACAATTTTTTGTCATATACAAGTCCTTACTTTAAAAGGTATGAATGAACAGTTATGGGTTCGAATTCTCTTCTCGGGATATACCTTTTGACATCTATTTTACTCCATGGAAATATGACCAAGCGTCTAACAACTGCAGTTTACTCATAACTGATTGACACTTGCACCTCACATGCCTCTTTAAACCTCAATCCAGCCTTTGGCGTTAACATTCCAAGAAAATTACCACTCTGTTATTAGAGTCGGTACTCTTCAGAGGAAAATTACTGAGTTGAGCTCGTCATCGATGCTGCAAAACTTGAAAATAATTACTATATATTGTGACTACCCAATGTAAAAAAAAATCATATTAAAGAAGAACCTCATTTGTTAAAATGTAGATGACAGTTGGAGGATCCCTTAACCACCTTAACCACTTTTTAAGGACTTTTAAAGCCAAATTTACAATTTCCCCAGTACCATTAAAAGAACAAATCTGGTGTACGTCAAAGGACACAAATATATTTTCCAAATAATTGTTGGGTAAAAATAACAGTAATTAGTAGCTTACATTTTCAGTTGCAGGGAGTTCTTCCAAGGGACAAAAGACTCACTCACTCATTCACACAATTTGGACCAGCCAATTAACCTGGCATGCATGCTTTTGGAATGTGGAAGAACGTGGAAACCCACACAAGCACAGGGAGAACATGGAAATTCCACACAGGAAGGTTTGATCCCATGACTGTGCCGCGGAGGTGCGAACCACTCAGCCGTCGTATTAGATATTTCAATATATTTTCAATGTCAATGTCCATAATTGATACGTTATCTGAGCAAGAATACACATTTTATAGTTCCCTGGTGTGGCATGTACCAGTCATCTTCGGAGCAACCCAGAGGGGTCAATTCCTCTTTATAGCACAATGCCATACAACCTAAAACCAGCTGCTGTTAATCACAAAGAGAAAATTATATGTGACAGTGAAACCACCAGACAGCAGTGTGGGAGTCGTCTTTAAGCCGGCTTGTTGCGTAATGTGGCAACAAATTCAAGCATTTGCAATCTACCTAAAATTCAAGCACATTTAAATCCCTGGAAACACAACAATAAAATTCAAGTATTTTCAATAATTTCAAACACACTTACGAAGCCTTTTACAAGTAAAACACAATTATTAAAAACAATAGACACGTTTTAAATCTTCTCTTTATAAAAATGAAATAATTCAATTTCCTTTTCAATGGCGTCAACAAACAATATCCTACGCAATTAGTGAAAGCAGATGGCAAGTGAGAAGGGCCCATGTGCTCCCTAGAGGGATACTCTTCCTCCCGCTGCTGATGACATCACATATCACCTCCGGCCTTCTGTTTCCTCTTCCGGTCCGCCAACCTGCATCCACTTTTACTGTAATGTCCCTAGTGACCCTCGATTCTTTTTAAGATAAAGCAACTAAAGCAACAGCAGTCAGTCCGGACTGACGAAGTGACATAACACAACCTTTTCAAGACCAAATTCAAGGACTTTTTAAGTACTTTCAAGCCAATTTCCCAATTTCTCCAGCAGCATTAAGAGAAGAAATTTAGTGTGAATCAATCCATAGCCCTCATGTTTAAGTTCAGAGTGCTGCATGTGGGAAAAATAACCAGAACATCTGGTGAATCCTAATCCAAATATTAAACCAGCAGCTGAATGGGGTATAGAAAATTAAGTAAACTTAGTTTCTGTGCCCCATTTCATTATAGTTTGCTATAGTCTCTGTTTGGTCTATGCTATATAATATGTTTCCACTTTTTACTGACAGCACTCGATGTCGTAAACTGTAGAGTAAGAAAAGTGAATTCTTCTAACAATTAACTGTGAATGAACGAAGCTACGGTAACTATGAACTACTCTGAGCCACTACTTTAGTCCCTTTAACTTACTGGCATAAAAAGGTATGCTACTTGACACTTACCCCATATGGACAATCTGTGTTTAGCGCCATCAAAATAATGTTTATTTGTTGTTTTTGTCGACTGTGATCACTGCTATCTTGCTACTTGCACATAATTTGTGCTTATTTGAGAAGCTAATATCTATCTACGACCCACAACCTTTTCCTGTAGATCAGCTAAAAGAAACATAAATTCCGCCATTCTGCCTAAACAATGCACACCTAGCTTGGCTACGTAATACTTGCAGGTGGTGTAGGGGGCGCTGACGTTTCCAATGACAACGCAATGCAAACTAATGTCAGCTGATGTCTATCTCGAGTGAGAAGAAATGCAATGACAAAGTGAAACCATCAGAGAGCAATGTTGGGTTTATTTTTGAGCATCCTTTAAGCACCATACTTTTTTGGCAGTTGACGTCTATCCTGAGTGAGGAGAAATGCATTGACAAACAAAGCTATCGAAGAGCAGTGTCAGCGTCATTTTTAAGCAGCCTTTTTTTTCTTTATTTAAACGTGTTCTATCGAGTCAGACTGACGAGAAACATGGCAATTTTAAGTACTTCACCCAAACCTTGAAAACACAACAATAAATTTAAGCATTTTCAAGGATTTCAAGCACCTGTATGAGCCATAGGTCCACAGAAATTTTAACCAAAATAATTCCCGCCCGAGAATAACCTACAGTATTTTCAAAAACATTTTCATGTGGTCTACTTTAGTGCATAAGCATAAAAACGTAGTTTGTGAGTTTTATAACTAACTAAGAGGTAAGCAGTTTTTGATGTGAACACATGGAACTGGTTTGGAAAGGTCGGAAGGATGTACAAATTAATGAGAAAATAGGAAAAGCATGTTGTTCCCACTGTTTTTATTATACTCAGGAAGATGGTTGTGGTCCTTGTAAAAATACTGGAATGACCACACACTGATTAGATT